>NC_045426.1:101476812-101811312 GCF_902635505.1 Sarcophilus harrisii
AAAAAGAATCTTTAGGTGAATTGTCATGGGATATATATCATAGGATTATAGATTTAGATTTGAAAGTTACCTTTGAAGTCACCAATCTCACACCCTTATATTACAGATGAGGAAACTGAGGTACCCAGAAGTTAAAGTCAAAAAACATTAAGTATTATGTGAAAAGTTTTGTGCTAAACAATAAGGGTATACAAAAAAGGGTGGGCAAAAACAATCCCTGCCCTCATGAGATCCATTTTCTCATGGGTAATACAACATGCAAATAATGATACAAAATATAACATACAGCTAGGGTAACTTGAAGACATTCTAAGAAGAAAAAAAACCACATTGATGGGAATTGCAAATGGTTTCTTGTAGAAGGTGAGGTTTGACCTAAAAACTGAAGGAAGCTAGAAAAGGGATTTGCATAAACACATATGCAAGTATTCTAGGAGTAACCATCAGAGAGACTATTTCTAGTACTTTGGTCATTAGAATTCACAAATACACTCTCTGTCAATAATCAACCAAGTATTCTAGGAGTAACCATCAGAGAGACTATTTCTAGTACTTTGGTCATTAGAATTCACAAATACACTCTATGTCAATAATCAACCAATTGACTCCATTGGTTTTTAGAAATAAAAATTTGCTGAGAAGGATATTAAGAAAAATTAGTACAGAACATTCAATTGTCAAAAGTACAGTCTTCCACAAAATTCCAAAGAGTTCATGGAGAAAATGGAAATTAACTTGACAAGATTGTGTTCAACTTTAAAATAGATTTTGTTTTTTGGTCTATTGTATAATAGTAGTGAGGCAGATGTGTAGAGGAAAGTATGGTAAAGGAGAACCTTCCAACTCCTGACCCTGGGAGTCTTTTTTTTCCCTTTGTGGAGTCCTCATGAAGTTCAACATGGAATATGGCCTCAGTGATAAATGATCACTGCAGTTCAATTGGGGTGGTTAGTTGAAACACTTATCTCTATGGGATGGGCCATCCACTGCTGAACTGGGATGATCTGATGCCAGGCCAAGCAACCCCACTGACCCAGATAACTTCTCCACTGAGTCAGTCTGCTCTGCTGCTGTTGGTACTCTCCTCCAGCTCCCCTCACCTTCTTTTCTAGTATTTGGGAAAAGAAAAGTCACCAACAATTGCCCTAAAATCTCTCTAAATCTTGCGGTGTTCAGAAGGTGGCTTCCTGAGCATGTTTGCTCCAAGATTAATACTTAATCACTCCCCCCTCCTGTGGATATTGCTCCCATGTTAAATAAACAATGTTACTGCCACCCTTCAGTTGTGATTGTTTATGGGATCTCTGGATTTTCCAGATTCACAAGGACACTGCTTGAACAATTCCATTTTAAGATACTCATTCATCTAAGATAAAAGAACAAACACAAAAAGAGACAGTAAAGGCCATTTACTCAGAATCATTGCTAGATAGGGGAATGAAGCAAGCTTCCTCTCTCCCACCTGGCTCTTGGGACTAGCTCTAAATAGTCCTGCCTTCTCACAGTTGCAAAAGAACAGAGAACTGCAAGAGGAAAGGTCACCCCTTTGGTAGGCACATTGAGGACTACTAGCCCAGCATTCCCTGAATCATCAGTTCTTCTGGTTCTGAAACCAAATAGAAGCCTTTTTGTCATCCCACAGTGCCAGTCTCTTAGTCACACATAACTAAAAAAAGAATCACACTGAGTTTTCAAGTAGTTGTACTGGAACCAGGCTAGGAATATCTGTACATGATTTAAGAGCTACCTTCCCCCTCCCATAAGCCAATTCATTCCTATGACATTTTCTGATAGGCTAAGGCAATATGTATGGGAAAGTGGTGAACAAGAAAGAGTATTTCAATCTGGGAAGCCACCAGAATAGTGAATGAACAATAGAGGAATTGGTAGTATTAATCTGGTTGCAATTCTTAAAGCAAGAGGTAGAAGGGAGGGTATTCATCACATTTTATGTTAAACAAGTCATTTGGCAGTACCAATGTTAATGTTTTATTTTAATATTTTAAAAGATAGCTAACAGCATGATGTTTTTATATTCTGTTTGAAAGATTTCCCAATAATTGTAAACAATGGAATTTGATGTACTAAGTGGAATCTATTGGCATAATAGGCTGTTATTTATTTGCCTGTGACCCTGTCTGATCCTGGATTAGCTATTTTTGTTGTAAATGTATTTGTACCAATGAAGCAGCAATCCTATTTGCAAGGGGAAAATGTTAGCAAACTGCTTCCCAGAGGGCACTGACTGCCATGTCTGAATGTAGATCAGTACCACGTGGATGAATGGGATTTGTTGGTAAAGACTAAGAAGTCAGTCCAGAAAAGGTTGTAAAGGGGGCTTCTTGACTCTTTCACAATTGTTTCACTCTCCTTGAAATAAAGGGAAAATACTTTCTTGATCACAAGTCTGGCTATTCATCCCTTTGGAGAGTGCAGTCAGTTCTGTTATAATGTTATATGAGCATTCCAAAAGACATCATACTATTCAAAAATCATGCAATAAAAACTACAGGGTTATGTGGGGAAAGGAGTTAGGGGGAAAACACTCAAAAACTTCATCAGTGACACATAAAAAAGAAAATTTATCAGTTTTATATTTGTTAAATAATTGATATATATATATATATATATAAAATATATATACTCTTAAATAAATGAGTATCTTAAAAATGGTATTGTCTAAACAGTGACCTTGTGATAATATATAATTACCACTATCTCAGATTTCCATGGACTGGGCTGACAAAGTTTCAGCAAGTTGGGCAGACCATACCTCTGACTGGAGAGGGCCAGAAAACATGGCAGAAGGGCAGGGATAATAAGAATTAGCTCTTCTCCACCCAGAGGTCCTTCTGCACCAAAAGATATACAATGAATATGACACTTTTCCTTGAAAAAAACCTAAAATTTGCTTATGGAAATGGATGTTTAAAAAGTTGCATGGGGTAACTAGGTGGCACATTGAATAGAGTACCAGCCCTGGAATCAGGAGGAGCTGAGTTCAAATTCGGCCTTAGATACTTAATAGCAATGTGAACCTGGGAAAGTCATTTAATTCTGATTGCTTCCACAAAAAAAAAAAAAAAAAAAAAAAAGAAGTTGGACTTTGTGATTGACTGTGAAGTGGTGCAGTTTTCTGTATTCTCTAGCTGTTTCCTATAAAAGAAGTTATGAAGAAAGAAACTCAAAACGTAGATTATGTTCGCAATGTTCCCTAATATATGAATTACACTGGATAAAAGCCACAATTTTGAAAGAAGTATAATAGCAAAATTGGCTAAATAGAGTTTTAAACTCTCCTTCCTCACCTTGGACTACTGACCTGTCTTCCTATAAACCCCAACTAAAATCTTACTTTCTACAGGAAGCCTTCCCAATGCCTGTTAGTTCTGCTTCCTTCTCTCTTTTAACAATTTACTATTTATCCTTTTTATAGCTTATTATATGTATCACATATCACATACATGGTTGTTGGCCCCATTAGAATATAAGCTACTTGAAATAGAAACCGTCTTTTATTTCTTTTTGGATTCCACTATTTAGTGGATTTGGAGTCCACATAGCAGATACTTAAATGTTTGTTGATTGTGTGAACTGACAATTTTATGAATATTACTGTCATTTTCTTAACAACCCCTAATTAAAGCAACTAAATAAATTAGCTATTACTTTGAAAGCAGAAACTTCTTTCAGGAATGATTGTTTAATTTGCTTATTTTTAACCTTAGTCCTGATTTATTTCCCATTTATAGATGTCATATAGGAATGCAGAAAAATAGATAAAAGAGGAAGCACTGAGAATCTGAATTTCTTCCACTAAAATACCCTCTTGATCACCTATCTTGGATATGGAAGTGACCAATTGTTCTACACAAGGCTAAACCATTGAACTACATTGCAAACCTAAGTCTTAACAAATTAGAAAGTCCTAGCTAAATTGTCATCTGAAGATTAATTACCCTAGGGCTTTAGAGAAGTTTATGAGAAGAGGGTTGTCCAGAAGATAACAGGATTTGGTTTGAGTTTGGGGTTATTTTGTTTTGTTTTACTTTCTATTTCATTATTGCTTTGACTGTGGTAACTCAGAAAGATCCTTTTTTTTTTAATTGTTACCAATAGGTAACATTCTGCATTTGAGAAAAGAATATGTACCCTGAGGAAGTAATGAAGAAGAAAAGTAATTTTGAAATTGAAAAAAGAAGTTAATTCAGCATTCAGGTCTTTAAGTTTCCTTATGTGTTAAAATGAAAGAGTTGTATTAAGCTACCTCTATGTCACTGGCAGATCAGATATTCTAAATTTTTTTAAAACTGTTAAATCTTTTGGTAAGATTCTCTTAGTGGAAATAGTCTAAGTTCAGTTCAACAAAAGAAAGAAGAAGCTCAGATAAGTAGAATATGGAATGTTGGAATAGCTATTAGTCCAGTTTAGCTAAAAGATAAGAGTATATGAAAGGGAGTGCCTAAGAGAATTTGGGATACAGTGGAAAGAGCCCTGACTTTGGAATCATAGAAGTGGGATTTAAATTCTGATTCTGAGATTTATGACTTGTGTGATCTAGCACTGTTCCCCATGCTTGGAATATTCTTTTTCATCCTTTCCTACTATTCATTAAATCCCAGCAAAAATCCCATCTCTTATTAAAAGTGTTCTTCATCCACTATTAATTCAAGGCCTTCCTTCAGTTAATTATTTCCTATTTATTCTGTACATAGTTTATCCTATTTGCTATATATATATATATATATATATATATATATATATACATATATACACACACACATATATATATTTGTTTGCATGTTGTCTCTCCAATTAGATTATAAGCTCTTTGAGAACAAAATGAGTCCTTTGCCTCTTTCAAAGCACTTAGTACAAAGCTTGGCACATAATGTACACTTAATAAATGTGGATATTAATTGATTGATTTAATCTCCAGGGGCCTTAGTTTTCTAAGAGGACTAGATGGCCTCTGAAATCCTTTCTAGGTATAGATCTATAATACATATACAATAGGCAAATTTTTAACAACTGAATGGATGTGGGACAGACTACCCAGAAAAAAAAAGTTGAGGGGCTGGTTAGGTCTTGTTGAGCTCCTTAGACCCTGTACTATTTATTGTTCTGTTCCTTGGAGAGTCTAGTTTTAGTAAACTACCTCTTTTGTGAAGTTTTCCTAATCACCCAGTAGAAGTTATCTCTTTCTCCTTTGAACTCCCACTGTACTTACTGAATACAGCAATCTTTTGGCACCATTCTATGTTTTCAGTAAATTATCTTAAAGGGTTGTATGAGTATGTGTGTGTACGTGTATGAGTGTATGTAAGTGTGTCCCTTTCTACCCACTTTCCCAGATTAAGATTAATGCTAGTAAATGTTTAACAATGGGCCCTCAGAGAAAACAATTGCCCAGTACACACTTTAATCTGCATTATTAACATTTTCTCCATCACTTTCTTAAATCTAGACAATCAACAAAACAATCATTCCATCCCTGATTTGTAACCTTTATTCCAAAGTGTTAATATTCTCTTTTGCTCACTGTTGTTGTTCAATGAGTCAATTATGTCCAACCCCATAACATGTCAGGCCCTTCTGTCCTCCACTATCTCTTGAAGTCTGGCCAAGTTCATATTCATTGATTCTATGACAGTATCTATCCATCTCATCCTCTGGCATTCTCATCTTTTTTTTTTTTTTTTTTTTTTTTTTACCTCCAATCAAAGTCTTTTCCAGCGAGTCCTGTCTTTTCATTATGTAGCCAAAGTATTTAAGCTTCAACTTTAATTTTTGCCCTTCCAATGAATAACCAGTGTTGATTTCTTTTAAGTATTGACTAATTTGATCTCCTTGCTGACCCAAAACTCTCAAAAATCTTCTCCAAAAGTGTTGTTTCTGTGGCACTTAGCTTTCCATATAGTCCAATTCTCATAGCCATGTATTACTACTGGAAAAAGCCAAACTTTTGCCTATGTAGACCTTATTCAGCAAGGTGATGTCTCTGCTTTTTAGTATGCTGTCCACATTTTCTATTTGCCATTTTCTTCAAAAGAGCAAGCATCTTTTAATTTCATGGCTAAAACTGTGCCTTCTACAATGCTCTTTGAGTCCAAGAATATAAAATTTAACACTGCTTTCACTTCTTCCTCTGTTTGCCAGGAAGTAATGCCATCATCTTAATTGTTTTTTTTTATTATTTCAAACTTCAATCCTGTTTTTATACTCCCCTCTTTCACCCTCATCAAGAGAGTTCTTAATTCTTCATTTTCTATCACCAGAATGGTATCATCTGAATGTCTAAAATTATTGAAATTTCTCCCAGAAACCTTAATTCCAGCTTTTGATTCATCCAGCCTGGCATTTTCCATAATATATCCTGCATATAAGTTAAATAAGGTAACAATATACAGCCTTGTCTCACTCCTTTCCCAATCTTGAACCAATCATTCCATCTTCAATTCTAACTTTTGCTTCTTAACTTACATTGCCAGTTTCTCAGGAGACAAATTAGATGATCTGATACTCCCTTCTCTTTGAGGACTTGCTACATTTTGTTGTCATCCACATAATCAAAGGCTTTAATGTAGTCAATGAAACAGAAGGAGATGTTCCTGTGGACCTTCCTTGCTTTCTGCATAATTCAGCAAATGTTGACAATTTTCTTTAGTTCCTCTTAAAAAACCAACTTACACTCCTAGTAATTCTCAGTTCATATACTATTGAAGCCTAGCTTGCAGAAACTTAAGTATATCCCTGCTGAGATGTGAAATGAGTGCAATTGTCCAGTAGTTTGAACATCATTCCTTGGTATTGCCGTTCTTTAGGATTAGGATAAACTGATCTTTTCCAAACCAAGTTTTCCAAATTTCTTGGCATATTGAGTTTAGCATTATAATAGTATCATCTTTTAAGATTTTAAATTGTTCAATGAGTATTCTATCATCTCTACTAGCCTTTTTGTTAGCAATGTTTCCCAAGGTCTATTTGACTTCACTCTTCAGCATATATGGTTCTAGGTCAGTAACAGCTAGAAAAGGAAAACCACTATAGTATCTTTGAGAGCAGTACTCACTATATTTTTCAATAAGACTAACCCACACCCCACTTTTCCTTCCCCCCATCTCATCTTACCCTCTTGAGAAATATATCCTCCATACCAGTATTGTATGTCATAGTCTATTTTCATTTCCACCTGTTGTCATCTAATTTTAGAAATTCTTTTTTCTTTTTTTTTTTTTTTTTTAGATTTGGTCTTTCTATATCTCCCTAGCTAAATGTGAAGGGCCTTCTTATTGGCATGAGATCAATCTAATTCCTGATCTGAGTCAATTCTCCCCTCCTTAGACAGCCTGGTGGCATCCTAATTCTGGTCTCAGGTTTAGTGCAGAGACACCTAAATAACCAGTTCAGGTGCCACTCTGAACTCTCAAACTCAAGTAATACACTAACCCCAGCCACCCCAGGAGTCAAAATTACAAGTCTGGGCACCACAACAACTAGGTTGAAATTTTTACTTTCCTTCAAGACCTTCAAGTGCTTATCCTCCATGAAACAGCATTGATTTATATAGCTCAAATCATCTCTTGGTTTCCTCAAATTTTCCTTAATCATTTTGTCTGGATTTCTCCTCTACCTCTTTCATCCTTCTTAATAATCTATGAATTTATGTATTTGTTGCACCCCTCTATTAAATTCAAAATCCTTTAAAAGCAGAGATAGTGTCATTTTTCATTTTAGCATATTTAGTATTGAGGATACAACTCTTTTTAATCTCTTCCAGTGCCTACCTAGTAAATTATTGCAAATACAATGGACACTTAATAAATGTTTGTTAATGAAATTACTGGGGAAAAACCATGCTCATTGTATCTACAAAGGCACATAGTTGAGAAAGACTGCTAACAAATTGGATAAAGTATTTCACCTTGTGCATAGAAGAAGCTTAATAAATGCTTTACCAATTAAAATTACACATGAAGCTAGCTTGGCAAAGCACCTCATAATGCTTCCTTGCCTAACAGGCATTTAATAAATATTTGTTGAGTTGCACTGATAAATATTGAACTGCCCACTGCAATAGGTACATCAGCTTCCAGAATCATATATAAAGGGCCTGCCAGAGAGGAAGGTGAAGGGCAAAGAGATGAACCAAGAGAAAGAAACTCACTTAAAAAAAAAAAAAAAAAAACAGGAAACAGTCTTTCCATTATACCACTCATGGTACATTCACCGTTGTGCCTTTTCTGCTCCAATGGTGAGCACTTTAAACTGTCAAGAGCTATGTGGGCTTCCCAGAGTAGCAGTCTTTGTCTTAAGATACAAAAGACATACTCTTTTCTTGCAATGTGTTTTTGGTGGCAGTTGTTGTTGTTAACTGACTTAAACTCATTGTCCCTCCCTCCCCAGCCTAAGCAGACCCTCTGCAGATCCCTTACACTGTTTGGGTTCATGAAGTACAAATTAGCATAAGCTGATTAACTGCTCAGGGGTAGCCTTCAGTCTGAAAAGGAGAGGAGAGAAAAGGTATCACACAAAGAGGGGAGCCCCGAGGACTAGGAGGGGGGCTGGCAACAGTTCCTATGCTGTTGGGCTGAAAGCTTGCACCTGCACAAGCCCTCTTGTAAATAAGGACTCTCAGATGGTATTAAACTTGGAACTAAGGGGTTGGAGTTGGGGGGGAGAGAGTGTGGGCCAGGGAAACTTGGGAAGGAAAAAGAAAGGCAAGCAGCCTTGCATCCCATTAATTGATTTATCTGGCTTGGCAAAGCAAGGGCTGCTGACAGTGGAGAATATCCCTTGATTCCTACTCAGCATGTAGAGTGGGTGAGCCCCATAATCTGGTCTATCAAGATAAGCATTTTAGAATCTCTGCAGGAGACTGATAAGGGACTTGTGGGGAATGCAGTCTACTGGGTATTTTATTCAGGGAATTCTTCATTAGATTTGTAACCCTCATTTATTTCTAAGAAATAAACATAGATGATAGTGGTTGTGGGTATTTGGGTCTTGGAAGGAAGGAAGGAAAGGAAAGGAAAGGAAAGGAAAGGAAAGGAAAAAGGAAAGGAAAGGAAAGGAAAGGAAAAAGGAAAGGAAAGGAAAGGAAAAAGGAAAGGAAAGGAAAAAGGAAAGGAAAGGAAAGAGGAAAGGAAAGGAAAAAGGAAAGGAAAGGAAAGGAAAGGAAAAAGGAAAGCTTTCTTAGAGGTCTCTCTCCTTGGTTCTGAGAGCTCCTGCTGCCCGTTTTGCCTCTGCCAGCTTCAGCCTCTAGCTCCCTCTGAATCCAAAGCCTCCAGCCAGCACAAAGGTGGGAAATGGAATGAATCTGGCTCCTCCTCCCAGAGTGGGCTTATGGGCTTCTGACTTATGAATCTCTCAAAATGCATCCTAGTTGAGGCTCCTAGCTTATATACGCTCTCTAAAGGTGTGAACTCTAATGTGTGAACTAAGTACATAAGCATTGTCTCTATCCATTCCAGTGACTTTGAACCTTGTTTCAAGTTCTGGCCCGTAGCAAATGGCCATTTTCTTTGGCAAAAGGTAGATTTATTTAGGGAAGAGTTTACAGATAAAAATGAAGGGAAACAATAGATACTAGGAATGGTAAATATGAAGTAGAGAGCATATGAAAGACAAGTTCTTCAGTCAAACAATTACCCAATAGAAAGGAAGTACCCCACGAGGCTGGGGCATGCCCTTAGCTGGCAGGCTAAATCCTGAGAGTGACCTAGCACCCTAAAAGTTAGTTAGCTGTGAATACCCTAATTATAAATTGAAACTTTGCAATAACAAGTTGTGCAAAAAGCTCAAAGCTGCAGATGTTTGATTATCTTAGATAAACATGCATTTCCCTCCTATTACCCTCCAAACCACCTTTTCATTAGAATTAAGTTCCTAATGTGGTAAAGAGTGTATCATTGGCTAGTATTCTTTGTCTCTGAGTGGATTAGAATGTAAGTCCAGGCTCCCAGACAATGGGAAAAAGGACCAGGAAGGCTGGGGGCAGGGGGGGGGTGGAGCAAAGAAGGGAGGGAGACTTCTTTATTAGGGCCCATATAATCCTGTGTTTTGAATCTTGTACTTTGCACTCCTCTTCTGATGATACTTTGTCTATTGGGAGTTGCCCTTTCTCTTGAAATTGTAATCAATCCTTTTTACTTTTTACCTTGAGAATCTCTGATTTTAATTTGGGTAAGGGTCACTGTTCCATACAGCTTTAAGGAGGAGAAGTGGTGTTGAGAAGCATTGTGGAGTTAGAGGGGTGGCAGGGAGAGGAGTAAGGAAAAAGATACTCCATGGCAGACTGACCCAAAGGAGTGCAGCAGCATGGGGTGGCCCATAAGTAGATTTTTATAGGAAAAGTTTAGCCTCAGAGACATAACTGGGATTTCTGAAAGGACATAGCAAGGTGAGACTGATAGAGATCTGGGTTTCAGGGGGTTGACATAACTTGGATTTCAAACTGTTCCACCTCCCCAGAGGGTGGGACCATGGAGCTAAACTGTTTTCTGTCAGAGCCTTCTCCCTGCAAGCTTCAGGGATCAGTTCTTTAGTTTTGCTCTGTCCAACACACCATTCAGGGCCTTATCATTTTTTTGTGTGACAGATATGAGCATAATTGAGGTTTTCATTACTTTTTTTTTAAAAAAGAAAGAGTGATACAATTCCATACAAAGAAAACACGTTGGATTCAGACAATTGATTTCTTTCCCTCTTTTATTATGAAAGAAAGATTTGTTTTTCTTACCAATTTGCAAGAATTAACCATATGAAAAAAAAAGTCATTGTTTTTTTTCAATTATCAAGTTGCCTCAATTCAATCACCTTTATAAACTGATTATTAAATGATTCTCACAAACTACTTAATCCTTCAATTATCTCAAGGGACTCTCTTTCTTGCACATGCCCTACATAGATCTTTGATGCATGACCACAATCAGAAGAGGAAGAGATCTGATAAGTCATGGTTCATCCCCCAAAGAATTGTTCTATTGGATGAATCCTACAGAGGTAACCTAATGTAATGCAAAGAGCCCTGGACTCTGAATTAGAAAATATAGGTGCTAGCTTTGAATAGTCTATAAATGTACTGTTTCTCCTTGAACAAGTCCATTCCCCTTGGTATGCTTCTTCTTCCTTATTATGAATTTAAGAAACTGTGAAACAGAAACTTGAGTCATTTTCTTTGGACAATGTTTCATTTTGCTAAGGGTTCCTATGAAAGTTCTAATTTAGTCTAATTCATCTAATGTTTCCTTTTCTCACCTAGAACCACTTAATAATAAGCATTTTCTCTTTTTAGTTTTTATCCTTTTCAAGCCTGCATAGGTTGTTACTTCCTCCCACTCCAACCTTGCCATCTTCAAATTAGAAATTCAGCTACTTAATAAGTAGCCTGGTTTTCATAGTCAAGCATAGGGAAATAGACAGCTTGTCTGGGGAGTTCCATAAAATGAAGGTCCCAAGGGGAGCTCACCAATGGGAGAAAGGGGCCAACGGAGAAAAGGATATTCCAGAGTGAGAAGACTACAGGAATAATTCAGGTGCTAAGAGAAGTTCCAGGGTGAGAAAGAAGATAAGGAATGCTTTTGAAATCTAGGAAGTCAGGACCAGAGCTTCCTGACACAGAATGAACTGGTATCAAAACGTCTGACTTTCATCTTTCAATTCTCTTCTGTATATCTTGTTCTCCCACTACTCTCTCAGACTTGTCAATGAGCATAGGAGACATACCTAATCCCTTGTGTCATCTGCAAATATAATAATCATGCCATCTCTGCTTTCATTAACCAATTCAATTTACAATAGATTTTACAAACCTATTGTGTGATTGTGTGTAGTGCTAGAAGAGAATAAAAAAATTAGAAAAAATGTTTATTTGGTAGGAATTAGGAAACTATTGAAGATTTTTTAGCAAAGGAATAATATGGCGGATTTGTGCATACAAGAGAAGAGTCTGATAGTAGTATGCAGGATCAATTAGATAGGGAGAGAATAAAGATGAGATCTTTTAGGAGGCTATTGTAATTGTTTAGGCAGATGGTAATGGGGTCTATCCCAGAGTAATAGCATTAGGAATAAACAAGAAACAACAGGGATAGCAAATATTATGGGGAAATAATTAAAAGGATTTGGTAAGTGATTGGATGTGAAATATAAAAGAGCAGAATTGATGAAAATTGCAAGTGGAACATAACATAGAGGAATAAGGGAAGAACTACTGCATAATAAAAAAAAAATAAGAAACTGATGTGAAACTCAAAGAGTAGAACCTCTGATAGGGAAAGAGATTTTATCCTCTGAGAAATTGTTGTGTGGTCACATAGGTGCCATCATCTGAGAAGTTATTCATTAAAGGTCAGAAAAAGAAGAGATTGCTAGTGGTGATTAATGGGGCAATTCTTTGTTGACTTGACAATAACAATAGAAAGATGTATTAACTTCCCCTTAGTATGCATTCAAGACAGGATGAAGAACTTTCTAAAACTTACCAAATCAAATGATAACTATCACCTTCAAGTGACTCACATGGTCAAAAGTAATACTTCCAAAAGGAATGTAAAAAGCATTGCTAAGGTTTGCAAACCCTTGAGGATGAAACTGAAGACATGAACTTCCAACAAGATGGATGAGTGAAAGAGGTTGTATTTAAACACAACTAACTCTCATTGGATCTCAAAATAGCAAAAAAGTTGTGCCAGAAAAGGTAAAATAGTAACTAAGACAGAGGGAAAAAAAGAATTCCCACAGGAAAAACAATAGCTGACCAGCCACAAAAAACAACTCTTTCCTAATGATACAGAGTAAAAGAGTACCAGGAGAAATCTCCACAAAAATGATAGATCTTTATTAACAAGAACTAGAACCACAAAAATATCTGGGTATAGGAAGAGCAGGAGGGGCCAAGGGAGAAAGCCATGGAAAAACCTAATTTTTAAAGAAATGGAGAGTTAAGAATAAAGAAAAATAAGCAAGAGTTAGACAGTTCCTAGTTGTCCATGACAAATTCTAGTCACCTGGTTCAGAGGAACTTTATTTTCAGAAATTGAAAGAAGTGGCAAGTGTGATTGCTTACTCACTGTCAGTAATGTTGGAAAAAAATCATATAACCATGGAAAAGAGGAAAAATACCACAATACTGAAAAATGGTAAATGTCCCCACTTTAAAAAAGGGGGGAGAGGGGAAGATACATACCCATTAAGGAACATGTTGTCTACTCTATTGGGATGTAAGTTCCTCAAGGGAAGGAACTGGTATGGTTCTTCTTTCTTCTCCTCAGAACTTAGTATCATGCTTACCACATGATAAGTGCTTAATGAATGATTGTTGATTAGCTACTTGGTAATCCAGTGAGCCTGACCTGAATCCTGGGAAAACTACAGAATGGATCATTAGAAAGATATTTATAAAATGAACATCTAGGAAAATGAGATGATTTCAAAAATGAAAATGATTTCAGCAAGAACAGCTTGTACCAGCCAAATGTTATTTCCTTTTTTTAACAAGATTACTAATCGAGTTAATGAGGCAAATGTTGTTGATATATTTTACCCAGAGTTTTGCAAAGTTTTTGATAAAATATCTTGTGCTATTCTTATAGACAGGATAAAGACAGATATCAATGTCGATATAAATATTTTTATATTAAATGATAATACTATTTGATGTAACAGATCTAGTTAGATGGCCAGATTCAAAGAGAAGTCATTCATTGTTCAAAGTCAACATATAGCAAGAGGTTTCAGTGGAATATCTCAAGGATCTTGGGCCCATGTTTTTTAACACTTTTATCAGTTGACTTAGTTAAAAGCATAGATACCATATTCATCAGATTTTCAAATCATAAAGCAAGAAGGGACAGCTAACTCAGATGATAGAATCAGAAAGCAAAAGAATTTTGACAAGCTAGTGCATTGGGATGAATCTAATAATTCCATAGGAATAAATTTAGTTTTTTTAATTGGGACAAGAAATTAGCTTCCCAACACAGGTTAGTAAGGAGTTGTTCTGAAAAAGATAACTTTAGTTTTAATTGGTTGTAAGTTCAATATGGGTCAACAATATGCTTTGGCAGTCAAAAAAGTTAATGTGATCTTGGGCTCAAAAAAAAAAAAAAATAGACTTCTTCCTCCCTGTAAAAGTCTCCTCTAAATTCAGTGACTGGTGTTTATTCATCTAAACTGTCAAACTCATGAAGCCCTTCAAATGTTCCTCTATTAATTAAACTATTAAATAGTTAAACTATTTAATTATTATTAATTATGTGATACAAGTCAATTATTCATATCTTTTCATCCAATAATTCCATTAATGGATAAAAGGTCTCAGAAAAGCCAAATACAGAAGAAACATTTCTAGATATTACAAAATATTCATACTATTTCTCTTTGTATTAGTAAAAAAACAAACCAAACTAGAAACAAAATAGGTGTTTTGGTTAGAAAATGGATAAATAAATCATAGCTAATTAACTAATGAATTAATTATGGCATAATATAGTGATAGGTATCAGATTTGTAATTTCATTGGTATAGAGAACTCCCAAGTGAGGACATTCCCTCTACAAATGCAAAATGGTACCTTCTCTGCAACTTATAGTCTTTGAGATTTGCCAAGAGATCTGAGAGATGAAGTGATTTGTCCAGTTACACAGATACTGTGTGTCAGTATTTCTGGCTTTGAGACCATCTAACTAGCTGCATGATTCTGAGCAAGTCATTTAAACTCAGTTTGCTTCAATTTCCTCAACTGTAAAAGTGTTGTGAGGATCAAATGAGGTAATATTTATTTAGAGAAAAGCTTAATATCTTGCCTGAAACATAATATGCACTATAGAAATATCTATTATGTCATATTGGCTCTCATTTTTTTAAAAAAGGGAAATTGAAAAGAAGGGAGGATTTGGGGAAAGGACAATAAGTCCTATTTTATACATTGACATTTAAAACATCCATAGGATATCTACTTGGAATTATCTAATGTAGATATCTGGCAATGAAAGGCAGGAGTTTAGAGAGAGATTAGGGTCCTCCCTAGAGTTTTCATAGAATGTAGGGGGATATTATTAAATGTGGAAGTGAACTGATTCAGATAAAAGTAATCAGATCCAAGAGAACAAACTACACAAAAATAACTAAAATAATGTAAGTGAAAACAATACTAAAAGGCATTTGAAGTCAGATTTGTTGCAATTACCAGTCTTGGTCCTAGAGAACCAACTTCCCCTCTTATCAGAATGTCATATGTAGCCTTGTCCACTATGGTTCTCTTGTCAGTTGATTTTGCAAGATGTTTTCACTTGTTTGCTTTTTTATTGTTGTTACATGGAAGAATTAAATGGAGGTCCAAGGTAGAAAGGTTAATTGGAAAATAACCGTGGTGTAAAAAAAATCAATAAAACTTTTTTGTAAACTGTCATCACTTCAATATCCTCTGCTCCAGGCAGAAATATAGATTACTACACAATGATAAAAAAAATTGAAATATTAGGGGAGAACTTCTACAACAATTGGAAGGAAAACAGATGCCGCTGTTCATCATTTATTCTCCTAAACATTAAAGTTCATTTTAATTCAAAGGAAATTTTAATTTCATTTCTAATTGTGCTTCATTTGACAACAATTATGACACTTGCCAGTTTTGCATAGAGATGATATTCAAACCCATGAGAATTGAGGAAATAATCAACACTGAGAGTATATAGAGAGAATATGACTCAGAAGAGAATCCCAAATACATCTACATATAAGGAGAAAGACATGGCCAATGGACACTCAGAGAAGATTAAAAAGGAGAGTCATTATATTGGTGTAGAACTCACCATACAGTTATTCCAGTGTCATACAGCCGGATCACTTTTATTCAATTGTGGACCCAACTTTTCTACTATTTCTCAAAAAGACTCCTCTACTAATGAACTTGTTTAATAGACCATCCAAATGCTTGGTGCAATTTGCAATAAGCAATTTTCATACTCTTCATTTTCCCAGACAACTCTTTTGAGTAATTACAGATTTCATCAAGGAAGTTTTGTAGTATTCCAAGACTTGATGAAATGAGTACAATTTCAGTTTCAAATAAGAGCATACGGAAAACTTTACCATCAATGGGGAATCCTATTTGGATTTTGCTTCTCTCCATTACATTGGCTAACACATTAACCAAGCATATGCCTACCCATTTTATGCTTCATTTGATATGATAATCAGAGGATTGCTGAACATAATTATCTCCATGATTGCATCTGTCAAGGACTCTTGTATGATTTTAACATATGTATGGGAGATACATCATTTAAGGAGAGCCTTGAAGACTGCATTTGTTCTACCAAGTTTTAATTTTAGTTTCTCTGATTATTAATTATTTTGAACAGTTTTCTCAGCCAAAATGTGAGAATAATATGCTTTTTACAAGGTGGTTGTATGGAATTACTTAGTAAAAGTTAAAGTACATAAATGTGACTTATTATCATGTGTATGAGGCTAAAGAAATTCCTGTTTTCTTTGCAACATTGCCATGATAGTCTATCATCAGCAAAAGAGAAAATGTAATGGTAGCCCTGTTTCCAGCATCCATGTAGTCAGGGATAGATATGTCCAGCACCAACACAAAAATCAGAAATGACTTTAACTTGTGCATTTCAGAAACTGTGGGATTTTTCCCTAAAGAATATTCCCTCTGATCCTTTCTCTCACATTCATTACTTGACATTCCTTTCTTAGCACCTGCTACTTTCAATCCCCTGCCTCTGCATTGTGATTGGACTTAGAGAGCTGACCCTGAATCTGAGCTCTTGCTTCAAGGCCCCGACTTTTAACTGCCCTCTGACCTGCAGGTCATCAGTTAAGCTGTCCATTCTCCCATAGTGCTTTCATCTTTCAGCCTTGAAAGAACAAAAGGCACTGGTGCATTCATTATACTTATTTTATCAACTGAGCCACCTTCAACAATTCCAAGAGGTTCAGGCTGACGATAGCCAGGTGTTGCAAGGGACAGAGTTGTGATTTGCTTCTTAATGATATTTTTATGCAAAATAAACCTCTGAGGAATGTTTTCTACTTAATTTTATGGGAATTCTGACCATATGTGTTTCATTTTGATGTTAGCCTTTTATAATAGAGGGATTATTAGGGATCGTTAGCAGGTGTCCCTCATATATTGAAGGTCAGAACTGGAAAGGACCTTAACAATTATCCAATCCAACTTCTTTATTTTATAGATTAAGAAGCTGAGACTCAGTGATATTTCATTTATCTAGTATTCATTGTGTCACACTGACATGTACACCTACACATTTTGAATCCAGATGTTTGTCTGGAGCTATTGGCTTAGGCAAACTCAGCTGTGTTCTTGAGGCTTCTGGGGCATTTATTTGACATTATTCCCTAGGCTTACTTAAGGAATGTCAAGACATTTTCTCATGGCCAATGTTCACAAAAGGAAGAAGTTTAAAGGGGAAAAGTGATTAAGAGGAAAGATGACTTCATGTAGAAAAGGGAAAGGGGTTAATTCTAAAAGTAGCATCCATGAAGTGCACAGAAGCAGTAGCAGTTTATTCAAGAGACTGATTGTGAATGTGAGTGTAATTATTAGGGTTTATTTTTGGTTCTGTGTCCTGGTGCTCTCCTCTTACTCTCATGCAGAAATTCCAATATTAGGAAACTATGACCATGACTGTTGATCAGATTCTGATCTGTTTGGCAAGTTTCTGAATTGCCTGTAATTGCACGGGCATGGAGACATTGGAATTTGGGGCATAACTGACAACAGCATCATTGTAAATCTTGTATCCATTGTTCAATTTAAGAGAATTTGGAGGATAATTAAAAATGACCACCTTAATAATTTTAAGTATTTAGGATATAAATATCTTTTTAAATGTGTGCTAAAATTCCTGCCTTTTATGCAGACTATACTAGATTTAACTTAGTGATGATTTAGGCTCATTATTTATTATTTTAATAAAATGTCTGTGTGGTAAATTAATACATTTTTTTTAGATTGTATTAAGAGATGTGGAGTATCCAGGATTACAGAAGTAATGGTCCTGTTGTACTTCATCTCAGACAGAGTGCATCTGTAGTATTATCTTCAATTCAAAATATCATATTTTAGGAAGGAAATTGATAAACTGGCGAGCAACCAGGATAATGTGGAAATTTGATTCTAGATGAATGAAAGGATGCTCAGCCCAGATGAAAGAAGATTTAGTGGAGATATGATATCTGCCTACCAGAATTTGAAGAATTGTCATGTGAGATATTTAATTTACTATGATAAAGGGCTATCTGGTTAATTATACACATTAACTTAACTGTGACACCAAACAAGATACTGGAAGTAATTACACAATAGTTTACCATACTGATATAAGGACATAAGTTCTTTTTAAAAAACTATAAAGCTACAAACCTATGAAGATTTCAACAGGTTATAATGTTAGTAGAGCATGGACTCTGGCTGGAGAATAACCTTTGCAGTACGCTGGTGGGAA
Source organism: Sarcophilus harrisii (assembly GCF_902635505.1). Classification (NCBI taxonomy): domain Eukaryota; kingdom Metazoa; phylum Chordata; class Mammalia; order Dasyuromorphia; family Dasyuridae; genus Sarcophilus; species Sarcophilus harrisii. Next base: position 101,495,301 of record NC_045426.1, read on the forward strand.
GCAAGGCAGAACCTCTTATGCGACATAGGAAGATATGAGCAGAGTTACTGAAACAGAGAAACAAGGAAAATGGACACAGAGCCATCAATCTGCCCTGCAACTTTGTCTCAGTACTGATATTACAATGACTGAAGCATTTTCCATATTTTGTGCCAAGGAGCATGGTGGCAGATATCCTCTCATCTTGATTTCTCATCTTGAGAAGCCACGGTAAATTGACAGTGTCTACACATAAATTGCACATCCCACCCCACCCTCAATATTTGGTTTTTTTTTTTCAATTAACCATGGTCTCAATACTCAGTAGCTCATATTTCTATGGAGTTTTAAGGATTACAAAGTGATTTTCTTATGGTAACCTTGTGAAGTGGGTATTCTGATTATTATCATTTTACAGGAAAAGCTATTGAGAGAGCATATATATCTCACTCAGGGTCACACAGATGAAAAATATCAAAGTCAGGAACTCAAACTCAGGTCTTCTGGTTCCTGGATGAATACTTTTCCCTACCAGACCATATGACTTTTCAAGTGAAAGGATATTTATTCTATTCTCCAAAATTCTCCTTGCCTTTCCTCTATTGACATATCAGTTCTATTCCATGGCAACAGACTGTCTTATTGCCTTAGAATTCTCATTCTCAGTCCTTTATATTAGAAATGTATGACCCTAGAACAGTGCCTAAAAAAGTACCTAGGACAGTCCCTTTTTTGTAGCATGTACTTAATAAGCATTTGTGGGTTTTCTTTGAATATACTTCTTCAGCTCGCAAAATTTGTAGGCAGAAGACTAGAATATAAAGAAGGGCTTTCTGTCTATCTCTCCATTGCTGCCATTGGCTAACTTACTATTTCTGAACTTGTATTCCCAGGGGGGTTACCTACTAGATATTGATATAACTATGTACTGATAGAATCTGGACAGTTCTGACCTGCTTCAGTCAACAACCTTTCCCAAAACTGCCTCATAGGTATCTCTGGATTTCTGTCTCCCACAACAATGTGATGTCTCCCATGATGATATTCCCCATTCCCACCCCATCTCCAGGTGCCTTTTATCCTGAGCTCCAAATTCCCCTGTTCTTCTCAAGGAATAATAGAACTGCTAGTTATAATTCTATTAGATTATAAATTTCCAGAGAACCTTGTCCCATTTAGTTTTGATTTTGAATTCTCAGATTCTAATAGTGCTTTACACAAAATAGACATTTTATAAATGTTTGTTGAATCCCAGTATGCTACATAATAAACCATTATGTAAATATGTCTTGTGTAAGATTTTGAAAATAAGAACAATTATTTAAATAATTTATTCAGAATAAATTAAGAGTTAAATAGCACCATTCACAAAATAAACCCACAAACAGAATCTTTGGTCAATACAACTAATTATAAGTAAACCATAGAGCACAGACAATAATTAAATAAAAATAAATACAGTTACAAAATGATAATGCCATTCTTCTGGAAAGAAATGTAAAAGAAATGGTATTAGATTGACTGCTTTTGTCTGTTCCTAATCTTATTCAAATAGATTTATTTTCTGGAATACATTTGTCAGTGAAAATGGATTTTTGTAAGCACTGTATTTCTTCTCTCAAAAGTTTAGACAGAATTTATATAGATAATGACAATTTTGGCTGAACAACTAACTCAGAACCATGCCATCTGCCAAATCCTAGACAGCTTTTAACCATAATCTTTCACCTTACCCATGTGAGATCTAGAAATCTAAGAGATTCATAGGAACCGAGTGATCTTTAGAGTTGAACACAAATTTAGCCTTCCCCAGGAAGGCTCCTCCCTTCTCAGACTTTCCTAAAAGAAATAATATCATAGATTTCACTGCAGGAGAGACTTAGATTATCTAATATATAACCTCTTCATTTTCTAATTTAAAAATCTGATACCCAGAGAGGGTTTTTCCCCCCAAGGTCATACATATAGTAAGTGGAGAACTGATATTTGAACTGTGCCTCCAAATGTATTGCTTTTTGTACTGCATGAAGGGCAGCTAGAATGGATAAAATCCATTATAGAAGTCATGAAGACTTACCTTCATGAATGCAAATCTGGCTTCAGACACTTAACTAGCTATGTGACCCTGTTTGTAACAGTTTCCACACTCCACAAAATGAGCTGGAAAAGTAAATGACAAACCACTATAATATATCTTTGCCAAGAAAACCCCCCAAAGGGTCACAAAAATTCAGACATGACTGAAGAACACTGAACGAATCCATGATATTTTACTTTGTAGTCCTCTGAAGCCTTTGTGTAATATTGTACATTGCAATTATTTGTGATTTATATCTTATTCCGCCCATCTCCCATCCCTCAAATAAATGAAAACAGGGCCTATGTAACCTAAGCCTTTTGTCTCCTCTAGAACTGAATCCATCAATTTGCATGCTGTAAGTGCTTAATAAATGTATGTTGAATTTATACTTTAATTTCTGACAGCATGATTTTGATTATGATTCTTAACTACATATTTATGACTACAGTTCTGATACCTTAGCAGATTTCTCCCTTCAGGATTCTAATTGATAAATGACACTTTCCAATCATTAAGACTTTCAGAAAAGAAGCAATTAACTATCTTCAGCTTCCTATAAATTAGTACTTTATTACTAGTAAAAGATTATAGGATTATAAATCCTATGTATAAGACCTTCAGAGGCAACAATTAGACAAAAAACCCAATAACTAAAATTAAAATAGCCCTGCTTGTAATAAATTTTTATATGAATTAAGAAAAGTTGCATAGGAGGCATCCGCCTCTCTTTTGGGGTACAGCAAGAAGGTATTGTTAAATATAAGGCAGGACAATATATAAAAAATCTAAACATAAAACAGATCATTATAAGATAAAAATCCACATTTTACAAAAAGATTCAAGATTTCATTAAAAAAAACCATTTCCTGTAGAGCATACAATATAATTCAACTTACAGAAATTCAGTTTCCACATAATTTTTTGCAACGTATCCCTTATATAAAGTGTGGTCACATCTGCATTTCCATCTCGCTAATAAAACCAACATTTTGAAGCATAAATAAATGTGTTTTGATAAAACCGTGCTGTTCCTTAGCAGGTCACATCATCCCCTCCTCATTCATTCAATGTGTCTTCCTTCTTTCTTCCTCAGATACAAATTAAAAGTAAAGTGAGGTTTGAAAAAATCCTATAACGATTAGAACAAGCAAGTAAGTGCTGAGCTGACTTTATAACAAATGAAAGATTCTTATCAAGAGACAGGAAATGCATTCAGTCTTTAAGTTTTGAGATCAAACAATTAGGTAATGAATAATTTTTTGGATTAAGTTTAGTTCACATTTGGAATCAGAATGCACATTTGGAGAAAATCCATTATTTTTCATGCTTTTCCTGGGGAAAGAACTCTAATGCATTTATCAATAACTTTGACAGAAAACTTGTGCAGGTGTCAAATAGTGTCAGAAACAACTTCCTGTTGGAGAGAACACCTCATCCAGTCTTTTTTTCTGATAGCTAGACTAAGGAAATGAAGATGCAAGGTTCATTTTATTCTCCTCAAAATAAATTACTTTCTTTTTAGAGTGACAGGAAATTTAAATTCAGATATTATGTGCAAAGTAGAATTTCTAATCTCAAATCTATCAATTTCCTACCTGCAGCTGAGAAGGTTTGGGGAAAAAAAAAAAACAACAACCAATGGACTGCTGAGAATTTTGTGGAAACAAAATGTCACAGAGACAGTCAAATGGAGCGATTTATATTCTGTGTTGAGCAGGACAATTCATCTTAGAACCTAGGTACAAGGGTGGCACACAACTATGAATTCTGCCAGAGCCATGTGTTTGCCTTGCTTGCTGTATTACAGTAATAAAGATAATAGCTCACATTTACATAATGATTTAAGGTCTGTAATGCACTCTACATACATGATTTTACTTGCTCTTCATAAGGAACTGAGCTAATGTTCTATTATAGGGAAGAAAAACTAGCAAATCAATCAATTAGTTTTGTTTTACAACTACTGACAACTCCAATCATTTACTATTTACATGAAGTGTTTTCATTGAAGTTATTAATAACAGTAAATTATAGCATTTGAGTCCCCTCTAATATGTTATAATTGCACATATCTCATGATCAGAGGCCTAGGCTCAACTAATGCTTTAAGATATTAATAATATATGCAGTCAAGGAATTTGATAATTAAGGAACTATTATCCACAAAAAAATTTGGTTCTGATTTATGTAAGACACTACATAGTACTGTGGGAAAAGAATAAAAGACTTGGAGAAAAATTGGGGTCAAATTGCAGTTCTACTTAGTGTGTACAAATTATTTTACCTCTCTGGGCTCCTCAATTTGCCATGATCTATAAAATGATGGAGTTACTGAACTGTTATCTTTAAAGCCCCTTCCAGTTGTTGGAACTCTTTACTTGTTCTTCCTTTATTACAGACATCATGTAGCACATATTCATAAAATAGGAAGGCCCATTTAATGAACAAAAACATGTACCATATATAGTTATCCCAACGATCCCTTTATTTTTAAACAATTGTCTTTTAACTTATTCTCTTTGAGAATTAGTTTTTAGTTTACTTCCTTAAGTCTAATTTGTTTTAAAAACCTGTTATTGTTCAAGTGTTTTCTGTTCATCTCAAGTGAATAATCTTTTTTCCCTTCTAAGTCAGAAAGTCTTACCTTTTTTGGTCACCAACCCCTTTGGCAGTTTAGTGAAGGGTATGGACTCTTTCTCAAAATAAGTAAAATTCATAAAAATAAAATACATAAGATTACAAAGGAAAACAATTACATTGGAATACAATTATCATTTTTTTTGTTAAATTTGCAAATCCCATGTTTAAAACTCTTACAAAAACGGTAACTAGATTTACATAATCAAGGGTATCAACAAATACTGTGCCTGTGTAGCATCATATCTTATACTTTATTCACAAAACAAACTATGGAGCAAAATAAGGCCCTTGAGCAGTAGGTTGCTTTGGGGAGTGGTGTGGTTGGGAGTGGGAGGTAAGAAAATCCAGAAGACTTCTCCCTGCTCAGTGTTCTGTAACTGAAGGTTCTGGCCAGTACTCTGGGAGGTGGCTGTCTGGCTCAGGGGAGGGAACCCTAGAGTCTCCGAGGGGAGTCATGTCCTCTGGGGTTGGCAAGCAGGGCACTTGCTGGAATAGTCCCAAGACGCTTCCAGGAGGGGCCATTCCTGTCTGCGGCAGACCTTGCTCCCCCAGGACGCTGGCCAGGAAGTTGATGTACCTCATTGCTAGTCGCAGGGTTTCATTCTTGCTCAGCTTTTTATCTGGGGGGTGAGTGGGGATGAGCTTCCTCAGCCTGGCAAAGGCATTGTTGACATTTTGCTGCCTCCATCTCTCCCTGGTATTTGTGAGGATCTTTCTGGCCATCTTTGACTCCCTGGGGGTAGGAAAAAAAAAACCAGGAGAACCAAGTAAGAAAATCTGGCAGCTCTTCCCCCAATGATTGTATCCAGTGCTGCTCCAAGAGAGCACCAGCTTGTACATAGACCCTCAAATCTGTGTTTTCCAAGAGCTCCTAATGCTCGGTGGTTACCTTTCTGACCATATGCTGTCCCTCAATTTAAATTTATCTGCTCCTTCCACAAACTTCCCTATTTCTGGCACCTCCACCCTTTTAGTCATACAAGCTCACATCTTGAAATATGCTCTTGACTTTCCTCTCCTTCACCAGAGACCCCCAACACACACACATCCAGTTTATCTCCAAGACCTGACTCAGCCATATTTCTTAAATCTATTGCCTCCTTGCAATACCCATTCCCAAAAACCTAATTCCAGCTTTTGCCTTTTACTATCTAAACTATTATAACACCCTCTAAATGATCTTTCTAACTGTAGTTTCTCCTCTATTCTCCTTCACATTTCTGAAGCCTCCTGTGTAATCTCCTTAACTCATCACTTAGATCATAAAACTCTTCTCAAGAACATTATGTGGCTCTCTGCTGCCTAATTGTTGGCAGAGAAGGTAGATTCCAGGGTTGTTTTTCTTATTTTAAATTTCTTCTATTTTATTTATCTATTTGCTAGAAAAATTAACAAAATATGGAGGGATTTTAATTCATAATGTGGAAGGAATAAAGACCCTGATAAAATTGTGGATCTTTTGAAGCATTAAGGGAAAAAGGGGGAGAGTGGTAAAAGGAGATTTCAAAGTAGGGTTTCACTGTATTTAGTGCATATATCTGAATTAGTATTGTAGCATTGAATAGAGAGAGGCAGTTGCCCACCAAAGCACCATTATGCTCTTCTTCCTCTCTCTTTTTTAAGTCTGTAGCAATCCCTCCACGCTAAGGACAGAGCTTTTCAAGGTATAACTTTTTTCTTGGCAATGTAATGAGTATAAAAAGAGATTAAAAAATGAGCATTTGGTAGTCTGAGCATGGATAGATTTTTAAAATCAAGAAACACCAAAAAATTATCTTTAAATGTTATTCTTTTCTTTTTCCCCTTTTCAAGGATAAGTACAAATGTTTGACCAGCGACATCTAGACTGGCAACTTTGGATACAGTATGGTCTTTCATTAGAATATCTTATTATATATAGTAACTAAGCATAATTCTGGAAGACTCTTGATGAAACATATTATCTACTTCCAGATCATAAGTTGTAAGCTTCAGAGGACAGATTAAAGTAGAATTTCTTTTCTTCTTTTCTTTCTTTTTTTGTATGGGAGGGACATGGCTAATGTGAGAATATGTTTTGCCTTAGTACATATTTGTAGCAATTTAATTTTTTTTTTACCTCCTCACTGGTTAGGGAAAGTACTGGAGGAAAAGAAACAATTTGGAAAAATAAAATTAAATGGAAAACATTAATTTTAAAATATTTTAAAAGAATATACTTTTACTGGAAATTGAATGGATGCCCATCAATTGGAGAAATGGCTGAATAAGTTATGGTATATGAATATAATGAAATATTGTTGTTCTGTAAGAAATGATGACCAGGCTGATTTGAGAAAAGCCTGGAAAGACTTACATGAACTGATGCTAAATAAAGTGAGCAGAACCAAAAGAATATGATCCATAGTAACAACAAGATTATGTGATGATCAACTGTGATGCACTTGGTTTTTTTCAACAAGCTTGATAACTTGATTCAAGGCAATTCTAATAGATTCAAGATAGAAAATATTACCCACATCCGGAGAGAGAACTACAGTGATTGAATGTGGACAGAAGCATGATATTTTCACTTTTTGTTGTTTGCTTTTTTTAATCATTTTTTCCCTTTTGATTTGATTTTTCTTGTACAAAATGACAAATATGGAAATATGTTTTTAAAAATTACATATATTTAACCTAAATTAGATTGCTTGATGTCTTGTTGAGAGGGAAGATAAGGGAAGGAGGAAAAAAATTTGGAACACAAAGTTTTACAAAAATGAATGTTGAAAAACTACCTACACATGTAGTTGAAAAAATAAAATACTATATATATATATATATATATATATCCTTTCACAGAAGCTTTTGAAGGGCCCACAGAGGGTCAGACGGCTTTTTGGGTTACCAGTGATAGCCTGTTGTGAATTCCATAATCATGCATATTGTGAGGCAGGAAATATATATATATTTTTAAATATTGATGGTACTTGATTTTTCAATGTTTCAGACAATTCTAAGATACAAAGAAAACAGTGATATCAGTGAAAAGAATTCCCAGAAAGGGAGTACTTCTAATGTGATGAAGTCAAGGGAGTACTTCTAATGTGATGAAGTCACAGTTCTGCCCTTCTCTTCCACTTCTATCTCCCCCCACAAAAAAAAAAAGAAAATCTTTTGGGATAGAGGTTATAATTGCTACTTTGCACGTGAAACCGTGAGAAAGTGAAATGACTCCCAAGATCATAGAGTAAGTTGGTAGCAATTTGAACCCAGGTTTCCGTGTCTTAATTTGATAGACTATACCACTGAATTGTTTCTCATGGGTTCAATACTCCCTTTGGATAACTTGATTTTTGCTTACATAGTAAATTGTTCTCTATTTTCCCCACTTTTAAGTTTTATTTTTCAAAGTACAGATATGAAACTCAAATCAGTTAAACTAAGTGAAGGATTATAAATAAACTCATTTGTGCATTACTAATGCAGCTTCACTGTGATCTTCCCCTGTGAATTTGGTTAAGGCATTTAATCTCTTATGATCAACTTTCCTACCCAACGAGCATGATCAGAGCAAAGTCTGGTCACTCAATAGTAGAGAAGACCTCAGAAATAAAAGGGCATTTTGGACTCTTCATCATGGCAGAATGGATGAGAGGGAATTATGTACTTTAAGGCAGAATTAGATAAATTCATCTCTATCTTAGGATGAATCTAAAGACGAATTTCCAGAGTGTGTTCCAGGGACTGAAGATGGGCCACAAAGAGCTTCCAAGGAGTCTATGTACAATTCCTATATGATAATGATAATTTTTGATAATCATGTTCAGTTATGTCTGACTCTTTGAGACTCCATATAGGGTTTTCTTGCCAAATACAGTGGAGTGATTTGCCATTCTTTTTCCAGCTTATTTTACAGATGAGAAAGCTGAAGCAAATAAAGTTAAATGATTTGCCTATTATCACATAGCTAATTACACTATAAGTGTCTGAAGCCGGATTTGAATTCAGAAGATGAATCTTCCTGACTCCAGGTCTGCTGCTCTGTCACTAAGCCACCTAGATTTCTAATAACAATAATAGTAATTACTATTATTATATGTAAAATTTGCTTACATTTACAATTCACAACTTGCTTTTTCATCCACTATCTTGTCTCATAATAACCTGAAATATATAATTTAAGTGTTATTACCCCTATCGATAGGGAAACTAAGGCTCTGAGTATTTAAGTGACTAAGTCATTTCAGATTGAAAATGTAAATGTTTTGAGATAAGCAGACAGCTGTGGATGAATTTGATTCAATTATTGGATTGAATACTATTGAACTACTTTGATTACTTGAACTACTAATTGAATAATTGAACTACTCAAGGTCACACAGCTAGCAAGTAACCAAGCTGAGATTTGAACTCAGGTCTTCTGCCTCTAAGCTCAATGTTCTTTCTACTGTGACACAGCTGGATAAGACAAATCCTATAACTTAGTTTGTGACAGGAATTCATCATCTTTCCCCATGCAGAGAAATGAGGGCCTAAAGTAATTACCCAGAAAATTGAGACTAAATCAAAACTGCTTGTCTTTCTTATGGGGATAAATTTTTTAGTGCTCTTCTTTGAGCTAGTGGATAAAAATAGTTCCTAAGAACTTCACTTTATGCACCCTGGACATCAAAACATCTAAGAACTGATGAGCTGGGCAAAGGAATGAGAACAATTTAAATCATCAAATATGACACTCATAAAGTCAAATTCATTTCATTCTTCTTGGAGTTGGAGGAATTGCTCCATGGAAAATTTCTCAAACCCAGTTCCTAACTTTTCAGTGAATTGAACAATCCCATCTCTCCCATCTCTCTCTCCACAAATAGTACTCTCATAAGTGAAATTTAAGCCTTTTTTCTGAACAATTACTTAAAGAGAACCTAACTTCAGTACTGTGTCTAAAGCACAGATGAGGCTCTAGAGAGAGTCCTGGACTAGAAATTAAGAAGAGATGAGTGCAAATAGAACTCCAAACACTTACTAATGTAACCTCTTAAGTTTCCTCCTCTGAAAATGGAAATAAAAATAGCACCTACTCCTTCAAGATTATAGAATTTAAAGCACTTTGCAAACTTTAACCTTTGTAAATACTAGCTATTAAATGAATATGAATTCATAGTGAAAATATGTATTTAAAAACCAATTAAACAATTAGGTAAATGAAAAAAAAAGAAAAGAGAAGTTTCAGGGTTCTTCCTAGGGTATGTGTACTACTTTAAGCCAAGAATTTCCAGAGCATGATCCACTGAGTTCTGGTAAGTCCTTGCTTTTCCAAATGCTGTGCGTGGAGGTTCTTGGGGCATTCCTAGACAACACTTTATCCCTTTCAATGTGGCACAGGCGGTAGGAAAGGTACTTAGATGCCACTTAAAGATCTGGTCTCCAAGGCAAGAAAATGAGGATTCAAGTCCCATCTCTAACACCTACTAACTGTGGAACTCCAGACAAGTCATGGTACTCTGGGCAACCCGGTAAGAAAAGTTTCAGAGAAGTTGCCAACCTGCATTGGGAGAGATAGTTTCCTTACCCAAATATTATTTACAACGATGAAATTGCAGGACTCTACATACAAACTACAAGATTCAGAGAAAATCAGTAAGAGAAAAATAGTCTATGCCACATACTCTATAGTTGCCTTAAAACTTGGTAATCATGTAGGTCATTAGGTGTCTTAGTCTCATAATATGAACTGGTAGAGGGATTTTTTTTCCCCTTGGGAGTGTCTCATACTAGGATTGAAATCACAGGATCGAAAAAAAAAATTAGAATACTTGATTACAAGTGGGAAAGACCTGACTTTAAATCCTGCCTCAGACATTTATTAGATGTGATCCCATACCGATCTATTATTCTCAGAGAACTCTAGGATGCTAAGATCTGCTAATAGATGGATTCTATATATGTTGAAGTAACTTATGCTAATGAAGTCCCAGATCTTCTAGGTACTCCATGTAATTTTATTATAAATTCAATAACAATTTCAATTAAAACAAAACAAACAGTGACTATAATTTTGTGGGATTTTTTAAGACAGTGTGAGAAAGGATTATTAATAATTATATTGAAGGGGCAGCTAGATGGCGTAGTGGATAGAGCACTGGCCCTGAAGTCAGGAGGAACTGAGTTCAAATCTGGTGTCAGACCAGATGTCTTGTTGAGACTCTGAGTTTAGTAACTCCAAGTAATTTAGGGACTGGACTATATAGCTCAGTTAAGGAGGTGGGAGGGAAATAATCTCTATTAGTTCATTGTCATAAGTACAGAAAGGAAAGAAAATAGGGTGGTTGTCATATTTGTGGATTTTTTTCTATTATTTTTAATTTTATCTTTATGGGAATGTATAGTTTGGTATTTGCCTAACAAAGATAAGAAAATTTTAAAATTATATTTGTGTATGTAAATGTGAAATTGATAGGCAAATATCAACATATATATTCCAGTAAAAGCTCAATTAAAACAAACATGAAAAGAAATACTCAAGCTTATTAAATATTGAATTAATTAAAATCATTTTTATTTCACTTACTTAAAAACAATATATTCAGTGCTAAGTGAATATTATAAATTTAATTACCTAATTTCTTTAACATTTGTCATGACTATAAAATCTTTTTTAATAGGAGAGAAGCATTTATATTTGGCCTAGAGGTGACACTGCCTTGTACATTAATATATATCACATATACATCTATATCACAGTAAAGTAGTATTTGGTTCTTCCTCCCGAGGCCCCAGCTTAGTTGGAGTAATGAGGTATTAATGCGTTAACAAGGTAATTCCCCTAGTGATCCTTTTACTGACTGTATACAAGTCTCTGAAGTGGATTAAAAAGAGTAATCACACCGAACTAATGAGAATTGGGCATACCTTTGCAAGGTTTTAAATATCTAGGAACTGCTCAGTATTTCAAGGGAATATAGGTTCAAAAGAGTTTTATGAAATAGACCCATGGGGGGGGGGGGGAAGCAGACAATTCTCTTCACCACCTTACCACCAATGGTGATGGAATCTAAGAGCAACTTACTGAGAGACACCCTATATATAAATTCAATAATTCATCAGTTCCAAAGAGTTTGAGTCACAACTGAATTAATAAAGAAACAAACTTCCCATAGACATAGATATGAAAAGCAGTTGCTCAAGGGAAAAGGCAACTTTGAGAGGTAAAATCCTTGGCATGGGGGAAGAGACATGACTAGAAACATGAAAAAGAGCTTTCCATGACAACTGGAAGTCAAGCTATGAAGAGGAATAGACCCTTTCAACTACAGTTCTCAAGCTTCCCAATAGAGATGTTGTACTTGGGTTCTTTGCTTCAAGATGAAGAGAGAAAATACTTCTAGGATTCACAACCTGAGTTATTAAATGATTTTGCCATTTTATTACCATTATACTCTAAGTGTGAACTCACTCTTCTCATGGATGCCATGTATATTTGTGGGAAAGTGAGTTCCAAAATTCTATGAGGAATGTTTTGTAGTTACTGTTTTATAACAATCCCATCTTAGTAAATGAGGTAATTGTGTTTGACTGATTGTAAGTTCACTGGTAAACAATTTAGGTGAGTATATATCTCCCTGTTTTATGGCATGCTTGAATAGAAAATGGGAGGGGAATACTTAGAATCATACAATTCTATAGACCATGCCCAAATATTTATTTAACTTTTGGTACTCTAAATTTTGTCCAACAACCAATGAATACATATATACTACTAAAGGAATTGAACCATATTTTTATGAACATTCTTTATATAAAGAACTTACAGGTAAAAGAGAAAAAAAAAAAAGAACACAAGTTCTTCTAGACAGAAGAATAAAAGAGAAAGTATTGGTTCCAAAGGAAAAAATACATCATTTTGTGGATCTTCAGATAATCTCACCTTACAATGTTCATGTTGTGCATACACCAGAATTACATGAAGGAAATTACAGTAGATGTACCAACATCTATTATAGGAAAAAAAGAAGCAGAAAAATTCTTTGAAAAAAAAGATTGTCCAAATCTAATAGAATTATAGACTCTCAGAATGGTATCAGGGTCCATGTAGTCTAAGTCATAGCTGAACAAGAATTCCTCTCCGTAGGAGTTGGTAAACTCCAGTCTCCAGGTCAGATCTGGCCTGCCCTTATTTCTATATGATTTAAGGATTGTTTTGACAGCTTTAAAAGATGATTTATTGTATTTGAAATAAAATGTTATGGTATATAAAAATGTAAAAACCATTCCTATCTCAAATTGGAGGGATAGGATTTGGGGGTGAGATTATGATTTGCTTACTGACCCATAGATTCAGAGTAAAAACCTGACAAATATTTAACTTATGCTTTATGTAATACCTCCTTAGGAAGTTTTCCTAACATTATATATAAATTTTCCTATTTTCAATTTCTAAAAAAGTTCCCAAAAGCTCCAGGGAATATCGGAAGTCATTTAGCCCAACGACTAACAGATGAGAACACTGAGGGCCATGAGAATTAATTAACTTGTCCACAGTCACCCATGTCATTTTAAAGGCAACATATAAATCCATATTTTCAGAATTCTTTTCACTCTATCAAATCTTTTCCCTTTTCTGAATGATTGCTTGATACTTGAAAACTACTATCATATTCTCAATTGAGTCTTTTCTTCTCCAAACCCAGGTATATCTAGTTCTTTCAAGTGATCTTCCTTTGCCATGACCTCAAGGTCCTTTGCCATACTTTTCTGTATCCTCCCCAGTTTATCAATGTCCTTCATCAAATCCTTCATTCAGACTGAGCATGTTGTTCCATATGTGATATGATTAGGGCCTCTTTAGTCCTGACTGAAATGATTTTTAATGCTGCCCAAGATCACACAGCATATAGACCACATGAAGATCAAAAGCACATTTTTGGTTCAGTATGAAAAAATCAAAAAAAAAAGGTGAAAGTTGAACGAAGTTATCAGCACTTTTAAAACACATTTTTCATCTTAGATAACAGCAGAATCACACGTGGCCTCTAACTTCTCACCCTATAATGTGCCAAATTGGCACTAAAGGAGATAGAGATTAGACAAGCAACAGAGCCAGCCCAATACACCTGGGAAAAATTGTGCTGGAAGCAACATAATTTTTAAAGAATTGGATGATAAAAATGCAAGATATCTGAATGTAGGGGACAAAGTCACATGATGATTAGTACAAAAGTAAAAGTAAAAAAGAATACCAATCACTAGCCAATCTTACCTATTCTTTATTATTTCTATAAAATAGCTGAAAATGAATAATGTGTATATGAAGTATATCCTTGATGAAAATATGAGGATGGAATAGGAAGACTTGCAAACAATTTTCCATAGCAGGCCAAATTATCATAATTATATAAATGACTTAAAGATGCAGAAATTTAAAGTCCTACAATGCTTATTATTTATTGTCTAAAAAATAGCATTTAACTCAAAAACCCAAAACTGTTCTCTTCAACAAAATGTTGCATGTTAAGATCAGATGTGATTTCTTGAGGGGTTCATCCTCAAAAGTAACTTGTTCAATGGGCCTCTGGTTGTCAGTACTAACTGATCTGTGAGACAGAAAAACAAATTTACCAAACATATTTGACACAATTATAGATTTTCTGTACATATATTATGTGGAAGTGAGATCTTATAAAAACGGCAAGATGCTCCTATTTGCAAATAATATTGTACTGCATCAGGACCTCCTTAATAAAATTGAAAACTACTCTAGAGAATTAGACCAACAATCCACAGAGAAAATATGAATAAGAACCAAGAAAGAACCAAGCTATGATATGAAAAAGGAAGGAAGGAAGGAGGGAGGGAGGGAAGAAAGGAAGGAAGGCAGGAAGGAAGGAAGGTAGGAAAGAGGGAGGGAAGGAAGGAAGGAAGGCAGGAAGGAAGGAAGGAAGGCGGGAAGGAAGGAAGGAAGAGAGCTGGGAAAGCATATGAAAGACAGGCTCCTCAGTGAAATCAGAATTACCCAATAGAAAAGGAATACCCTATGAGGTTGGGCTGAAAGGCTAAATCCTGAAAGGGACTTTGTACCCTAAGAGTTAGTTAGCTGTAAAAGAGGAAAAGTGGGGTTGAGAAGCCTAGTGGAATCCGGGGAAATACCATGTAGCTGAGGGAAGGGGAAGGGGAAGGGAAAAAACACAAGGCAGAGTGCCATGGAGGGCTGACCCAAAGGAGGGCAGCAGCCTTGGGATGGCCCATAAGAAGATTTTATAGGGAAAGTTTAGCCTCAGGGTGTCTGGGATTTCTGACAGGGAGATGAGACTTCTGGAGACCCCCTAGAGAGGGTGGGTCTCTGGAGTTTGACATAAGATGGATTTCAGATTGGACCATCTCCCCAGAGAGGGGACCATGGAACTAAACTGATCTCATCAGAGCCTTGTCCCTGCCTGCCTCTGGGCTCAATCCCTTTGCCAACCCCACCTAGCTTTGAAAACCTCATTAATAATAGCACCTACTTCCCAGGGTTGTAGTGAGGATCAAGCACTTTTTGTAAAGTGCTTAGCACAGGGTTTGGCACATAGTAGGCCCTTAACAAGTGCTGGTTCCCTTGGCCTTTCCTTTGTCACATAGCTGGTAAGTGTCAGGACAGAGGTCTGTTGCATTCCATTTTAAGATCTCACTTAAAAAGAGACTGAAAATCTGGAATAAGTTCGTAGGAGGATAATCAGAAGTCATACCAAAATCAGTTGAAGAAACAGATGTTTTGTCCAGAAAACACACACACACACACACACACACACACACGGGAGGAAACAGTGGGAGAACAAGGATTGTATTCAAGTATTTTAAAACTCCCGTGTTGAGGAAGGATTAACTTACTTTGCTTGATCCAAGAGGCCAAAATAAGGAACAATGGATGTTAGTTAGAAAAAAGGCAATTTGCCTCAATGAAGAAGTGATTCCCTTCTGTGGGAAAGCCTGATCTCCACAAAACTTCCAGACCATTTGGGGTTCTCTCCATAGGAATTAGAAATCTTGGGTTGGCTGAAAATCACCCCCTCACCTTGGGGTGAAAATGAATTGTCTTGAGTAAAAATTTCATCTGGATTCCTAGAAAAAATAAAGTGTCTAAAATGTTTAACTGAGGGAGAGTATAAAAAAGAAGAAACTGAAAAATTTCCTGTTAATAGGAACCATCCAAAAGCAGAATGAGTAACATTTTAAAGATTAAGAAACTGAGGATTAGAGAGACTACCTTAGTTAGTAGTGAATTTCTCATCACTGGAAGTCTTCAAGTAGATAATAATGGAAAATTACTTGGGATTTTTAGTAGGAGACAGTCTTCTTTCCACAAGAGCTGATTAGAAGATTTTTAGCCATGATATCTTACCACTTCATTTTAAAGATGGTTTAAAACAAGAACTAACTGTGAGATTCTGTGATTCTTAGAAACAGGCAATTTCCCTATAGACAAGAAATATCCCCCTGAAACCACTCTGCCCCACATGGCTCATTAGCTAATAAACCAGCCTGATTCACCCAAACTCACCCACACACTGATGGAGTGAAGCTCACGGGGTACTGAAGGATCATGTCAAACCAGGCAGAAAAGTGGACTGCCCAGAATCTGTTAGCCCTGCTACTTCCTCAAGTTCCCCCTCCCCACTCTCCCCTTAGAGAGAAAAGAAGGTTAAATAAGCAGGCCAAATGCAGATCAAGACCCTATTATACAAAAGATTAAGAAAGGCAGGGAGCAGATGAAGACCTCTCTCAATAGTAGGAGCTCTGCAATCTCTGCTTAAAGCTATTCAGATTGGAGGCAGAAGGGAGGCCTCAGACACAATTCACCATTCCTCACCCTCCTTCTCCTTTACACACAAAACAGACTCAGCTTGGACATTTGGACATTCCAAAGCAAATGGCTATTAGAGCAGCAATAATAATCTGGAACTGTTTTAAATCTACTCCACACTTGTGGGATATGGGGTTTTCTTAATTGGTATTTTAACATCAGGTGATACACAGTTTCCCATGAGAGCTCAATGTGTAATTAATATTTTATAAATAATGATTACATTTATTATATATCAGTGTATTTGTTATATACATATATATTGATTTTGAATGTTTTATTTCACTGAAATTTCTATGTTAATTTTAAAGCAACTCTTTTATTACAATTTTTGATTATCTTGTTTGCAATAAATTCAATTATCCAAAAAGTTGAGACCAAAAAATACTTCCTTTGGCATAAAGTATTTTTAAAAACTAAGTAGGTTAAAATATTTTTAAGTAGTAAGTACTTTCCTTACAACGAGTCTGTGGGTTAAGTAGTGAAAATATAAATATCATCCCAACTTTACTAATTAGGAAAGTGAGGTTTGGAAAGATGAAAGTCAATTCAATTCAACAAATCTCTATTAAGTGTCAATTATATTGGAACACCCCCATTAGGGTTTCTCCCTACCAGAAACTGCTTTGATTTATTTTTTGTAGATTTTTAAATTCACTTACTTGTCTAAGTGAAGCTCTTCCAGGGCTGATTTATTTTCTTTAAATAGAAAGCAATTTGGGAATTTCTCTAGCACCTATAACAGTGCCTAGAACACAGTAGCTGCTGCTTTTTAAAAATGTGTGTTGAATTGAATAATCAAATGCATAAATGATAGATCTTGGAGCGTCAAAGGCAAAAATAAAATAGCCCATACCACAAAAGAGTTGACCAGTCCGTGGTCCTCGTACCAAGAAAAGTTAAGTGAGAACTTGAACTGATTTCTCTTGGCTCCCTATCCAATGGTAGTTCCTCTATACTTCATTTCCTCAGTTAAAGAAGAGTTAAGACAATAGCCTGTAAGAAGTGGTTTCTAAAACTATGGATATAATCTGTTTATGTTGATGTAACAGACAGTGTCTATTTTTCTGTTGGCTTGCAGATTTCACACAATTCTTTCTTTCTTTTTTAACAAGTGCATTACAAAGTACTTTTTGAGACTAGAAGACCCAGATTCAAGTTCTGATCCTTACAATTACTATCTTGTCAAGTTTCAATGCCTCAGGTATCTTTCTGTGGCTATAAACTATAAACAAATTGTCAATCTTTTTTGTGCTTTGGGAGGTAATGGATTAATTTCCAGTTTGACTGACATATCCATCAATCTCTTCCCCACTGAGAATAAATTTCCCATTTTATTTAGATGTCATAGAGATCAAAGACTTAGAGCTAGAAGTAATCTAATCCAACTCTTTCATTTTACAAATAAAAAAACTGAGACCCCCAAAAGATCAAATGAATTGGCTAAGATCACACAGGAAGTAGAGGCAGAAATGAGACTTAAATGTAGGTCTTCTGACTTCAAATACAGTACTCATTCCATTGCGCTTTACAATCCATTAATATTTTCACCACTATTTTCAGGCATATGCATTATATATGTACTAGGTTCATCACTTGAACTGATAAATGATAAACACAATTATTTTAGCCTATCTTGATTCTAGAATTAACATAGAAAATATTAACATTGTAAGAATTGGTCTTTATAATCTGGGATCATTCAACTTTCCAAGGTTTATATTATTTTGTATCATTTGAGATTATATCATATTAAACTAAACTCCATTCTCTTTTGGGTGGGGTGCTATTTTCCCCCATAAAAATATAAGTGCCTTGAGGGAAGAGACCATCTTTCTTTATACAGTGCTTACTACGTGTGTAGTAAAAGTTTAATATATGTCTGTTGCCTTTTTTCCCCTTATACTATTACATGTATATTATATTATTATTCTATGACATGTGTATGTTATATTAGATTATGTCATATTTCATTGTTATATTTTTTAATATATAGCATTTATGTTGTATTCTATTACTTTGTATTATATGTTGTTATTACATTACATGTGCCATGTATGTAGAGTCATGTACATCATGTATGTCATGGTGTCATGCATTATAGTATGATATTGTAATTATTAACACTGAGCCCTAAAGACCACTAGACTTTTGCATCTCTGAAACCTCCTATTTGTGTTTCTCCTAGTATTAGAATGTGATCTCCTTGAGAGCAGGGGTTGAATTACTTTTTCTGTTAACTTTAGTGCTTATCACAATGCTTTTCATATATTCTTATTCATTCATTATTCCTCTGAGCTCTCACTTTAGCCAAACTTCTCTACTTCTGAGCCCTACAAATGCATACTGTGGTCTCCGACTTCTGGGTTTTGTCCTTTGGACTCCCTTTTGACCGAAACGCCTTCCCTCCCCCTCTTACAATCCTCCAAAAAATCTTCCTTCCTTCCCTTTCTCCACCCAGTAATGATATTCTCCCTAAAACCTCATACAACACTTAGTTTTGAATTTCTTTAATGAACTTATCTTTGGAAACAAACTCAGGATGTAGATTGAAATCCTAGCTTTGCCCCCAAATAATAATACCTAATAATATTTATGTAGAGCTTTGAAGGCAGCAAGGCAACTTTACATAGATTCATTTTATTTGATCTTCACTTTCAGACTAAGGCACTACTGTCTCTGTTTTATGAGGTACAGAGATAGTTAAATGACTTGTCCAAGATAACATAACTAGTAAGTGTCAGAGGTAGCTTTTGAACCCATGTCCTATTGATGGCAAGTCCACTGGATCATGAACATCTCAGCAACTACTGATTATGCTGTTTTAGGCAAGTGATTGAACTTCTGTTTCCTCATCTGTAAAACAAATGAATTAGATCAGAGTTGTCAAATGTATGAGCCCTAAACCAGATTGGGAAATAGTAATAAAATAAATTAAAATACAACAGAACATAGATAATGTCAATATGTAATTTTGTAAGTCAATATTGGCCCTATGGATCCTTATGTATAGTTTAATGATCCTCATTTCTATTTGAGTTTGACACTCCTGTGTTATATGACTGCTAAAGTCTCTTCTAGCTCTAAATATAAGATTCTAATGTCCATTTGAACATGCACTTGTTAAATCCTTTTATGTTTAGAAAATTGTGCTAAATATTGGAAATACAAAGAAAAAAGAAACTGACATGTATAAATATAAATTGTGTCATCTCAATTTTGTCTCACACAGAACCTAGCACAGGATTCTACAACCAGTGTGAGATTAATGGATATTTGTTGTTTTATGTACATAGGAAGCAGCTTGGCATAATACTATATTCAGTCTCAAGCAGATCTAAGTTCAAATTTTATAGCTAAATGATGTAGACAAATGAGATCTGCTTTGGCTGAAGCACTATCCATAATCAATGAAATCACAGGCTCTTAAAATAAATATGTACTAGATTATATGTATTCATTCAATTCAATCATTCATTCATCTCAAATATGAGATCCTAATTCTATAAAATGTAAAGGGAGAAAATTGACAATACTGATATTTCTTCCCTCTTGGGCCTCTGTTTAACATTTGATGATTGGCTGAGTTACTTGTCATTCAGAGATCTGGGGCTGGGAAGTTAATTGTATTTAAGCTTCTGCATATTAAAGGAAATTGTTTAACTCCTTAACTGAGTCAGCTACAACCTGCAGATGCCTTTTCTAAATCAGAATAGAGAGACTAGATGAGGCTATATGAGCTCATTTTCTGAGGGACTCATTTTATGGAACTATCAAAGACAGAAAAAGGAGAAGCTTGTAAAATTCCATTTGTGAGCAGTAGGGTCTTAGTGGAATGCTCAGTGAGTGATCAGGCCAAAATATTAACAAAGCGTCAGAAACTGCCTGCTGATTTCTATTTTTTTCAAATGAGGTTAGAAATTTAACCTGCTTAAAAATTATCGGAAAGGAGAAAGCAAAAGAATAGGGATTAAGATAAAATCTTAATAATAAATATTAATATTTAATAGTAATAATTATTATTACTAATAATTAATGTTACTAATTCATAATAAAATATAAAAATGATAAAATATAAATTATGTTTAGCTTCTCCAGAATTTTTCTATTTTAATCTTGATGACAGAGTCTGCTGCATGGTACAGTGGAAAGAAAGCTGAATTTGGAGCCATAAGACGTGAGTGAAAATCCTAATCTTGTGGTTTATTACTTGTGTGACCTTGACAAGTCATTGACCATCTCTAGGCCTCAGTTTCCCCATCTGTAGAATTAGAAAGGTGAACTAGATCAGAGCTTTTAAAACTTTTTCCATTCATGACTCCTTTTGCCTGAAATTTTTACATGACTCCAGGTATATAGATATTTAAAATAGGTATCCAACGGAAACATTTATTGATAATAAATTCTTTGACTCCCCTTCCCCATTCAGTTATAAGAATCCATATCAGGCAGCAACCACAGTTTAAAAAGCTAGGGACTAAATGATCTTTAGACTAGAGACCAAAGATCTTTCCTGATTTGAGAAGTGCATCTATGTGTCCAATAGTTGATGAACAAGGTCAACCAATTCTCATTCAAAAAAATTCAATAAAATCCTAGATGGTCAGAGCTCAAAGAACTTTTAAAAATCTCCCCTAATTCAAGATTCCTAAGGAACAAAGAAGGAAAGGTATTTGCTTATGATCATGCAGCTAGTTGGTGACTTCCAAGTCAGTGTTCAGTGACAGCCTTCTCATGTAAAATTTAGGCACATATTGAATACAGATTGAAGCATTCTCTCTCTCTCTCTCTCTCTCTCTCTCTCTCTTTTTTTTTTTTTTTTTTACTTTATTCTTCTTGAGGATTTTTTTTTCAAGGAGAGATCTATGTTTTGTTTTGTTTTGTTTTTGTAACATGACTTTTTTGGAATTGTTTTGCATAATTTCACATGTGCCTTCCTAATGGGGGAAGGGATGAAGAAGAAGGGAGAATATAAAAATTGTTTTACATGTAACTTGGGGAAATAAAAATATTAAATAAAAAAACTTGAAAAAAAGAAAAGTTAGGTTTATAGAATTAGTTTTTTTCAAAGTATTCTGCTCATGTGGAATTGCTTGTATAGAAGCTGTCTGCCTCCAGTGCAAATTGTAATATAGTGCTTTTAGAGTAAGGATTCCTGGTCTTTTTTGTGCCAGAGATCCCTCTGGGAGTCTGGTGAAATTTATGGATCCCTTCTCAGAATAGTGACTTAAAATGATTGAAGGAAATTCGAAATCTCAGTTACAGATTAGAGAAAATAAAGATGTAATTTTTCCCACATTCAAGTTCATCAATGCTCTGAAGTCTACCTATAAAGCCTTTGAGCAAACTATTTAAAAAAGATTCAAAACCCCTGTCTTAAAATCTGATGAATTTCCAAAGGTCACATAACTGGTGAGGGGCAGGACTTGAAATCAGGTCTTTCTCACTCCAAGGCTCTATCTACCACATCACTGGTGCTCCTCTTGTCAGTGATAAGCTATAACAATAATAACTCACATTTATATAATACTCTAAGATTTGCAAAGAACTTTGCTCATAACAAATACTCTGAGAAGACAATTCAAAGATTTTTATTCCCTCTTTGCAGATAAGAAAACTGAAGCTCATGATAAGTGTGAAATAGCATCCCTAAAGTCACACAACTCGCAAGTACTGGAGTCAGAATCTGAATCTAGTTCTTACTGGGATTCCAGCCCATAAATCTAAAAGTCAGGATGCAAATATTCATATCAAAGCAAAACCCCAGAAGCTAAAGGTCAAGGCTCTGCTATTGTTATCTCAGTACAAGGGAGTCAATGATGTTTGATACAAAGGATCAGTAGGAATGATTTCTGTTCTACTCTTCCTTTCTCACACCACCCAGTTAACTTACAGAGTTCCAAGAAGGGTTTCCAGCATCTTCTTACAGATGTCTATAACTTTTCTTACTAGCTTTTTTTTTTTTTTTTTTACAGGAAATAAGAAAAGCATGAAGGATAGAGATTTATTGATCTGTTCTATATTTCAGGCAAATGTCTCTTTCATTCCTAGCACAGAATGTAGCTTTGTGTTGGGATTTATTAGGTTCGTACATCTGTACGCTCCCTAACGCAGGGCAAGCCTGTCCTTGGATGGCATGGCTCTGAATCCTGGAATTCTCTACCAGGGAAACAAAATGAAGATTTCTAGGCTGAAGAGTAATTGGAGAGGAAGCAAGATGGAAGAGCAAAAATGAATGGGAGCTGATCTTGAAATGCACTTGCGTCTGACCCGTCTCCTTTCAGCTTATTACCTCTGTTTACCTTTATTTGATAGTTCACTTAGCTGCTCTTAGGACAGCTGCAAGCTGCAGTATGAATATGGATCTCTGGCACACAGCAAGATAGTTCTTTGTTACAGTTTAATATCTGCTTTTAACAGATTCCTTTAGGGAAGTACCAGCTGCCAATATACCTAATTGCTTAATTTCATTTTTGAAATCAAACGGCGAGTTTAGTTAGGAGGACAAAAAGTATTCCCCACTGGCCCATAGGCTCCACATGGGGATGTCACTGGCATAAAAGATGAGAACTTCAAATATGTTTTTATGAGAGTGAGATGGATTTGTACCATGCACACAAAACTGCCTACAAATTATAAACTCCAAGCATATGCACATTCAGAATGTCTCTTCATCAAAGTCAGCCGCAGGAACCAAGCATCCTCCTCCCCAGCCCCACCAGCCGAGAGTCTCATCAGAAAGGCAGCGCCACTTTTAAAGGATGGACAAAGGTGACTGCGGTATCATGCCTCGGTCATCACCAGGAAACCAGTCTGGGCACTAAGTGGGTTTAAGCTTTTTATTAATTTTGAACTTTTAGAAAATTGAACCCACAAGTAAAAAACCAACTCAAAATAAGATCCAAGTAAATTTGGATAATAGTAACATCATTGATGAATTGCTAGAAATAATATTAAGAATAAAGATCATATTTTCATATCTAATAACACTAGCATTTTTATACCTCTTTAAAGTTTGCAAAGGGCTTTATCTCTGTTATCTCAACTGATCTGATTTGAAACTTGGATAGTAGAGAAAAGTTAGAATTGAGATAGTCCTTTCCTCATTCGGACCCTCACAAAGAAGTAAGTAGGAAAAAGCCATTTCATAAACTTGTGGTAAAAGTTACCACAGGGCAGGAGGATGCTCTCACTGGGATATCCCGCTTGCTCTCTGTACGAGGTCTGCTAGAACAGCCTCAGGAAACAGGAGTCCTCCCGCCTTTCTCCCCCAGCCCTCCGTCTCCTTTACCTCCCCCTTCCCCTCTGCTCTCCCCACCTCCCTCCCGCAACAAAAGTTTCTGCCTCCCCTCTGGCACCTCCGAAAGTCCTTACCACTTACTTTCTCCAACCCAGGTAGCTGCTGGGAAGTCAGAGGCGGCGGCTGCGGGTCCCAACCGAGCCGGAGGGTCCCCCACCTCTCCTCTGCACTCCCTCGACCCGACCGCTTGGGTTGCTGTAGCTGCGGCCGGCTCCTCCTGCCCGGCTGCCCCATTTATAGGATGCGGGCGCCTTTGTCTGGCGCGTGTCACCACTAGTCCCCGCAATCCAGGCAACTTGCTTTGCATCTCCCTGGAGATAACAGGCTCCAGCATCTCCTGTTCGCCACACCGTCCCCTTCACTGCCCTTGCTGCGGGGTGGCGGTCTCTCTGTCTCTCTGTCTCTGTCTCTGTCTGTCTCCCTCCCCAACCTCTGTGTCTCTGTCTCTGTCTGTCTTTCTCTCTGTGTCTCTCTGTCTCTCTCTCCCCCTCCCTCCCTTTAATACCCCTGAAAAGAAATAGAAGCTACCTATTAGGTTGAAAAAGTAATTGGGGAAAACCTTGGTACTGAGCAACAGAACTAGATATCCCAATTCTAAGATCAGAAAGCTTTGTTTATACAAAAGGGACATTCAAAGAATCATTCACTAGGAAGTTAGGAATGTGTTCATTAATCTAACATCAGTAAAGATACCAAGGCCTTAGGACTTCTCTCTCCCATTTTCAACATATTCTGATTTCAGAGTGACAGATTTTCTGAGAGATGGAAGGAGCTAGCTCTGTTGAGACCAGTGAGACCATTGTTGGTATAATTCTTCGTGCTATATGTATTTCATTTTTCTTTCTCCCATTTTTTTTTTCTTTTTTCCCCAGTCTCCTTGACTGGCTCCCAAATTTTCCTAATTTTAATTCCCTAAATATGGGCATTGACTAAAGATCTGTAATTGGTTCTTCTATCCTTTGATATTTCCATACTTTCTCTCTTGGCAATTTTTATCCACTCAAAAGATTTCATTTATCATCTTTATTCTTATGATTATCAAATCCATATCTCCATTACTGTCAGACTGTAAGGGCCCCAGACATAATGACTGTATTCAGTGGGAAGCCCTGGCAACACTTCAAACTCTGTATACTAAAAAACTGAACTAAACATCAGCTCCCTCCAAACCTGATCCCTTCCCTAAATCCATTCTTTCTACTCATAATACCACAAGAAATAAGATTGCAAAGGAGAACCTGGAAGTCACTTGCAGACTGTCCCATTGATCAAAGGAGTATAACAGTTACTTGTAAACTGTAGCACAAATTAACTAAAAAGTCACATCTTGAGACTATGTGCTAAATCAGGGAAATCCAGTTAGGTCTTGCTAGAGAGATATTTTAGTCCTTCTAACTATCCACGTGCAGTGTAAATCTCAGGTAAGCTCCAGGCATCTGGAGTAAGACTGGTAGAATGCCAAATATTCCTGATAATTGGAGATGATGTAGGTATGCTAATGGACTAATATTAAGGGGGTCTAGATAAGAGTTAGTTCCTTTACAAAACTCTATAAAAATGAAACCCTGAATTCCTGCCCCTAAACACTCTTTCATCTACCAAGAATTAATGCTGCTCAGATAAGTCCAATGCGTATCCCCAGTTCTGTGGCACATATCCCTCCCCATTCCATCTGTCTTCCTCCCACCACATCCTTGTTCCCTACTGTCTACCTCTGTAACTCATGCTGTCTGCCCCTGTACCTCACTGTGCTTTATTAAAATGTAATAGAAACATTATTCCTCACCGCCATCATGGTCTTTCCTGGTGAATGCCCAAAGACGTGTCTTTTATTGTTTTTCAGTTGTTTCAGTCTTGGCTGCCTCTTCATGATCCCATTTGGGGTTTTCTTAGCAAAGACACTGGAATGGTTTGCCATTTTATTCTTCAATTCATTTTACAGATGAGGAAACTGAGGCAAACAGGGTGAAGTGACTTGTTCAGGGTCACAGAGCTAGTGAGAATCTGAGGCCAGATTTGAACTCAGGAAGATGAGCCTTTCTGACTTCTAGGCCCAATGCTCCGTCTGCTGCACCACCTAACTGCCCTAATAAATTCCATAAATTAGTTACCAACACACAAATAAAAGTGCATGAGACATTGATCAAATTAATGTTTTCATGCCCCTGTCCCAATATTTGGAAAGTTGATATTACGACCAAGACTAATATAATAGAAGAAGTGAAATCATTAACTCAGAAGATCAGAGATCAAAAAGATAGGGAAGTATTACAGTTTCAATTAAATTTCAATAAATTCAATAAAAAACAATAAATATGTACTAAGCATCTACAATGTGCCAGGCATTGTGGGAGATCTTGTAAATTTAGAAACAAAAAAGAAGACAACTTCCTTTTTTAAGGTGCTTACGTTCCTGAAGAAGACATATATTCACAGCTAAATAAAAATAGGGATATGTAATAAATATAAAATCATTGGGGAAGAGACTAACTACCTGGGGAATCATAAAGTGCCTCTTGAAGGAGGCTGCCCTTGAATTGAGCCCTGAATGGTTGCAGAGCTCCAAAGGGTTGTGGAGGTTCCAAAATATGGTAGAATTGGAAAGGAAAATCCTTCTATCATGAGGGACTGCCTGAACAGGAGATAGAATGATATGTACAGGGAACAACAAGACCAACTACCGGTTTGTCTACAATGTAATATATGTTAGAAAGAGTAATTAATTTATAATCAGCCTGAAAAGATTGGGAACCATTCACTAGAGCTCCTGGGGCAGAGTAACATAGTCAAAATGGGATTTTGGAAATGTCATCTTGGCAGTTTTAGATGGATCAAGGAGGGGGGAGACAGGAGGCAAGAAGACCAGTTAGGAAGCTATTGCAATAATCTAAGTAATGGGAGGGATAAGGAGCTGAGTTAGGTTGGTTGTGGTGTTAAATAAAGAGGAGACAAAGGTATATTTGAGAAGAAAAGGGGCAAAACCAAAAAGCTAATGGCCAGCAAAACAGGGAATGCTTGGCGATTTTGCATCCCTGATGATGTCTCCTCTTCTAATTGACCCTGGTACTAACTGATTCTTTGCAAAGCCTGCTAATCTACACCATTACCCTCACACAGGCAAAAAAGGAATAGAGTCAAACTAGTATATGGGATGAAATGGGCATAAGAGAGAGAGATCAGGGGGTAATTAAGAGAAATCTAGAGAACCAGCTGTAGTCCAGTTAAGTACTGGCAGAAACATGGAAGAGATTACCTTCACTGGTCTCTCATTTTACCCATGGCTGTCCTTCATCCACTCTAACTTTTTCTTCTCTCCTAAAACAGTTATTAGGGGAACACACAGATTTTAGAGGTCCCCACCCTAAAGGCCAGCCAGCACTTGCAAAGGCCGAAGCTTAAACCACAGGACCCTGGGTGAGGAAATAATTTGCTAAATCAACGCTTTTGCAGCAGTATATCTATTCCTCTCAAGGTCCTGGAAGAGTGACAAGATGTGGTACATAATAATTGCCTCCCGTTGAGCTAATCCTGCTGCTCCCTAACTGGAAATGATGTTGTG
This sequence comes from Sarcophilus harrisii, assembly GCF_902635505.1. NCBI lineage: Eukaryota > Metazoa > Chordata > Mammalia > Dasyuromorphia > Dasyuridae > Sarcophilus > Sarcophilus harrisii. The sequence continues at coordinate 101,522,659 of NC_045426.1, forward strand.
GGTGAAATCGCAGAGAGTAGCGGATGATAGAACTCAGTTAAACGCAGTATTGAATCTAAGGTTCCCTGCTTGGATAATCACTATTATTTCCTACTAAGTACCAATTGTGAGCCAGGGAGTCTACAGAACATAGAATCACAGTCTTAGAATTAGAGCCAATATCGGAATGGGATCCCGTTCTATGACATCACCAACAGGTAGACATTCAGCCATCCTCTGCAAGAAGGCCTTCAGTGATGAAGAAAATTCTATTTCTGCTTTTGGTCAGTTCTGTTAGAAATCTTTTCATTACTTCCAACCTAAATCTACTTCTTTGAAATTTTCATCCATTATTTTTGGTTTTTCTCTATGAAACCAAGAACAAATGTAATATGGCTTCCATTTGATAGCTCTTCAAATACTTTTAAGTGTGATCATGTCCCCATAACTGTCTATATAAACCTTCACCATAAATAAGCACCACCATGTCTTTCAAGTGATTCTCATAGAGCATGGAATACTTTCAAAATCCTGATCACCTTCTCTCTGACTCATTCCAGCTTGTGAATATATTTCTAAACAGTTGATACAGTGCTGCAAAATGGCCCAGAGTCATTTTGTACAGGAGTGACGTCACATGGAGATGTGAAATAAAACAGTCCTCAGCCCTATTCCATTCCATCCCAATATTCTATTGGAAACATGTATCTGCTTCTCTGTTCTAGAGCAGAGATATCAAAACACAGTCTACAGGTAGCAGCATCACAGACACAATACAACTGACTACCAGATTAAAATGTAAATAGAAAATAATTAACAAAATAAGTACAGTAGAATATGGATAATGTTCATATGTGTCTTTCTAAATCAGTAGGCAATCCTACAAAGATCCTTAGCATATTTTTTTCTATTTTCTATTTTCTATTGGAGTTTGCCTCACTGTTAAAAAGTAGAATTGGATTACTTGCTATCCATGGAAGAGGAATGGAGGAAAGAGAGGGAGAAAAATATGGAACACAAGGTTTTCCAAAGGTGAATGTTGAAAACTATTCCTGCATGTATTTTTTAAAATAAAAAAGTTATTGTTTAGAAAAGAACATATATAGCACAAACTCCTTAAAGACAGGAATTATTTCTTGTGTTTATATCTCCAATGTCTGGGACATATGTTATCAGGCAAGCATTAATAAATGTTGTTGGACTGGAGGCTCACAAGACAGAAACTAAAAATGAACCCAAAGCTTTGTCAGTTAGGTTTGTTTTACTATTGTCCTTAGTTTCAAAGGAGTGTATTTTAAGAAATGGGTATACAACAGGATAATTTCAGAAAGGCCTGGAGAGACTTACACGAACTGATGCTGAGTGAAATGAGCAGGACCAGGAGATCATTATATACTTCAACAACAATACTATATGATGACCAGTTCTGATGGACCAGGCCATCCTCAGCAACGAGATCAACCAAATCATTGTCAATGGAGCAGTAATGAACTGAACCAGCTATGCCCAGAAAAAGAACTCTGGGAGATGACTAAAAACCATTACATTGAATTCCCAATCCCTATATTTATGCACACCTGCATTTTTTATTTCCTTCACAAGCTAATTGTACAATATTTCAGAGTCTGATTCTTTTTGTACAGCAAAATAACGTTTTGGTCATGTATACTTATTGTGTATCTAATTTATATTTTAATATATTTAACATCTACTGGTCATCCTGCCATCTAGGGGAGGGGGTGGGGGAGTAAGAGGTGAAAAATTGGAACAAGAGGTTTGGCAATTGTTAATGCTGTAAAGTTACCCATGCATATATCCTGTAAATAAAAGACTATTAAATAAAAAAATAAATAAATAAAAATAAAAGAAATGGGTATAATATAAAAACAACTCCACCTCATCCCAAAAAGAGTCATCAATTTTTTTTAAGCAGCAAAACTTAGATGTTTTAGTTCTATATCAGCAATTGCCTCTAGTCAATTTAAGAATTTGTGGGGGAAAAGGGTGGGACCTATGAGTTTTTCAGTGAAGAGAACTCTCAATATGGTTACTTTACCAACATAGATCAGAAACTCTAAAATTTAGTCCTAGAGAGTTACCTAAGCCACTGAAAAGTTCAAAGACTTGCCCAGCTGACACAATATTGTGTGTGTGTCCAAGGCAGGACTACCTAGGTCTTCCTAGGACAGCCCTCCATCCATTCCTCACTGTAAACCCCTCAATGATTTGGGACAAAAATATAAAATGGTAAGGTGATTCTCATGATCTCTTAGAACTTGAAAAGGATGGAAAAAATATTGCCAATCAATTTGGTTAAAATTATAAATTATTGGGGAGGGGATGGTGGGTAAAAAAACTGGAGAGAACAAAAATCCGATCTTCTGGCTTCTTAGTTTGGGAGAAAAGACTATAACCTTTCTTCAGGTCCCTGAAGGGAAAGAACAACAGAAGCTGATAGGAAAGCCCATCCTCTATATCACATCCTGATTCCCAGCTTATTACAATAGAACCTGAGAGAATTTCCGCCTGGTAGGACCTGGAACTTTCTGTCTCTTGGTTGACATGAGTTATCTCACTCCCAAAAAGAGAGCTCTGTGGGAAAGAATCAAATTTTGGATCTATCTCTTGGGACTTCTTTTCCCATTAAGGAAAGCAATCAGAAATGCAACTTGAACCTAAAAATCACTTCTCCATGACTAACAGCATTTAAAGGATCAGATAGATATGATTCTAGTCGAATACTTGTCTCTAAGGAAAGTAAAATAGCCAACCCCTAGCCCCAACCTCAAGTTTCTTCTCCAGGCAGGAATCAAAATCTCCCTTGGAGACTGATGGAGTAAGAGACTCCAGAAATAGCTATACTCACCTACTTGGGAGCCCTAGACAGACACAAAATCATCCCAGGAAAAGCAAAACATCCTCAGACTCCCCTCACATCTGATTTGATCTTTACAGTAACCCTGTGAAGTAGGTGCTACAAATATCATTATCTCCTAAAACTGAAACTTATAGCAGTTAAGTGACTTGTTTGGGGGTTTTTTGTGGTTTATTTTTGATTTTTTAAGAGGCAATTTGGCGGGGCATGGGGGAGGGGAGAAAGGGAGGGCTGGTACTCTTATCTACTGTGCCATCTAGCTGCTCCAATTAAATGATTTAAACAGAATCACCTAGCTTGTAAGTGTCTGAGACAGGATTTCAACTCAGGTCTTCTGGACTTCAAATCCAATTATGCTCTATACACCTAGTATCCCAATAAAATAATTATTTTAAAGTTTTAAAAAATATTTTTATTTTCTCCCAGTTACATTTAAACAATTTTTAAAATATTTGTTTTTAAAACTTTTGAGTTCCAGATTCTCTTTCTTCCTCTCCAACTTTAACTCCATTAAGAAGGTTCATATAAAGTTATGCAAAACATTTCTATAAAAGGCATGTTGTGAAAGAAAACATAGCTCTTCATCAACTCCCTACTAGCAAAAAAAAAAAAAAAAAAAAACCCTCAAGAAAAAATATAGTAAAAAAAGAGTATGCTTCAATCTGTATTCAGTTCTTTCTCTGGGTATGGATAGCATAAATATTGTGTAAAATAAAATTAAAATAAATAAAATTCATTTTAATACTTCAATACATTTAATGCTTGAAGTATTAAATGACAATAGCATAAAGTCAGCCCTCCAAAAAAGTCCTCATCATATGTCTCAATAGCTCCTAAGATTTAGAGCTGGACAGGACATTATCAGTGGTGTAGTCCAAATCCTTTATTTTTCAAGATCAGAAAACTGAATGGACTTATCATGAGACATGCACAGAGGAAATAGAAAAAAGGAGACTCAGACCCTGCTTTTCTGATGCTATTGATTGCATCTTTCCACCTCAATATGAAGTAAAGATGACCCTGAGTTCTTGAGGATGATTCCCGGGGAATGGATGATCTGGCAGTTCCCACAGACTAGAAAGACTCTGACTACTAACCAGGGGATGGACCATGAATCTAATGGTGGAGGATCAGCTTAGGAAAATTCAGAGATTTCAAAAACATTTGGACACCAGGTGATTGGTTTTTGTTTTTTTTAATACAGCAATTCAGAAAAATGTATTAGATCTATAATCTATTTTGGAGAAGGAAGCATTCATACAAATGAAATCAAAGATCCTTGAAGCAGTGATGTAAATTTTAAAGTTAAAAAGTTTTTGATATATCTGAAGCTGGCAATATAGATCACATCATTCTTATTTTATAGATGAAGTTAAGTTCAGAAAATTTAAGTGATTTGCTTAAGGTCTCACAGCTAATAGCTGATAGAGACTGGATTTCAACTCAAATTTCCATGTTTTAAGTTTGAACTCTTTTATGGGCACCACTAAACTAAAAAAAGAAAAAAATATATATGATAAATGAACTCAGCAGGGTCACAGAGTACAAGATAAAACTACAAGTATAATTTGCTTCCTCATTACTAACAATAAAAATCAAGAATACATCACAAAGGGGAATCCTATTTATATCAATGAAAACCATAAATATTTAGGAATTAATTTACCCAGAATAATACAAGACCCATACAGAGATAACAATACAGCCATAACAATTAAATAAATGAATATCTAAATAATTGGAGAGACATCCATCATTCTTAGATGAATTTCATTAATATAGAAAAAAAGATGGCACTCTCTTGATCAATTTATATATTTAATGCACTATTAATCAAAATATCAAGGAAGTTCATTCTTCATAGAACTAGGTTAAAATCAATAAAATTTAATATATAAAAAAGCAAATAGATTAAATCAAAAGCACACACTTTATTTTCTTTAATTACAAGTATATATGTACTATGTGTTGTAATTGCGTTTAAGCTGTCTTGTTTTAACTTTTCAGGAATTTACATTGTGAGTGGTTTGGGTTTGTCTTTTGTATCAAAATAAAATTTATAAAAAAACCTAGTAAATAATGTCAAGGAAATGGTAGATGGGGTGTGATGGTGATCCTTCACTTCTAGACTTTATAAGATATTACAAAAAAACTATCACCAAAATTATCTGGCACTGAGGAGAGGGATGGAGGGGGAGAGAAAGAGAGAGAACAATGGGTAGAATGCATACAATAGATATTCATGCATTATTTGTCTATGCACATGTTTGTGTGTATATGTATTATATATAAGTATATAAAAGATTTGTCTTTGAAACAAAGATAGAAACTAAAAACCAAGATAACATAGCAGAATATTGTACACAATATTAGATGTGGTCATCGTGATGAATTGTTTCTTTGTCATGAGGAGGGATCAATCTGGAGGGAAGGCAGAGAATGTTTTGCCCCTAAATCTCTGGGCTATAAAAACAAACGGCATCAATAAAATGTGTTTTTTGTTTTTTGTTTTTTTGTTTTTTTAAGAAAAGAAAGACTAGAGAAAGTTTCATTATTTGATTTTGTTCATGGGGAAATTGGTTGACAATTTAGCAATTTTATGATAAAATACATCACTGAAGTCCATGCTGATGATGTGCTGAAACGTTAACACTAAAAATAAACTATAAAAATTGTTAGAAAACAAAACATTGTATTTATCTTAATTGTAGAGTGAAAATAACTTTCTTGGTTTAACAAAGAATTGTTGAGGGAAAGATAGATTGCTTACGTACATTATAACTTCAGAAATTTGTTGAACAATGCAATTTAGAGAAAGAAAAACAAGAGATTAGAAAAATGTTATAGAAACATCTAGAATATATAAAGAACTGTTTGAAATAGCAATCTACAACAGATATATGGAATGTCAAAGAATTAACAAAACGATGAAAATTAAAGCAAAATTTTGCCATAAAAGTAGTAAAAGTAATTAAACATAATAACAATGCTAGAGAGGATTGTAGAGTGACATATAGACTCATTTATTACTCAGCAAATGATAAATTCTATAATATTTTTGAAGAGCTATATAGCAATCAATAAAACTTACAAAAATGATCAGGCACAGACAAAAACTGGGAATAATCAGTGTTGGCGGAAGTTAGGCACACTACACTGTTACATTGTTAGAGAAGCTGTGAATCAATATAACTATTTTGGAAAGCAATTTGGGATTATGCAAATAAGAGTGACTAAAATGTCTATATCTTTTGAGCCTGAGATTTCACTGCTAGGCAGGTATCCCAAGGAAGTGACTTAAGAAGAAAGTTTCCACATATACTAAAATGTTTATAGCAGCACATTTTTGTGGGAGCAATAAACTGGAAACAAAGTAGATGCTCGTCAAGAAAGGCTAAATAAATTGTAGTATAAGAATATCATGGAATAATACTGTGCTCTAATAATAAATGATGATTGTGATGAATACAAAGAAGCATAGAAAAATGTATATGAGCTGATGCAAAGCAAAATAAGTATAGCCAAGAAAATAATATACACAATAACTACAACAATGTAAGCAGAAAGAATAACTCTATCTCCCAAAAAATCAAAAGTGAACACTGCAAAAAACATAAAGTATGACTTAAAAGAAGAGAAATGAAAAGACATCTCCTCTTCTTTGCAAAAGTAGAAGTAATATCAGATATGTTTTCAGACTCGTTTTAAGATACTGATTAGTTGAGGTAATTCAGGCCAATTCCAATGGACTTGTCATCGATGGAGAGAAAGAACCATCTCCATCCGCATTTGGGGGGTTGAATGTGGATCACAACATAGTATTTGAATTTTTTTTGTTTTGTTTGCTTGCTTTTCATTTTCTATCTGTCTCGTTTTTTCCCCCTCTTTAATCTTATTTTTCTTGTGCAGCATAATAATTGTGGAAATAGATATAGAAGAATTTCACATGTTTAACATATGTTGGATTACTTGCTGTCTAGGGGTAGGGGGCTGGGGGAAGGGAGAGAGAAAAACTTTGAACACAAGGTTTTGCAAGAGTGAGTGTTGAAAATTATCTTTGCATGTATTTTAAAAATAAAAGCTATTATTTAAAAATATATATTGATTAATTTTGCTAAATCCTCCCCTTCTTCCTTTTTTGTTTGTCCCTTAAAAATATTCCTTGTTATATGGAATGAATTTCTGGGAGGAAGGAAGGGAGGAATACCAGGGGAAATTTGGGTCATGTAAAAGCATATCAACAAAAGTATATTTTTAAAAGAATCATGTACTTTGTATTAATAATATAATAAATGCATTAATAATTGCATTGTAGATAATATATCTTGAAAGTGTTTTTTATAAAAGAAAAACAGCTATTTGTTTAAATATTTTCATAGCAACATCATATGTAATTGTAAAAAACAAAATTGGAATACGTTGGAAAGAGGCAAATGCAGGTCTTCTAACAATTAGAACTATTCAAAAATGTGATGGGCTGCTTCTATACTTTATATATATTCCCTCTTTAACTATATATACTGTATATACTTTATATAGACTTTATATAGACTATATATAAAGTATATATACATATAAATATATACTTTATATATACTATATATACTTTATATATATAGTATATATATATATAACTATATATACTTTAACATATATATATTCCCTCTTTAATTATAGGGGAATGTTTTTAAAATGTGATAAATTAATAGAAGGGATTATGAGCAAGTTAACATGCTAGAGTATAAGGAATCAAAAGACATCATCATGGCATAGTAGACAGAGCTCTGGATTTGGATGCAAGAAGCCCTGGGCTCAAATACCATCCGTGGACACCCCCTAGCTGTACAATCCTGGTCAAGTCATTTAATATTTCTGGAATTCCCTCATTTTTCTTATGTGTAAAATAAAGGGGCTAAATTCAGTGGCCTCCACAATTCTTTTCAAACTCTAAAGACATTTGTAACGAATTAGAATTGGGGAAAAAAAAAAAAAAGCAGAAACAGAAAATACTAACTTTTATTGTTTAGTTGTGTCCAATTCTTCATGACTCAGGAGACCACAGCCAACCAATATTGTTCAAGGGATATTTTCTTGGCAAAGATACTGGAGACGTTTGCCATTTCCTTCTCTGGATTAAAGCAAACATGGTTAAATGACACGCCTAAGGTCACACAGCTAGTAAATGTGTGAGACTGGATTTGAATTCAGTCCTTCCTGATACCAGATACCTCTGCCCACTGAGCCACTCAGCTGCCTCCACACTAATATATTATTAACATGCTTACTACACATACCAACTTCTACCACATAAAAAGAATAGTGAAAAAAAGAAGGAATGGAATTAAGCATCCTGGAGACTGAGGGATGACCAAAAAATTGGTATATTACTTTTACATTTTGAAATTATAACGAGTTACAAAGCATATTTAATGAGTTGCACTGATGTTCAATATTAAATTTGTAAAAATTTACATATGTACGGGACACAGTTCTGGAAAACCAGTGATTTCCCTAACCAGCCAGGGAATCTTTAAGTACTATTATCCTGTGCCTTTACTGGTTCCCAATAGCCACAATTTCCCCATTAAATTTTTCTGCCTCTTCTCATCTTTTTCCAGGTAAAAATATATCGAAAATGGACATTTTCCCCTTCCATTCTCCTCCTCCAACCCAAGAACAGCTATCCCACACTGAAGAGTAGGGGGAAGGGGAAAGGGGAGAATTATTGTAAGGAGGAAAGGGTGTTGAAGTAGGAATTTACATAATCCGATTAAGGGGGGGATTATCCAGTGGTCGCTAAACAGCCTCAGTGTGCTTGAGCTAAAGACCTTACTATTCATTGCTCTCACCACCCCCTGGAGAGTTTGCACCTGCAAGGCTCTGGCTAGCCCGGGAAGCTTCCCTGGAAGGAGGAGGCAAAGGAAGGGTGAATAGCTCCTGGCTGGAAGGGGAGGAAAGGATTCAGCTTTTACCAATGGCTATTTCCTGGCTCTGCAGGTTTTAATTGATCTGTCTAGATTAGCCAGGAGAAGGCCCCAAATGAAAGCTGAACCAGTTAGGGCTATCAGGGGGCTCATCAGTTTTTTGAAAAGGCCTGAGAACACACTACACTATTCCTTGGCAAACTCATTCACTCCAATGATTTCTGCAGCCACCTCTACGCAGATGGCTCCCAAATCAATATCTCCAACCGGGAGGAAACTTCCTGAGCTCCACAAACAAATCTCCAAATGCCTACAGGACATCTTCACCAACTTGCCTCCAGGACCTCAAATTCACACTGTGCCCACGAACCCATTATCTTTTCCTCCAGACCGGCATTTTCTTCTAATTTCACTTTTAATCAGTGGCAGTATCATTTATCTGATCTCGTTTTAAATCTCAGTAATATCTTTGACACTCTTTTCATCCCTCACTTTTTGCACCTAATCAGCTGTTTGACACTTTCAGTCCTAATTCCAAAACACTTTTCCAATCAATCTTTTGACTAGATGAATGAATGAAAAAGCATTTTTTTTATGGAAAGCTTACTATGTACCTAGTATTGTTCTAGACTCTGGGGATAAAAATACAAAGGCAAAACAGTCCTTACTCTTATGGAGCTCACATTCTAAAAATAATAATAATAATATCTGCTCACTTCCTTGCAATCTAGTTTAGTGCCACAGTGCACAAACACTGGGATGAGTCCAAAATTGTGGGCTCTTTCCCTGCTGCTACTACAGTAAACTACACTGTATATAACTTTGAGTGAATCGCTCACACAAAACTCTGGATTTCAGTTTTCTCATCTGTAAAATAGAGAGGCTGATAGTTGCTTTCTCTCTATTCCTGTAGCCACCATCCTAGCATAAGTTTACATTACTAATCTATGTGAAAGGAAGAAAAAAAGGAAGGAAGGAAGGAAGGAAGGAAGGAAGGAAGGAAGGAAGGAAGGAAGGAAGGAAGGAAGGAAGGAAGGAAGGAAGGAAGGAAGGAGGGAGGGAGGGAGGGAAAGAGGAAGGGAGGGAGGGAGGAAAATCATAATAATAATTTATTAAGTACTTACTATGAACTAAGAACTAGGCTGATTGCTTTTTACAAATATCTCATTTAATTCTCACAACTCCAAGAATTGGAACTATTATTATTTCCGTTTCATAGTTAAGGAAAGTGAGGAAGGCAGAAGTAAAGGATTTTGCCCAGGGTCACACAGCAAATAAGTACCTGAAGTCAATTGAACTCAGATTGTCCTGACTCCCTCCCAGAACTGTAGTTACTGTCTCACCTAACTGCCTAATAGCCTTTTCTAATTGGTTGGCTGGTTTTATCTTCATTTTGTCTATTTCTGCTAGTCAAATTACATTTCTGCACAGTTGTGACCATGCTAAAAATCTCCAGTGACTACAGAGTTATATTCAAACATTTTTCCCCTTGAATTCAAGATCTTCTTAATATATAACCCTGCCCTTCCAAGCTTTATCTTTTATTGTTCCCTGTTCTACAATTTACTTAAACTCTTTGCTTCAGCCTAATTGAACTTTGTTCCCTAAAGCCACATAAAGCTTTCCCAATGCCATTCAATTAAACAAAATCAATAAACATTTTTTGAGTACTTATTGTAAGAAAGGTACCGTACTAAGTGGATGGGGGAATGGAGATACAATGAGAAAAAAAGAAAAGCTCCCTGCTCTCAAGGATCTTACCTTCTTCAAAGGAAATAAAACACATACATTGAGAAGTAAATACCAACTGATTTTGTGAGGTATAAAGCTAACTACCAGTTGAAGGACATGACCATTGGGAAGAAATGGCATTTGAGTTGTATGTGTGTATTTTTGCTCTTTTTTAAAGATTAAATATCTTTATCTCTCCTGGGCTGGAATTGCAGGGACCATTCACTGGTCAGTCCCACTACTCAACAACATGAGAGCTCTGACCTAGGCCATTTCTTATCAGGTCACGATTTTGCCCCTCCACAGGCAACCTAGTGATCTCCTGATTCTGGGGGTTCATCATATTAATTCAGGGAATGTTGTACATATATTCAATTGGTATAACCCACTAAAGACCGGAACTCCAGCACTCCTTAGAGAAAGAATGCATCATCATGCCCTGCTTGTGTTATATTTAAAAGAGACCAGGAATTCGAAGGGGAGAAAAGCTAAAGAGAGAGTTCATTCTAGATTGTGAAGACCAGCCTGTGCAAAGGCACAATCACTCAATCCATAAATGTTTATTAAACACCTACTATATGTCAGGCAGGCACTGTGCTAAGCACTGGAGGTAGAAAAAGGCAAAAGACAGTCTTTGCCCTTACGGAACTTATCATTTAATGGGGGAGACAATGTGCAAACCTGGTGCCTGTGTGTGTCTATAGATATATAGACAGACAGACAGGTAAGTAGGTAGATAGATAGATAGACCTACAGACAGATAGCAAGACAGCCAGCAAGATAGATATCTCAAGCTATACGCAGGCCAAAAAGGAATTAATTAGCAGAGGGAATGCATTGGAATTAAGAAAGATTGGGGAAGGTTTCCAGTAGAAGGTGGAATTTTAATTGAGACTTAAAGGGAAGTAAGGGAACTTAGAGTGGAAGGAAAGTGTCTCTGCAAGGATGACAGCCAAAGAGAATGCCGGGAGCTGAAAGATGGAGTGTCTTGTTTGTGGAGAATGTCATACACAAAGAATAGCAAGTAGACTAGTTTGCCAGGAACCCAAAGATGCAAAGGAACATATAGTAAGACTGGAAAAGCAGATGAAAACCAGATTGCAAAGGGCTTGGGATGCCACGCTGAGGAGTTTGTTTTGTTGGACCCAATGAAGATTCTCGAGTAGGCAAGTGATATGGTCACTCTAGCTTGGATGGCAATATAATTTTGGTGGTAGTGTCAGGGATGGATTGGAGAAAGGAGAGACCAGAAGCAATAAGTCCAGTCAAGAGGCTACTGCAACACTTCCTATGATAGGTTTGAACTAGATGATTATGTGAATGTGGAGACGGGGATGAAAGGGAAAGGTATGAATGTAGAATATAGAGTCAGCAAGGCTTGACAACTGGTTGTATATTGAGAGGAGGCAAAGGAGAGGAGACATAGGGAGCAGGAGAAGGGAGAAACATAGGGATGGGGGGAAATAGGAGAAGGGAGAGAGGGAGGAAGAGGGGAAGGGAGAAGGAGAGAGCAAAGAAGTGAAGTGATCAGAACCAAGAGAACACACACAGTAACAACCAGATGATGTGATCAGTTGTGATAGACTTGGCTTAAAATATGTTTAGAAGAATTGCACCTCTTAAAACTACATCATTATTTGCTGTCAGTTGTCGGAAGGCAAGTGATTTCAAATCCGGCCTCACACTAGCTGGCTGGGCATTTTATTCCATGTAGTTGAAATTGGAGGAGGCAGCAGGTGCAAAATAGACTACAGCTGAGGAAATAGGTCTGAAGTCAGTTGCCCATGGACACAGCTAGTAAATGGCAGTCAAGATTCAAACTCAGGTTTTCTTACTCCAAATCTAGAGCTCCTTCCTTTGCCTCAAAAAAACCCATACAAACTGTTATGAATTTCATGGCTTTCTCCTTCTTCTCCCCAAACCCCCCAACTATTCCCAAAGCTAAATATGGACCCAAAACACCTGCCTCCTCCTCCCTCCAAAGGGTAGTTTCTGCTTCTCAACCAGACAATAAAGCTCCCTCGGCCCCTCTCCCTTGGCTTCCATGCCTTTGTGTCTTGTGAAACCTCTGTGTTTGTCAACCATACATTGTCCAAAGCAAATAGTCCTCTCAGGAAAAAAAGAGGAAAATGTCTGAAAAAGGCCAGGAAAGCATCCCTGGAGCAGCAGGTATTTTTCACACAATAAATCTCTCTCCTCTGATATTGAAGAAGACAGAGACTGCCCGGCCTTCCCCTAGCCCACACATCATCCCTCCCCCTCTAGCAATGAATCCAGGGCCGGGTACCAGAACTGAGTGGGCCCCAAGAGCAAATGTTGACCATGCGCTTGAGAGCTGTAGACACAAGTGCTTGGAGTGCTTTTTGTTTGTCATTCCTTTTCAGAACCGTATCTGGGTACCTATGGAAAGGGTCAAGAAGGGGAGGGGACACACAAGAAGGGGGGCTGCTGGGAGCCGGGCAACTAAGCAACCACACCAGGGTGGAACCAAATTTGGGGCTGGAGCCGCACCTTTCTTCCTCCCAGCCTATGAATTAGAGCTGCTCCATTTTATTTGGTAAAACTGAGGAAAAGAGAGGAGATTGGTGAGTGTGAAGGAGCCAGGCCAGATTCCTAGGTGATTCCCCAGACTCCCGGCTCATCAGTAAAAAGGTAAATCCAACTGACTGTTCCTGGTGATAAAGCTTCATGACAAGCTGCCTGGGACTGATAAGAACAGTTCCAGTTGTCAAAAGCTAATTCATTGCCCTCCACTCCCAATAAAGTCAAACAGGGTGCTGGAGCTCAGGCTTATCAGCCTTCATCACTTCTCACTCCTGCTCCTCCCCAGCTCTGACTCCTAATAAACCTTCCTGGTTACCCCAGAGACACCACCTGCCTCCGGGTTGTGGTGGGGGAGTTCCCCCCCCCCCCCAGGTCCCATCCAGCTCTAAATCCTACCTCCTCATGGAATGGGAGGCGTATCCATGTCAGGGAACCAGGCTCTGGTGCATGAGAGTTTGTTGCTGGGGCATCACAGGATCAAGGAGCAGGCCCCTAAGCTGCCTTACCCCTCATCTTTTCCCATTTACAAATCCCAATTCAAAGACATAAATCTTGAGACTCTCCAAATCCCTGGGCTTTCTAGGCCCTAAAATGAAATTAGCATTTTCTGGAGGCCCCATGGGGCATATGTTTAGGTTGGGAAGGCTGACAGAAATTTATATAGAATCCTTCTCTTTTATCAGATTATTAATTCTATAAGGAAACCTTATTGTCTACCATATACCAGAAACATTTATCACTAAAAATTACCTCCTGTAGCTCAGATCATTGCAATGATAGGTCACAGAATCATAGATTTAGAGCTGGAAAAAACATTAGGTCATCTTGAACGACTCTTATCCACCTAAGATTCGGTCATGTAGCACAGCCTCCTCCCTTTTTAGAAAAGAAACTAAGACCCAGAGAACTTAAATGATTTAACCAAAGTCACAGGAATATTAGGAAAGCTAGAACTTGAATGCAACTCTTCTGCCTGCCTATTATCATAGGAAAGATCATGACTTAAGAAAAGTAAAATTTAAGGAAAGTAAAACCAAAAAAATCTTATCTAAAAAAAATCTAAAGGTTTCAATGTGCATCTAAATGGATACTCTAATGAACTCATTTCCCAACTGGCTATACTACTTAGGGACTTCTCTAAGAACCTAATCTTTGGCAAACCTAGAGAGCACAGGGCCTGGAGTCAGAGGACCCAAGTTCAAATTTGACTTCAGACTGCTAGCTGTGTAACTGTGGACAAGTCACTTAAGCCTGTCTACCTCAGTTTCCTCATCTGTAAAATGAGCTGGAAAGGAAATAGCAAACCTCTGCAGTACCTTTACCAAGAAATCCCCAAATGAAGTCATGAGTTGGACACAACTATAAGTAACTGAATATCATCCTGAAAGACTGAATCAGCCTTAGTATTCATGCCTCTTTTCCCTCTCTTCCCCTGGAGGGTGGAGCCATGAACTCCAAAAACCTTCATTTAAGGAAGAGGTTCAAGATAGACTTCTCTCCTAAGCTTCATAATTTGGGGATTTCTTTGATTTCTCTGCCTCCTGGTTGGATACCTTCCCCTTCCCTTTTCTGCTGTCTCTCTCTCTCTTTTTTTAATGTAAAGCTTCTTATTTACAAAGCATATGCATGGATAATTTTTCCAACACTGACCTTTGCAAAATCTTTTGTTCCACATTTTCCCCTCCTTCCCTCCACCCCCTCCCCTAGCTGGCAAATAGTCCAATACATGTTAAATATATTGAAATAAATGTTACATCTAATATATGTATACATATTTATACAGTTATTTTGTTGCACAAGAAAAATCAGATCAAGGAGGAAGAAAAAGAAAAACAGAAAAAAATGCAAGCAAATAACAACAGAGAGAGCAAGAATGCTATGTTGTTTCATACTCTGTTCCCATGGTCCTTTCTCTGGGTGTAGATGGCTCTCTTCATCACTGAACAAATGGAACTGGTTTGAATCATCTCATTATCGAAGTGAGCCATGCCATCAGAATTGATCTTCGTATAGTCTTACTGATGCATGTATAATGATCTCCTGGTTCTGCTCATTTCACTTACCATCAGTTCATGTAAGTCTCTCCAGGCCTCTCTGTATTCATCCTGCTGATCATTTTTTACAGAACAGTAGTATTCCATAACATTCATATACCATAATTTATTCAGCCATTCTCTAATTGATGGGCATGTACTTAGTTTCCAATTTCTGGTCACTACAAAGAGGGCTGCCACAAACATTTCTTGCACATTCAGGTCCCTTCCCTTTCCCTTCTTTAATATCTCTTTGGGATATAATCCCAGTAGAAACACTGCTGGGTCAAAGGGTATGCACATTATGATAACTTTTTGAGTAAAGTTCCAAATTGCTCTCCAGAATGGTTGGATGTATTCACAGTTCCACCAACAATGTATTAGTGTCCCAGGCTTTCCCACATCCCCGCCAACATTCTTCATTATCTTTTCTCGTGATTTTAACCAATCTGAGAAGTGTGTAGTGTGTAATGGGCTGAGGTTTGAGTTGATGCACTGAGGTCCCAAGTCCTGAGGCTAAATAGTAATTGGGCTATACTCTATTAATATACATGATTGGATAAAGAATGGTCCCTGCCCACTCTCCGTTCAAGTCCTGATTGTTGTTAGGAATGAATTTTGGTGGGTGGAGGCAGAGAGAGAGTCAGGAAGAGAAGCTGGGAGAGATTGGGCCCGGGTTAGGTTCTCTGAGCTGCTGGTTGTGTAGCTGCTGGTCGAGCTAGCTTCTTGACTCAGCTGCACACATTGCTATCACCGATTCTCTTCCACCTCCGATCCTTCTTCACTGAAATAAAGACTGCGATTTTCCCTAACCTGAATTCCTGACCTGTTGGATTTAAAAAATACATCTTCACATTTGCTAAGGTGGGAACCAAGGATGAAGAAGTCCGGTGACTAGGAACTTGGGTATATTGTTAATAGACAAATAAGGAACTTATTTTCTTAAAACTAAACCAGTAATCTTTTTGGCTAAAATGGGACAAATGCTAGCTAAGATCTCCATCCCCCCTAACCCACCAAGAGTGGGTAAGAAAGCATGTTAAGCTGATAGAAATACATGGTTACTTATAACTTGGGAACAGATAGGGATTTGTGGGTATATTAAACTGCATCTCCCCTTGGTTTGTAGAGGAGGACAGATCTCTGAGAATAACTGGTCCGGTTGGCAAGAAGAGATGTCCATGCATTTCAGAGAATGTGGTCCCTCATTCAATTTCCATGAGGCATTTATTTATACAATATATTTCAGTTAGCACTAAGAAACCCTATCCCTAGAAGAAAGAAAAGACCCCTGGCTCCTTCTACTCCTCAAATTAGCCATGATATTAAAGAGGAAGACAATGAAGAGATTAATGACCATATCCCCACAGGGCATGGAGACTTAAGTGAGCAAGGTGTGGTGACCTTCCCCTCAGGAAGGCAGCCAGCCCCACCCCAGGAGCAAGTGATTGACTCTCCTCCACCAACTCCACCCCTCCGGATGGAGAGAGGAGGGCAGTGGGGCAGTGACAGCACCAGCACTCCCCCAGCATCCCCCAGTATCCAATCATGAGCAGACTGCAAGAGGGCTTAATGAAGGCCAAAGAAAAGGGTGTGGACGTCGGAGCTTCAGCCACTTATTTTCCTGTAATTTCCCAGTCTAATCCTCCAGTCAACAAAGTCGGAATCGCCCTTTAACGTAGAAATCATTAAAGACCCTGAAAAGCTTGCACTCTTTTGGGGCTACATCACTGATTTAAGATCTGTTAACAAATTAGCTTTGAAATCTTGACTCTGATGACTGGAAATCTATAACAGGGTATGCCTAGAACCTGGACAAAATTACATGTAGCTTTCTGAATATAGTGAGCTCTGTAGGATAAGCCCAACAAAATAGTCAAAATGTGTTCATGCTCGATCACCTATGACCTACTACAAGGTATAGGTCCAATGCAAACGTCAACCAGATTAATTATTCAGGCAACAATGAGCAAATTTCTGTTAATGCTATCAAAGCGTGGGCTTGATCTAAAAAAATGACAAAGGTGAGGCCTTCACAAAAATAACACAAGGGCCAGATAGGCCCTTGCTGACTTTGTGGGACGTTTGAGACTGCTATCACAAAAACTAATGGGAAAATCCAACAACAGATGTTTTAATAAGGCAACTTGCTAAGAAAATGCTAATGAGGTGTGCAGAAGGATTATACTAGGATGCCCAAGGATGCTCCTTTAGAGGAGCTCATAAGGCCTTGCCACAGTGGGCACAAATCCTTTATAGCCAGACATGATGCAGACTTCCAAAGATCCCAACATGGGTAGACAGGGTCCCTTCCGGCAAGGACTTCTAGAGAGAACATCAATACTTTATGTGGTAAAGTAGGGCATCTGAAAGCTCAATGTTAGTACAGAGGCAGAGTGAGAAAACAGGGTGGAGAATAAGACAGTACCCCATGTCCAAAATGCAACAGAGGCTTCCACTGGGCCTCAAATTAACAGGTTCAGGGAAACAGGATGAGGGGCCCAGCCCCAGGCCCAGGCAAAAAACACTTGGGCATGATGGCAGCCAATGGTGCACCCAGAGATGCCTAGCGCCAATACCCCAATATGACCAATCAGCCAGGAAGCCATATGATGGCAGAAAGGATTACACAATCAATCAGCCAGGAAGCAACCTGATGGGAGAAAAGGATTACATAGAGTTGTATGCAGCTGAGACAACTGAGATACCCCTGAGAGGTGAAACCGTTCCTCTCCAGCCTATGGATCCCTTACCTCCAGGCACAGTAGGTTTGACCATTTTACCTCCTGAGATACGTACAAACAGTGTCCATCCACATACTGATGTGGGAAACTGGGGAATGTGTAGATAATATCCCAGTCACCAAACAGGCAGACAATGTGTGACTTATCAACCCAGGAGAAAAGTAGCATCAGGTTTACTCATACAGAATCCTAATAAGCAGCCTGTGATAGTCACCCAGATTTTGATTCCAGATCACAAAATCAGCAATTTACTGGACAGCAGCTGTAACAACCTGACCACCATGCTCACAATCTAAATAAATGGCCTTCCATTGGAAGGATTGGTGAACACTGGCAGATCGGAGGTCATTAGAGGTGCCAGCTGGCCAAAGATTTGCAGACACCTACATGTCTGGTAGGGAGGCTCAATAGCAGCTGAAGTTAGTGCTGCCCCTATGAGATGGACTTTTGAAGGCAAAACAGGAGTTTTTACTCCTTTATAGTTGAAAAATCCCCATCAATCTGTGGGGAAGAGACGTTTTACAGCAATTAGGGTTAAAAATGAGTACTTGGTTTTTAAGCAGGGCTGCTGTTGAAGGCCTGCCAACACTTTCCTGTTCATCCAATGGAAACTGATACACCAGTGTGGATAGAGCAGTGGCCCTTAAATAAAGATAAAATTCAGGCCTTATTAGATATAGTACAGGAACAGTTGACCAAGGACACTTAAAACCTTCTCTAAGTCCTTGAATTCCCAATGTTTGTTGTGAAAAAGAAATCTGAAAATGGAGGATGTTAATGGATTTAAGAAAGTGAATGAACAGATGGAAACTATGGAACTCTTCAGCCTGGACTTCCATCTCCTACTCAGTTCCTAGAGAATGCCTCTTTCATAGATATTAAGGATTGTTTCTATTCTATCCCTCTGGATAAGAAGGATATGAAAGATTTGCCTTTTCAGTGCCCAGCGTTAACTTAATGAGCCTTATAAAAGAATGAATGGACAGTTTTGCCACAGGGAAATAAAACAGCTCTACTATGTGTCAAATGTATGTTGTTGTTGTCTTGCTCCAAGTAAGAAAAAGCATTCCCAAAAGTTATGCTATTACATTAGATTATTATGAGGGATGTGCACCTGAGGAACAAATGTTAGAGGCATGTCTACAAAAGACCATAGAAACACTAAGGAATTACAAAATTACATAGCACCAGAAAATTCAAAGACATGCTCCTTTTCAATATTTAGGATATGAAGTATACCCTAAGGTGCTTTACAGTTCAAAAACTCTCTTAAGAACAGAAAAGTTAAACACATTGAATGATTTTCAGAAATTGATAAGATATCCAATGGATGCACCAGTGTTAGGTTTGACTACCTATCAGTTACAACCGTTATATGACATTTTAAGGGGAGACAGTGCTTTAAATTCACCACGCCAGCTTACAAAAGAAGCTCAAGAGGCTTTGAGAGAAGTTGAACTGGCTTTATCCAATGTGGTTGAAAGTCACTCAAAAACCCTTGGAGATATCATTTTTGCCACACAAGAGGCACCCACAGCAGTCCTTCATCAAGGACACAGTGTGATAGAGTGGGTGAACCTCCCAGCACAAGAAGAACAAAGCCTTACACCCTACCCAGTGCTTGTGGCTAGAATTTTATTAAAGGCCACTAAGCGAGCAGTACAAGATATACACCTTTTATACCAATACACAAATTAATGTGTGTTGTGAGACCATCCCAGAGTGGCAAATTTTATTAGCCATGGCTCCAAATTTTTTATATGGGTCTCCATTAAAGATAACTAGACTATTACATAATTGGCGATGGACTCTTGAAGAAAAAGTTTCTAAAGTTCCTCTTCAAGGACCAACTATCTTCACGGAAGCATCCAAACATAATATTTGTGCTGTGTACTCTCATGATCTAACTATAAAGAGAGTAGTCAGAACTCCTTTTCAGTCCACTCAGCAGAATGAATTGTACGAGATCATTCTAGCCCTTACTTATTATCCAGGAGACATAAATATAATATCTGATAGCCTATTCAGTAGGTGTGGTACAAAGAATTGCCACAGCCCAAATAAAATTTGCAGCCTCTAATATATATCAGCTCTTTAAGAAACTTCAAGAGCAAGTGAGAAAGCATCCAGGTAAGATCTATATATTACATGTCCATTCTCATAGTGGACTTCCAGGTCCCATATTTGATGGCAATTCAAAGGCAGATAGCCTTCTAACTATGTTGGTCAATACCCCTTTGTTCCAAGAAGCTCAGGCATCTCATTCTAAATATCATCAGGCTGCTCGAGCTTTACGTTTACAATTTGGAATAACAAGAGAGGAAGCTAGGAGCATAGTAAAAGCCTGTATGGCTTGCCTTCCTTTCCACGCTCCTACACAGTCTCCAGGGAAGAACCCTCGTGGTTTGAGACCAATGAAATCTGGCAAATGGATGTGACCCATTATAAATCTTTTGGTCGTCTGTCTTTCATCCATGTTGTGGTAGACACCTTTCAGGATTCACTTTTGCAATGCCACAGCAAAAGAACAGCCCGAGTGGTCACTAATTCCCTCAAGCATTTGCCATTATGGGTGTGGCAAAGCAATAAAACAGACAATGGTCCTGCTTATATTGAAACATTTTGCACACTTTTGTGCACAGTATAAGATTTTACACACACGGCATACCTTTAATCCTCAAGGACAGGCAATAGTGGGAGGAGAAACAGAGATATTAAGACGCTCCTCCAAAACAAAAGAAGGGAGCCACAGGTAACCCTAGAGAACTTCTAAATCTAGCTCTTTATACTATTAACTCCTTTTTTTGAAAAAGATGCACTGCCCGAGAAGGTTTATAACCAGGAAGGTCAGTGTCCATCGAGCAGCTCCACTATCTTTAGATAATCCCAGGTGATGTGGAGAGACCCAGAAAGTGGTGAATGAAAGGACCAGATAGGCTAACTGTTTGGGGAGGGTTTGCTTGTATCTCAAGGTGGAGAAGGAATCAGATGGGTGCCAACGAGCCATATTTGCCTTGTCCATCGCAGAGAATGGAGCAGACCCTTGAAAAAGGAGAAGACCCAAGAAATATCTTGGTTCTGTTACTGATTGTGCTCACCATTGAAAGACGTGGCAGTTATGGCTTTTTGACTCATGGACATCAAGATTGTTGGACTTCAAACCCCTAGGAATTATTGGATTCTCTTAGGCCATAGGATCTCAAAACCCTCAGGAATCATTGGATTCTCTGAGAAATGATAAGACTGTTACAACACTTCAAATCTGCTGGAATCATTGGATTCCTAACCATAAAAGACTTTTGCAGGACTTCAAAACTCAGGATATTGGATTCCCTGACATGGAAACAATGGACAAAGATTGGTTTTGGACTATCTTTCGCTGAAGAAGTGTATGTGTGACTGTTGTTCATACCCTCCTTCTAGGACTTCTGTGATCTTTCCAACACCATGTTGATTTATATTGTTTGCTATTCCGCTTACTTGTGTACAATTATGTTTGTTACACCACATCGAGCCTGCACTGACTGAGGGAGGGTCATCCTCTAATAACTTCGGCGTTATTGCTAGTGCTTGTGTTACCTCCCATGCTGATGGGTTTGTGAAATAAGACCCTTCAGCCAAAACCCACAATTCATTTCCTTGGTCTTTCACTCCCTCTGGTTCAGGTTGATTATTCCTTTAGTGCTTTACCGCTTTCTGAGAAGTCAGGGAGGCTGGATCACCTCCTTTTCGTGCTACCTTCTTCCTGAGAAGTTAGGAGGCTGTGATCACCTCCTTGCTCTGACCTCCTGAGAGTCAGGGTGGCTTGACCACCTGTGTTCTTAAAATAAAAAGAAAGCCGGAGATGTTGGGCTGAGGTTTGAGTTGATGCCACTGAGGTTCCAAGTAGTGAGGCTAATATAATTGGGCTTTATACTCTATTAATGTACATGATTGGATAAAGAATGGTCCCTGCCACCTCCTCAAGTCCCTGATGTGTTGTATAGAAATACGATTTGGTGGGTAGAGAGAGAGTCAGAAGAAAGCTGGAGAGATTGGGCCTGGTTCAGAGACTCGAGTGTGGTTGTACTGCTGGTCGACTAGCTTCTTGACTAGCTGCACACATTGCTATCCAATTCTTCCACCTCCGATCCTTCTTCACTGAGAATAAAGACTGACGATTTTCCCCTAACCTGAATTCCTGACTCCTGTTGATTTAAAAATACACGATCTTCACAGTAGTGGTATCTTAGTGTTGTCTTAATTTGCATTTCTCTGATCAACAGTGATTTGGAGCACCTTTTTATGTGACTACAAATAGTTACAATTTCTCCATCTGAAAATTGGCTGTTGATATCCTTTGACCATTTATCAATTGGAGAATGGCTTGAACTATTTTAAATTTGAGTCAATTATATATTTTGGAAATGAGGCCTTTATCAAATCCTTTGGATATAAAAATGTTTTCCCAGTTTATTGCTTCCCTTCTGATCTTGTCTGCATTAGTTTTGTTTGTACAAAAACTCAATATAATCAAAATTATCTATTTTGTGTTCAATAATGATCTTTAGTTCTTCTTTGGTCACAAATTACTCCACAAAATCTGAGAAGGTATATCCAGTCTTTAATTTGTTTAAATATCATTCTTTGTTAGATCAGAACCAATTTCAATATTTTTAATAGGTGTTAGGTGTGGGTCGTCACTTTCCCAAATAGTTTTCCAATTTTTCCAGAAGTTTTTGTCAAATAGTGAATTCTTATCCCAAAAACTGGGGCCTTTGGGTTTATAAAATACCAAATTGTTATAGTCATTGGCTATTTTTTCTGTGAACCTAACCTATTCATTCTACTGATCAACTTCTCTATTTCTTAGCCAGTACCAAATGATTTTGATGACCATTGCTTTATAATAATACTTTTAGATCTGGTAAAGCGAGGCCACCTTCATTTGCTTTTCTCTTCATTAATTCTTTTGAAATTCTTGATCTTTTGTTCTTCCAGATGAATTTTGTTATTATTTTTTCTAGGTCAGTAAAATAGTTTCTTAGGAGTTTGATTAGTATAACACTAAATAGATTACTTTATGGAGTATTTCCATTTTTATTATATTCGCTCAACCTATCCCAGAAAACTTGATAATTTTCCAATTGTTTAGATCTGACTTTATTTGTGTGGAAAGAGTTTTGTAGTTTTGCTTATATAGTTCCTGACTTTCCCTTGGCAAATAAATTCCCAAATATTTTACATTATCAACAGTTATTTTAAAGGCAATTTCTCTTTGTATCTCTTGCTGTTGGATTTTGTTACTGATGTATAAAAATATTGATGATTTATGTGAATTTATTTTGTATCTTGCAATTTTACTAAAGTTGTGGATTATTTCTAATAGATTTTTAGTTGATTCTCTGGGATTCTCTAAGTATACCATCATATCATCTGCAAAGAGTGATGATTTGGTTTCCTCAACACCTACTCTAATTCCTTTAATCTCTTTTTCCTTTCGTTGCCAAAGCTAGCATTTCTAATACAATATTGAATAGTAATGGTGATGGGGGCAACCTTGTTTCATTCCTGATCTTATTGGGAATGGTTTATCCCCATTACACATGATGCTTGCTGATGATTTTAAATAGATGCTACAGACTATTTTAAGGAAAAGTCCATTTATTCCTATACTTTCTAGTGTTTTTAATAGGAATGGGTGTTGGATTTTATCAAATGCTTTTTCTGCATCTATTGAGATAATCATATGTTTTTTGTTAATTTGGTTACTGATATAGCCAATTATGCTAATAGTTTTTCTAATATTGAACCAGCCCTGCATTTCTGGTATAAATCCTATTTGATTATGGTGTATTATCCTGAGCATGATTATCTGTAATCTCTTTGCTAATTTTTTTAAGATTTTTGCATCACTATTCATGGAGATTAGTCTGTAATTTTCTTTCTTTGTTATCATCCTAGCTGGTTTAGATATCAGTACCATGTCTGTGTCATAAAAGGAATTTGGTAGGAGTCCATCATTCCCTATTTTTCCAAATAGTTTATATAGGAATTAGTTGTTCTTTAAATGTTTGGTAGAATTCATAATGTAAATACATCTGGTCTTGGGGATTTTTTTTTTTTTAGGGAGTTGATTAATAGCTTGTTCTATTTCTTTTTCTAAAATGGGAGACTATTTAAGTAATTTATTTCTTCTTCTGTTAATTTGGGCAATTTGTACTTTTTTTAGGTATTCCTTCATTTCATTGAGGTTGTCAGATTTATTGGCATAACAATGGGCAAAGTAACTCCTAATACTTGTTCTAGTTTCCTCTTCATTGGTGGATAGTTCTCCCTTTTCATTTTTAAGACTAACAATTTGATTTTCCTCTTTCCTTTTTTAAATCATATTTACTAAGGGTTTATCTATTTTGTTAGTTTTTTCATAGAACCAACTCTTAGTTTTATTTATTAATTCAATAGTTTTTTATTTTCAACTTTATTGATCTCTCCTTTTATTTTTAGAATTTCAAGTTTGGTAGTTGATTGGGGGGGAGTTTAATTTGTCCTTTTTCTAGCTTTTTTAGTTGTAAGCCCAATTTACTGATCTTCTCTTTCTCTATTTTATGCAAATAAGCATCTAGAGATATAAAAATTCCCCTTATCACTTTGGCTGCATCCCACAAATTTTGGTATATTGTCTCATTATTGACATTCTCTTGATTGAAATTATTGATTGTGTCTATGTTTTACTTTTTCACTCCTTCATTCTTTAGGATGAGATTATTTGTATTCCAGTTTCTTTTTGATCTATTTTTCCCTGGCCCTTTATTGAATTTAATTTTTATTGCATCATGATTTTTAAAAAACGCATTTGCTATTTTTGCCTTTCTCATTTAATTTTGAGGTCTTTTTGTTCTAATATATGGTCACTTTTTGTGTAGGTTCCATGAACTGCCAAGAAGAAAGTGTTCTCCTTTCTGTCTCCATTCAACTTTCTCCAAATAGTTTTTCTAGTATTCTATTTACCTCTTTAACTTCTTTCTTATTTATTTTGTGGTTTGATTTATCTAGTTCTGAGAGAGCAAGGTTGAGATTCCCACTATTATAGTTTTGCTGTTTATTTCTTCTTACAACTCTCTTAACTTCTGCTTTATGAATTTAAATGCTACACCAGTTGGTGCATATATGTTGAATATTGATATTGCTTCATTGTCTACAGTACCTGTTAGCAAGAGATAATTTCCTTCCTTATCTCTTTTAGTTAGATAAATTTTGCTTTTGCTTGATCTGAGATCAGATTGGCTATGCCTGATTTTTTTAACTCCACCTGAAGCATAATAGATTCTGCTGCAGACTTGTACTTTTACTCTGTATGTATCACTCCGCTTTAAATGTGTAAATGTGTTGTAAATAACATATTGTACTATTCTGGCTTTTAATCCAGTCTGCTATTCTCTTATGCTTTATGGGAGAGTTCACCCCATTCACATTTACAGTTAAAACTACTAAATCTGTATTCTGTATTTTCTATCATCTTATTAACCCCAAATTATAATTTTCTCTTTTCTTTTCTCCAGTATTTTACTTATGAGCACTACTTGCCTCAAGCAGTCCTCTCCCTTTCCAGGCCTTCCCCTTTTCTTATAACTTTCCCCTACTATTTCTGCTTTCCCTTCTATTTAGCCTACTCCCTTTCCCCTTTCCCCTCCCACTTTTATACAGGGTGAGAGAAGTTGAAACCAAATCTATCTAGTATTCTTTCTTTGGGTCAAATCTGATGAGAGTAAGATTCACATAGTATTCATCATTCTCCCTTCTTTCCCGCAATTATAATATGCTTTCTTTTCCTCTTCCTGCGATGTAATTTCCCTCATTTTACCTCCACTTTCCACCTTTTTTTCTGTTACAATCCTCTTTCCACCTCTAGTTTCTTTTTTATATTATAACAGTAAAATCAGATTATACATGTACTCTCTGTATATAGCTATAACAGAAATACAGTTCTCAAGAGTTTTTTTTTTCTTTTTGACTTTTTATGCTTCTCTTGAGTTCTATATTTGGAGGCCAATTTTTTTTTTTTTTGTTTATCTCTGCTCTTTTCATCAAAAATAAATGGAATCCACCAGTTTCACTGAATGTCCATCTTCTTTCCTGAAAGAAAATGCTCAGTTTAGCAGGATAATTTATTCTTGGTTG
This sequence comes from Sarcophilus harrisii, assembly GCF_902635505.1. NCBI lineage: Eukaryota > Metazoa > Chordata > Mammalia > Dasyuromorphia > Dasyuridae > Sarcophilus > Sarcophilus harrisii. The sequence continues at coordinate 101,548,649 of NC_045426.1, forward strand.
CATTCCAAGTTCCTTTGCCTTTCAGAATATCAGCTTTCAGGCCCTTTGCTCCTTTAAAGTGAAAGCTGCTAGGTCCTGAGTAATCCTTATTGTGGCTCCTCAGTATTTGAATTTTCTTTATGGCAGCTTGTAATATTTTTTCCTTGGTCTGATAGTTCTAAAATTTAGCCACAGTATTCCTTGGGGTTTTACTTTTTGGGGTCTCTTTCAGGAGGCATTTGGTGAATTCTTTCAATGGTCATTTTACCTTCTGATTCTATGATATCGGGCAGTTCTCTTTGATGATTTCCTGAAAGATAGGGTCTAGGTTCTTTTTTTTCATCCTGTATTTCAGGGAGTACAATAATCTTTAGGTTTTCTCTCCTGGATCATTATACTTCAACAACAATACTATATGATGATCAATTCTGATGAACATGGCTCCTTTCAACAATGAGATGAGCCAAATCAGTTCCATTTGTTCAATAATGAATAGAACCAGCTATACCCAGCCATAGAACTCTGGGAAATGAGTGTGAATCACTACATAGCATTTCCAATCCCTTTGTTTTTGTCCACTTGCAGTTTTGAGTTCCTTCTCAGGTTAATTTTACCTTATTTCTAAGTCTGATTTTTCTTGTGCAGCAAAATAACTGTATGAATATGTATACATATATGGTATTTAACATATACTTTAATATATTTAACATGTATTGGTCTACCTGACATCTGGGGGAGGGGTGGGAGGAAGGAGGGGAAAAGGTGGAGCAGAAGGTTTTGCAAGGGTCAATGCTGAAAAGTTACCCATCTTGTAAATAAAAAGCTATAATTAAAATTTTTTTTTCTCTCCTAGATCTATTTTCCAGGTTGATTGTTTTCTCAATTAGGTATTTTAAATTTTTTCTATTTTAAAATTTTTTTGGTTTTGCTTGACTGATTTTTGCTGTCTCATTGAGTTGTTCATTTCCATTTGTTCAGTTCTAAATTTTAGTGAATTATTTTCTTCATTTGCTTTTTAAACTTCTTTTTGTACTTATCTAATTGAATTTTTAAATGCCTTGTTTTGTTCTATGGAATTTTTTTCCATTTCACAAATTCTGTTTTTAAGGCGTTATTTTCTTTTTCCATTTCACAAATTCTGTGTTTTTGAGGAGTTATTTCCTTTTTCTCTTTCACAAATTCTGTTTTTTGGAGGAGTTGTTTTCTTTTTCCCGTTTATCAAAGCTATCTTTTAATGAGATATATTCTTTTCCAAACCCTCTTGCAAATTTTTCATTTCCTTTCCCCATTTTTCTTCTACCTCTCTTTTAAGATCCTTTAAAATTTCTTCTAGGAGAGCCTGATGTGATGAGGACCAGAGTATATTGCCTTTTGGGGCTTCATCTGGAGATTATCTGCCTTTAGTCTCCTCAGGGTTTGAAATTTGTTCTTCTCTTTCACCATAGAAGCTGTCTCTCGTTAGTCCTCTTTAATTTTTTACTCATTTTTTTAAAAGTTAAGGTCTACCTTTAGCATGGGCAAGGTTTTCCAAGCTTCCTCTATAAGCAGCCACAGGTGTCCTGCATCAGTGCTGATTCACTCCTGGTGCTGGGTGGGTATGGCCAGGTCCCCTGAGATTCTAGGCATTTTGGAGTTCACTCTACCTTTTGTGTTTGTGTTGGATGTTTTATAACTTCTCTGCTGATCTACTGGCTTGCAACCAGGGCAGAGTGGCAACACTGCTGCTGTAGATTCCTTCCCATAAATTGTCTGCCATGTGGAGACTTCACTTCCCTGTAGAGTCACTACACCAGAACTCTGTGCTGTCTGTGCTGGTGTTTGTACTCAGCTGCTTGTGCTGGCTGCCTCCCTCCCGTTTCCCATTGAAACAGACCTTTTCTGGTGATCTTCGAAATTATCTTCTGCTGATAATTTGCTGAACTTCCAACATCTGCAAGTTCTGCTGGTCCAGAGCTAATTCAGAGGCTGGATTTCATAATTAGTCTGAGGGTTGCAGAGAAGGTCTGAAAGAAACATGTGTCATCCCCACCATCTCCAAGCTCTGCTGGCTTTTGTGTATTGTTTTCCCCCATTAGATTAAATAACCTCTTGAGGGCATGGACTGTATTTTACATAATTGTATATTCAGTGCTTAACACATTGTCTAGTACTTAAAAAGGCACTTAGCAGGCCCTTAATAAATGTTTATTGATTATTGTTCACTGATATGTCCAACAATACTATTACTTTCAGGAAATTACAAAGCATTTATTTCAAAATTCCCCAAACAGTGAAGATCCATCTTTCCAATATCAACATTTTACTTCCGTTGATCTATGACAGCGATCTGGAATACCAATGTTTCCAAAGTGGGCAATGGAAACGGGCTTATTTTGATGAGAGTGAGCAGAAACATAACTACAAGAACTCTGAAGGGCAGAAGTAAAAGAAGTCATTCAGGAATTACATGACAGAAAATGGAGGGGTGGTCACACACTGAGAGTGAAGGATGACAGGTGGATGGTGGGAGCCCTGCTAGAAGTATTCTTGTTGTATGGTTGTGGAGGAACGGCTTAAGTGTTGTTAGATTTAATTTTGTTTATAACTGATATCACAAAGATGGAAGAGATAACAAGGAAAGACTCCAACGTGTTGGGAGGATCCTATGAGGTAAATTTTTAGGACACAGAGGAGAGCCACCCCAGACAAATAGTCATGAATATATTGCAGTCCGCATCACTAAAAGGAATTCTCAAATGAATGAGATGACAAATCCATTTGAATATTTGAGAGTGTCTAGACTTGAATTTTTGGTTGTTTTTTTTTAATTTCTGGATTTTGTTAATTCTTCAGAATTTTCTAAAATGATTCAGATTCTTTGATTTATGAAATGTGAATAATGCTGAGTTGTTATTTTGATCTATCCTCCAAATCTATGGCTTGAATCTGCATGTTTTTTTCATTTCTTCAATAATTCAAAAACTTTCTGAGCCTACTTTGTAGTTGATAATTTCTGCTAAAGTTAAGACTTTTTGTTTTCAATTACATTGGTATTAAATGAGATAATATTTGAAAAGCCTATTGCACAGTAGGCACTTGATAAATGATTGTTCCTTTTCCTTTAGCACTATTTCTTATCTTGATTTTCTATATTACTTAAGTCAATTTTATTCTCCTTTTTCCTTCTTTTGTTGTTGTTTTTTGAAAAGCTATGAAGATTCTGGCTTCTCTCAAAAATCCTATTCAAAATTTAGTAGGAAACTGTGATAATCTTTTTATTCAGCTTTTATTGCTTCACACTCCCCATGATGACTATTCTAAACTTTCTCTGTCCTTAAAAATCTTCATTCTCTTCTCTATGAAAATAATTTATTTTACTACTTAAGTGAAAAAGTCTATCTGTTATCAGCTTATTCATCTTCCCTCCCTCTATAGCTTAAAATCAATCTTCTCATCCTCCCAAAGAATGAAGTGGCCCAACGCCTTGAAAAGACTAACTCTTCCATTTGAGCCTTTCCAATTTTCTGTGATTTTGTCCTATTGACTATTCTCATCTTTATTCTCTCTCTATATATATATTTTAATCTTTTTCCTCTTGTTACAAATGTGTTCTAAACCTTCTTGTCCTCAAAACACTTTTTCCATATTCTAGTTATTTTCTTCTCCTGTCTTTTCCTTTAGTGACCGACTCCTAAAAAGTAATATGTATATTAATACAACTTCAAAACACTATTTACAGACATAAAGACAGTCCTAAATGATTCAGAGTATTATTTCTCATGAGGAGGTAGAACCAATACAACTAAAATAATAATGCTAACTAATTTACTAATTCAGTGACATACTACTTAAATTACCAAAAGATCATTTTATAGAAATAGAAAAAGTTATGAAATTCATCTGGAGGAACAAAGGGTCAATAATCTACAGGGAAATAATAGAGGGGAAACTGGGAGGGAAGGGACCCCTCAGTACCAGATCTTAAACTACACTACAAAGCAGCAATCACCAAAATGATTTGGCACAGTTTAGAAATAAAAAGAAGTCAATCAACCAAACAGATGAGGTATTATATAACATACTGACTTGTGACTTAGTGTTATATGAGACCTTAGCTACTGAGCTACTCATTGACAAAAACTTCTGAAAAACTGGATGATAGTGTCAAAAAAAATGTTTGGATCAAAACCTCATACCATATACTATGATGAGTTCCAAAATAAATGACTTCAATATAAAAGCTTACATCATTATAAAATTAGAAAAACAAGGAAGAAATTATTTTTAATCCCTATACTAGATATGACAGAAGAAAAGTAATCATCTTTAATGTGGAAGATTAAGAGCCAGAATAGTGTTCCTGCCAAGATAAAAAGCTAATCCACTGTTTAGCACAGGCATAAGTAGCAGAAATGTTTGTGAGCAGAACCAATATGTATGTATGCATGTGTATAATGTGCATATACATAATATAAACACACACACCACACACATACACAAATTTTTTTTTTCATTTAGAGAAAAAACCTTTGATTTTTTTTTAGGCTGTTATATTTGAATGACCCATTGAGAATACAAAGTGCTACCTTTCAATTTAATTTGATTGCCATTTAATTCAACCAATAAACTTAAATTGAATTGAAATTCAATTTACTGCAATTCACCAAGCATTTATTAAATACCTACAATATACAAAGTACTACTCTAAGTGCTCGAGATAGAAAAACAACTAAAAATGTTCCTAGTCACCAGAAACTTGCTTTTCACTGAGGATATACAACTGACTTCCCAAGTTATTAGTCTTACTCAAATTACTATCTGTTCATATTAGAAATACCCTATTTCTATCTGTGAACATGTTGCATCTGCAATACCCTCTTCCCCCAGGAGAATGTAAGGCAGACTTTCACTTTTCTATTTATATCCCTAAGATACATAGCACAGCAACTGGTGCCTAACAGGTGTTTAATAAATTCTTGTCAAATAATTGAGATATACATATATACACACACCCATACACACCCACACAAATAAATATTTAAAAATTATTTGGGATGGGAGGAGACAGCACTAAAAACTGGAGAAATTAAGCAAGACTTCTTGCAGGAGGCAGAGGTCAAGCTGAATTTTGAAGGGAATCAAACTAGGGAGTCCAAGGGCCAGAGGTGAGGAAGGAAGGCATTATAAGAAAAGGAAAAAAACAAAACAAAAAAACAACCCAAACTATGTAAAGAAAGGGCAGGAGATGGAATATTATTAAGGAGAAAAGTAAACCACTGTGTATAAAACATAGCATGAGGGAGAGAATAATATGAAATGTCTCAAAGATAGGTTGGAGCCCAAACATGAAGGACCAGAGAAGTTCATATTTTATTCTAATGCCAGTCTACTATTTGATTATTAGAGACTTTTGGGATGGAAGAGCTGATTTTAGTTGGAAGTATTTTCAGGTCAAAGTTACCCAGCTGCATTTGGCTCCAGCTTTTTAAAAAAGTCATCAGTATGGCACTAGCAGTAAATACATTTTTCTACTGATTCTGAGTCTCACCAGAAAATGCTAAAATAATTTTGAGAATAAAGACTTCTTTCTTTGTTATTTTAATATTTCTTTTGCTTTATTCGGCCAAAATCCTTGTCCTAAAGCAATCTCTCCCTAGGTGCTGGAGTACTGTGTTCCTGGCATATTTTGGCTCAATCCCGGTCCTATGCCCAAAGACTTGTCTTCCTGGGATGAGCTGGACTAGTCATAGAGACTCACTGTGATTTTTTTCTGGATTTCCCCATTAGTATTCCATCTACTGCATTTCCTAGAGCTGTTTGGTGTTTTGTGGAAAGGAGCTCAGCTGTACTACTGTGCAAGTCACTGTCTCTCGTGGGTGTAGTTTTGTGCTTTCTAAAAATGAGAATAAAGGTGATTGTTTCCTAATATACCCTACCAAAATGCTGCAAAACTTAAAGCCAAAACCAAGCTTATCTAATAGAAAAGCAAGGATGGCTACTCTAGAAATGGTAACGATAGCAATAACACAAAAGAAATTAAAAATGTAACAATAAATAAGAGATATAAAGCCATGTTATTTTTATAGATGAATAATTTAAAAATCCAAGGGAATCATCAAAAATACTAACTGAAAAAAATTAATAGCTTCAGGAATGTTAATAGAAGGAATGTTAACAGAACTAAAAATAAACAGACCAAAAAAAAAAAAAGCATTTCTTTATAAAACTTCATAAAATACTTAAAACTATCACTGAATTGCATTCTCAGATTCCATGTCAGTTAGTCAACTTGTATGACTTTGTCACACACAGTCACTTTAAATCCTAAAATCCAATAGATTATGACTTATGATCTCTGACATTATGACATGATAGCTGACTGGCCTAAGTGATATATTGTCATGCAAAGGCATTTTTAATGATAAAAATAACTTACATTCCTTTACAAAGTGTCTAAATACCCCTGAGAGGGAAGAAGAGTAATAATCCCTGTTTAGCAAATAAGGAAATTGTAGCTCAGAGATTAAGTGAACTGTTCAGTGAATTGTCAAAAGAGCTAGTCCAGGTTTTTCTGACCCTCAAGGCCCATGTATTCTATGATACCATATCCATTCTCACACTTATTCTCAAATAGAACCAGACTGTAGCATTAGCATAAGACTTTAAACTTTTAAGATTTAAAAACCCTGCTTGGAAGAATAGTAAGCCCGAAATGCTCTAAAATACAGAAAGGGCTTTTATTCTTTTGAAATCTAATAAAGGTCAAATATGATCATTTTAAAATTTTGAATTTTTGTCTTAGAATATAAGGTCATCTGGAGTTACCTAAAATAAGCAGGCCATTTGCTGGCGCTCGAGAGGTTTCACAAGCATTTTTGCTGTGATAGTTATCTGGACCTGTTTGTATGACCGTGGTAAGATTTAGATCTGGAAATGATTGTAGAAGCAAAATGGACAGCCGAGAACAGCTTGTTCCCAATGCTACGGAGGTGCTGAAGCGGGCGCTGAGCTCTGGTCAGACACTGAGGGGGCCAAGGTGATCCACCTATCCTGGGGCCAGTGTCCTGCCACCAGACTTCAATGCCCTCAGGAGACAGGGAGCTGCCTCACTTAAACCCAATTCACACACAAGGCAAGACATTGCCCTGTGCTGTCATCGGTCATCTTTGAAATGAAGAGCAAGCAGCCTCTCTTGCAGCTCCGCCTCCACCAGGCCAGAGAGATTACACCAGTAGGTATAAAACTCTGGATTTGAAATAAGATCATCTGATGCCAGATCACGGGGCCCTCTCACTACCCCACAGCGGCCTCTCACAGCCTTATTTGTTAACGGGTAAGTCATAGTAACAAAAGCTATTTTCCAGGTAGTCCATGCTTTTTCTCAAATGGAGATATAAGAAAAATACTTTTTTTTTTGGAAGTTTTTTATTTTCAAAACATATGCAAGGATAATTTTTTCAACATTCATCCTTGAAAAACCTCGTGTTCCAATTTTTCCCTCCCTGCCTTCTACCCGCTCCCCCAGATGGCATTTAATCCAATATATGTTAAACATGGCAAAAACGTATGTTAAATCCAATACCCAAGGCATACATATTTATACAATTGTCTTGTTGCACAAGAAAAATCAGATTAAAAAAAATGAAAATTCAAGTAAATCACAACAAAAAGAGTAAAAACACTATGTTATGGTCCACACTCAATTCCCACAGTTTTCTCTCTGGGTGTAGATAGCTCTCTTCATGACAGGATCTTTGCAACTGGCCTGAATCATCTCATTACTGGAAAGAGCTAGGTCCATCAGAACTGATTATCATATAGGCTTGTTGTTGCTGTGTACAATGATCTCCTCGTTCTAATCACTTCATTCAGATCAGCATCACTTCAAAATTTCAGACTCTCTGAAATCATCCTGCTGATCGTTTCTTATAGCACAGTAATAAGGAGAAGTACTTCTAAATAAAATTAATTGGAAAATTGGACTAAACAGTTTGGTTTTGCTTGTTTGTGAAGCTTAAGAAGCCATGATTATGTGGTGTATTTTGAATATCAACTGTTGCTATCTCCCTAGTACTTTTTAGTTGTCAAACATCTCTATTTCAACAAGATTTAATTATGAAACAGCAAAACATAAAATGCTGAAAATTTTAAGATACTGTAAATTTTTTATTCGTCATCTAACACAACATATATTAAAATTCTGTCCAAAACCACAATGTAATAAATGTTTTCAGAAGAAATAAACATCAATTTCATTAATACAGCAGAATACCCACAGACTTTGACAAAATGAAATAATTAGTAAATAAACACTTAATTCTGTACATGGTTGAAAATCCTTTATTCTTAATATATAAATATATGTGTCTGTATTTCAACATTTCACTTTTTATCTAGTTCTATTGAGGAAATATTGGGCCCCCTAAGTGACAGAATAGTGAATATTTCTCTGCATGGCTGAAATGTTTAACTTTTGGTTATGGGGCTGTCAGAAAATTTAAATATAATTAATTAACCAGCTTCTGAATTCAATTATATGGATAGTATAACCCCTCCACCCCATTTTAAAGGTAAGACTATAAATTCCTTCATATTAGAAATGACAAAGTTTTCACCCCTCATGAAAGCAGACACAGAACTAGCTATCAATTAGGATAATTTGATCAATCTGTTTCATGAAGAGAGAATAATCTTAGCAAAAAGTCCAAAAAAAAAAAAAAATGAGCCACTTCTGAAAATCCATGCTTTCTACTTGTGGTTGGTCATTTGTCAAAAGCACTAACAACTGAATTACTGTTTTTAACTCAGGAAACTACTACTAAATTGGGATCTCATGCTTGTATTATATTCTGTCTCTTAATTTTGTTCAGGTAAAACTGGATGGAATAGGAAGGGAGAGAATGTGAGGGGGAAATCATCCTCTCTTTCTCTTCTCCCTCTCCTCCTACTTATGTACTTATGTACCCACCTGCCAATTATATGTGAGGTAGGGCAGGGTGAGGGTATGAAGCTAATATAAGGAATGTTAAAATTTGTTTGAAAATACAAAGTGGAACTAATATAATCACTTTTCAACTACTTGTACTAACAGAACATTAGCTCAGATGTTGGATTTAAAAACCAACATTACCAACAAAAAAGTACAGATAATTAAAACAACTTGGGTAAAGAACACCTTTGCCATCTAAATCTTGTATTATTTTTGACTTTGGCTAAGAATAGGTCTGGTTCAGGAGAGTTAAGTTAAGGAACATAATAGATTGAAAGAGACATCCTGGGAACAGAAAAAGATTTCTCAAGACATTATGAGGAGACCAATAAAGGGGGGAAACTGGGACCTGAACATCTAGCTGACTGGCATAAAGATGGAGAATTCCTCCTGGAAGATCAGTAAAGAACAAACAATATGTATAATTTATGACTTGATGATAAATAAAAGACCATCTAAAAATTGTTAAGAGGAAAGGGAATCTGTGAAATATAATTAGAAACTAGAGATCTTAACTGAAAGCTAGAAAACTACTAAACTAAGAGATGGAGAAGAAAGGGACTGATTTATTAGTAGATGGATACCTTTTCATTCAATTTTAACTAAATTATACTTTAGAATTTTAAGAAACAGTCACAAAAGCTTTTAGCCTTTTTTTAAAGAGTCTGAATAGGTCTCATACACATCGTTCCTGAGATATAACTGCCCCATGCAACTTAATACCAACACCTGAAAATATGACTTTCTAATCACTATCCTTGATCTTTTAGTCTTAAAGAATAAAGAAATAGATACCAAGTCACCTGGCTAGAGGTCTGGGTTGGTTTTTAAAAATACTTTTGTTCATCTGAATCTTTTTTTTCTCCTTCCATTTAAGTAAGAATATTTGACAAAAACCCAGTAATTTTTATAACATAAAAATATTAAATTTAAGAAGTTCTTTTGACAAGGAGAAATATCTTGTTTAATAATAAGTTCAATGACTTAGTATAATTGAATAACATCATCCCATTCAGCAACAGGCCAGATCCCATTGGGCTGCACATTAAATGGGGAGCTCTTCCAGTCCCAAGTCTTCTCAGGAATCATCCAGGTCTTGCCATAGTTGGCTTCAATGTAGTTGAGAATTTCACAGGGCACTCGGACCTTTATTTCTACAAATTCTGCCCAACAGAGTGTAAATTTAGGAAACAGGTATCTGTGACAAAATAGAATTAAATGAGAAAACAATTAATTTTTCAGGTAATAAACTTCAAGAGTGGAAATTAAGTTTTTTCCTTCCTGTATGCCAATTTTTAAAAATAATTACTAGCCCAATCTACCATGTAAAGAACCTCAATATACTCAAAAGTACACTTTCATTTCATGTAGCCTAATTTATCTTACTTTCACCTCACCTTAGGAATTCTAAAATTTAGATCAAGTTTGATTCCCAAAATTATCCATTTGTTTACCCTGAAATATCATGCTTTAGATGTACTTCAAGAATTATACAGTTTTAGCACCAACCTCTCTCCCAAGTGCAGGGTCTGTTTGTTTTTATCTTTGCATTATCCAGCACTACTCCTTGCAAATCAGAGGCACTAAATTAATAAATGCATGCTGAATTGAAACTAATACTTGGATAAATGCTATGTGCATTTTCTAAGTTTATAATTTTCCCCTAAATAGCTGTAGAAGATCTTTAATTCAGACAAGGAAGTGTTCATTAAAGATAGATTAACTGCATCCATCTCTGACACAATTTCAGTAAACTATTTCATTGAAAGGGCAACTTAAAAAAATTTGGGAGGTAGGTATATTTTTGAAAACTGTCATGAATCATATAAGTTTATTTTTATTTTAATTTTTTTTAAAGCTTAAAAGCCATATTTAATATTTTGAGTGTAAGACTGCAACTTGTATAACAGTTACTGAAAAATGTTTATCTTCCATTTGATGCAAAGTAATGTTCACTAATGGTATTTGAATGCCAATAACATAAGTCAAGTCTGATTCTTCATGACCCTGTGGACTATACTGGTTCATGGGGCTGTCTTGGTAAACATACTGGAGTAGTTTCTTCTTCAGTGGATTAGCTAATAAGTGTCCTAAGTTAAATTTGAATACAGATCTTTCTAACTCCAAGCCCTGAGTTCCTTATCCACTGAGTCCCTTAACTATACAAGGTTAGAAAGCTTTAAAACATGGTGGATTTCTTTTTCTTTGGGCAATATGAAAATAAAAACAGATGTAAAAAGGAATCATCTGATAGTAAACAGTTCAGCATCTCTGCCAAAGAAAAATTGGCTCCTAGCCAGTGCCCCTTCAGATTTAGGTGAATATCAAGTCAATCCCAGCAATGAGAACATTCAAGTGTCCTCAAGAAAGCAGGGAGTACTTTCCCATGTTGCTGCAGATGGCTAATGGACAAGCCCAGCTGAGAACTAAGAAAAAGAAACCATATCACACGTCTGTTCTTGGAATAAGATAGGGCACTGAGTCACCTTTTGTCACTCCCAGTTTTGCTCTGTACATGTATTAATGTATTAATGGCATGGCTCATTTTGTTTGTCAGGAGAATATCCACCTGTTCTGTTCCATCCCATCAAGCTGACGCTACTAATTTCAGATAAGGCAGAATCTTGAATTTCTCATTTTCTGTGATAGCTTCCAAAGCCTCATAAAACAATTGAGTAACCAAAAAAAAAAACAAAAAACTAGTATATAAAAAAAAAAGACCTAGTATATAATGGAATAAATGTAGTCTCTTGAGAAATAAGGAATTTATAAAGAAAAACATTTAAATGTCAATTTTAAAAATAACTGAAAGAAAATTCAATTCAAGAGTTTTTTCTCTACAAAAGTAAGTTTTTGGTAGTCTGTTACTCTCTGAAAAATTTCAGTGCCATTCATGGAAATGGAAATTTTGGACTCCCTAGCAGATAGAAAGGCAAACTGTTAAAATGGAATAATTATTGTTGCCTAAAAGATTAAATCCAATTTAATACAGCAAGCATTTATTAAGCATCTAGTACAGACAAGGCTCTATGTTAAATGTTCTAGATGCAAATAAAAAAAGCTTTTGCCCTCAAAGAGCTCACAGTTCACTGGATGGATACAACATGTATTCATTCAGATAGGTATATATAAGTGACAATTTGAGGAAGAAGAGAACACTAACAGCAAGAGTGATCAGGAAAGGCTTACTGTAGGGGGTAACACATGGTCTAAGCTGTGAAAGATGCTAGAAATCCCAAAAGAGAGAGGTGAAGAGATGCATTGGAAATAGCTGGTGAAAAAGAATGGAGATGAGCAGGGGGGTGTCATGCCATGTTTAAGGAACAGTAAGAAGGTCAATTCATCTATACTACCAAGAAAGTCAAAGGGAGTAACATGTAACGAGGCTGAGAAATCTGGAACCAGATTTAAATGACAAACAGAGTTTGCATTTGACACCGGAAGTAACAGAGAACTACTAAAGTTTAAGCAGGGGAATGATGAGGTCAGACCTCTAATTTGGGAATATTACTTTGGCACTTTATATAGAGAGAATTAATTACAGAGGAGACCAATTAGGAGACAATGGTCTAGACAGGAGGTAATGGGGTTCTGAATCAGGATGGTTGGGCAAATAGATTAAAGGAAATATAAAATATAAGAGCTAATATGGAGGCAAATTCAATAAGACTTGGCATTTCATTGAATATATAAGGGATAAAAGTAAAGATTTGAGGCTATGGACCTGGATAAATAGAAAGATAGCAGTTTTCTTCAAAGAAATAGGAAATTTTGAAAGAAGAGTAAACTTATGGAGAGAGATAATGACTTCAGTTTTGGACATGTTGAGTTTGAGATGCTTATAGAATATCCAGTTTGAAATATTCACTATATAGCTGGTGATGTAGAATTTGAGCTTAGAAGAAAGACTAAGTCTAAATATTAAGATCTGGGATCACTTGTACAGCAGTAACTGAACCTAAACCTACAGGAATTGATCAGGGAAAAAGAGCACAGAGAAAGAGTAAAGGGCCCAGGGTAAAATCTTGAGGTCTACTTGAGGCCACAGTCAACGGCTTTTGGATAACGATCCAGCAAAGGAGACTGAGGAGTAAGCAGATAGATAAGAGAAGGAACCAAGAAAAAGTAATTTCACAAAAAACCCAAAGAAAGAAAACATTCAGGGAGAAATTGGTCAACAATGTCAATTGTTGCAAAAAAAGTAAAGAAAGATGAAGAATGAAAAAAGGTCCCCAGATTTGACAATTAGAAGATCACCAATAACTTCAGAGAAAGCAGTTTTAAGCTGAGCAGTGAATAAGAGCTGAGTCGTAAATAAGAAGTGAAGAGAACTCAGTTTTTTCAAGGACTTTGGCTTTGAAACGTAAAATAGATATAGGATGGTAGCTGGAGGGAATGGCAAGAGTCAAAAGAGGGGATATGAAAGAGACCTGGGTTGTATCTGCAAGAAGCAGTAGCGATAGTAAGGCAGTAGACAGGAAAAGACTAAAATTAGAACCAGTCACTAAGTCAAAGGAATAGGGCTGGGGGAAAGAAGGATAGGAGGTGACATGGAACATGCATGTTAGGAAGACTAATCTGATAGCTGAGTAGAAGATGCACTGAAGAGAGACCAACTAGAAAGGAAAATAGTCTGGGAATAAGGTACTAAAGACCAGTTATCCCTTCTTAAAATACCAATTCAATTATTCACGTGGGAGAAAATGGGATTAATAATTCCTATCATTAAAGTTATATTATACAGTTGTGTGGACAACCCATATTTTATCAGTACACAGATCTTGGGCAAACATTATTGATTGAGAAGTGTGTATTGGATTGCCTTTGAGAAACTGTTAAGTGCTTTTAATCTCAAGCTTTTTTCTGAAATAGAAATGGCTGTGAGTCAAATTATATCAGACTCTGAAGAATTAAAATATGTATCATCAAAAGGGCAATCAAAAGAAGCATGGTAGGAAAGAGTAGGCTAGAGCACATTACACAGAGGAATTGCACAGAAAAAAATAGCATGAAGAGTATCATTAGATACATTTCCAATTGTCTATGAAAAAGAGAAGAACCAGTAAGAATTTCTGAGAAGGTGCCAGCTCATACAAGACTATGATGTCCGCTACTATTCAAACTAATTATTATTCTCCAAATACCCATTCCTATTCCTGAATTTTCTAATTTGGTTGGCCCCACTATTCTCTCAGTAATTCAGATTCCAAAACTCAGTTACTTTTACTCTTCCCTCTTCTTTATTTGACATTCAGTTGCCAAATAAGGTGCATTCTGTATTCATCTTACTCTTTTCATTTGTTCATTTATTTCTATTCCATTGACACAGTACTCATTACTTTCCACTGGGATTATCACAATAGTCTTATAACTATCCAGGTAGTCTCTCCAATCTTTTTTCTCTCAAATCTATGCAACATTCTGTTACCAGATTAATCTTCCTAATGCAAATACCTTCCATTGCTCCTTCTACTGCTCCCAGAAAAAATCTGATCTCTAAACACTTACATTCAAGGCCCTTCACAATCTGGTTTTAATTTATATTTGCAGCTCTTTTTGTTACACTATACCTGATAGTAAGTTTAAAGTTTGACAACAGGGTTATAAAAGGATAAATTTAGATAACTGCAATTAAATCTGTCCCTCAGAAACTAGACAAAGTTTAGTGATGACATCCATATTATAGACCCAGATCTATCACTGATTCACTTTGTGAGCTTGGGATTTGGCTGCAGTTTCTTTCTCCATGTGAAATTATATCTACTTTTTGCATTTCATAGAATTGCTATGAAATTGGACACAATACGTGTGTGCTTTGAAAAACACATAAAAATACAAGGTAGTTAATAATCTGTTAAGAAAACCCTCCTTTAGGAGAAAAACTTCTTCATATAATGTAGCTATAGTTTCTGTATATTGTATGCACATGTACTAAGTACATCATATGCATTCAAAATTCTTTAATTATGCACTGGCTTCACAGGAGTAATTGAGAGATATAATTAAGAAGACCTAAGAAATGACCCATATGTTGTGTTGTAAAACACAAACATATAAACAAAGTGGGAAATACAGCACTGTTGCAGAA
Organism: Sarcophilus harrisii; assembly: GCF_902635505.1. Taxonomy (NCBI): domain Eukaryota; kingdom Metazoa; phylum Chordata; class Mammalia; order Dasyuromorphia; family Dasyuridae; genus Sarcophilus; species Sarcophilus harrisii. The sequence goes on from NC_045426.1 coordinate 101,563,684, forward strand.
AAGTCAGTTTGAAAGAATACTCATTTAAGTAAATTACCAAAATTTGTTGTGCTTTTTTTCCAGCTTCACAGCTGGTAGCAGTGAAAAGGAAAAAAAAAAAAAAAAAAAAAAAGGGTCTCCCAAGAAACCAAATCTGCAGAAAAACCTAGCCTTGTAGTGGTGGGGCATGGAAACAGAATGCAGAAGACTCTGCCCCAGAACTCCCCAAGTTTGGCTTGGGGTAGTTGGCACTGTCAGCTACTCTGCTCCACCACAAGCACTACTTACTCACATGGAGTTTTTGACTCTCGTTCATTTGCCTTCATAAGACCTCCAAGTCAAAAAGTGGGAGACAAGGCTGCATTACAGGGGAATTGAGAGCAGTCTCAGGAAGAGCAAGAATCTCAGAACCTCACAGTCATTTAGTCCAATTTATGCAATAACTAGTTTGTTCTAAACGTAAGAGCAATATCAAAGCCCTAAGGGTCTATGTGGTTTCCACCTATTTGGCTTTAGGAAGTTCATTTTAGATAAAGTTTTAAGTTATATTACAATTGCTCCAGGCTCCAATTAAATAAATTCCTAATTTATTTAGGCAAATTTTGGGCATTTTCTGCCTACATTTACATTTACATGCCTCTCTAGTTAATTCCTGGCCTTTTTGTGGTAAGGTGAAATTCAGTTTATTGGATATATTTGGGAAATAAAATAGCAACTTTTTTTGGGGAGGTGGGGGGGGGGGAATTCTCTTCCATCATTGTCTCCAGCTCCAAAATATTTTGTTATTTTCGTATTGTTTCCTCCTTTCTCTGTACTTACCACATAGGAAGAACTTAATAAATGTTTGGTGACTAACACATCCAGAAGCTGAACACAATGCTTTAAAAAGTTAGCCTGGTCTGCTTTCCAGGGACCACAAGAGGAAGTCATAGCTCTCAGATGAGACAGCATTACAAGACAAAACCAAGATTGCACATCACATGGTACCCAATCTGGCTCATCCTGAGCAGCTCTGGCTCCCCTGCCTCTCTTAGGTGGGAGGATGCTGGTGGGAGAAGAAAAGGACCTTTGAGAGGATAGAAAGGTCTCCTCCGCCTGAGACCAGCTGGATAAGGATGGGTAGTATAGCAGGGATGGAACGTGGGGCTCTAGTAACTGGGGACAATTAACTTGGATGTCTGAGTTTCCTGCTCTTTTTCTCTGACACACTGACTATGAGGCATGGTGAATCATCATATTAAAACAATTGGGCTTGATTATACTAGGGAAAGAAGGTCCCTCTTCCCATACTAGTTTACTTGGGAAGAGAATATGTGTGGACTCAAGCCAGAGCTATGGAGAAGAGCTTTTTCATTAGAACAGTGAGCAGTTATTTGGGTAGTCAGTACTGTTTCATCATCTTTTTTTTTTACTATGTATATACACAAACTACTAAAAAATAAAAATATAATTCATACTTAAACTTTTTTCCTGATTTGGCCTGAGTGCCTCCATTCCACATGTGATCAGTCTCTTCATAGAAGAAAAAAATATCAAGTTTCACATCATCTTTTCCCTGGAAAGATAGCTCCAAACTGTCTTTTACCTACAAACAAAATGGGAGATTTTGACTGGAAAAGGAATAAACAAATAACAATTGCCTAGACTATTTAGTTTTATATTCCCTTTTCAAAATGAATATTAAATATCAAATGCTAGCACTTTCTTTTGACTAAGTATAGATATGAAGAAAACAAAATACCACCTCCCCCTACATTTTCCTTAAAAAGTAAAATCATTAGCAAATAAATCTTTATGATCATCACAAACAATAATAATCACATTCATAAAGTAACTTAAGACTTACAAACACTCCGATATCAACTTTACCCAACATCCTAAAAAGATTAAGTAAAGTATACATGGTTAGTTAGCATTTAGTAACATGCTAGCTCTACAAGGTTAGTGATCTTTGATGTACAAAGTCACTAACCCTGTTGGAAAAAGCAATTAGTTTAATTTGTCATGAACTATTCTTCAAGAAGCTATGTTGTTTTCCTGAGATCACAGGATTTGCTAAAGTTAATACCCCCATCCCACTTACCTCTTACCTGTGAATTTGAAAATGCCTGCTCCATGGGCAAGAAATTTGTTTTCACCTTAAATCTTTTCCTACCTCCCAACCGATGACACAGCGTAGCGTCCCTGGCCACTCTTTTCAATACTGGCTAAGGCAGAAGAGTTGAAATATTCCTTGCACTATACATTGCCACTTCCAGGTTCTCCAGCTACCACAATGACACTCAGAAACTTCTACAACTTTGAAGTAAACTCAATTCATATTATTCTATCAAAATTCTGAAAAAATTTAGGCCATTCTCCAAGAGCTCCCTCTTCTCCACTCCTCAACATTTTATATCATCTTACCAAGGTCAACCTCTCTTCATATACAAATGAAGATATCCAATCATATTTTCTCTATCCCTCTATCATCATTTCATCTATCCTTCCTCTTACCTCTTATCCTATTTTTCCTCCTCCTTTTTGTGGCTAAACTCCTTGACAAAATTTACAATAGGTGCCTTTACTTCTTTTCCTCTTTAACTCTTTTAAATTGTTTTTAAAATACTTTTCCTCTCAACTCTCTAATATGGCTTCTGACTTTAGCATTCAAAACTGCTCTCTCCAAAATTAACTGTTAATTTCTAAATCTAAAGGCTTTTTATCCATTCTCATTCTTCATCACTTTATTGTAGCCTTTAACACTGTCAATTATCTTCTTCTTGATATTCTCTTCTATGTAGATTTCCATGAATCTATTCTCTCCAGGTTCTCCTATGTGATCACTCCTTTTCAGTCTTCTTTGATGGATTTTCTTCCAAGTGACACCTGGTAACTATGGCTGTCCCACAAGGCTTTGTCCTGGGTCCTCTTCTCTTCTCCCTCTTACTTTGTGATCTTATCTGCTCTCATAAATTTAATGGAATGAATGGATTCTAGCAAAATACCATGTCCCTGACAATAATCCAGTATGTAAGTGGGCCCAGTGAGGAGTAAGCTGACCTGTGAAGTTGTCTTGTATAAGAAGAGCTACTTTTTTGTACTGACACCCACAATTACCTTATACAATCTGAAGGTTAAGCTACAGATATCAACTACTGAGGCTCTCCTGTATAGACAGGAAGGCCATAACCACCAATTGGTTTGCTCATGCACACAATTAACATAGTTCATACACCTTATTTTGGATCCTTTCCCATAAAAGGTCCCACTTCCCCCCTTGTTAATTGTAAGTTTATTTAGGAACTCTGCCTGCTTGTTAAAGTATCATAATAAAGCTTCTATTGAAGCTTTGTCCCTTGACCTGAAGATAGTTCAAGTCCGTGAATTCATTCCAGACAACTCCCCATCTTCATGACTTGTTGAACCTCATCATTTTCAATGATCATTTCTATGCTGATGATTCCCAAATCTACTTATCCAGCCCTAACCTCTCTCGCTGATCTCTTGCCTATCATTTCCAACTTACTACTAGACATCTCAAACTAGATTTCTGGCAGATATCTTAAACTCTCTATGTCCAAAACTGAATTTATCCTTTCCCAAAACTCTCTTCTGTTTCAGACTTTCTTGTAATTGTCAAGAAAATCACCATCCTCCAGTTCTTAGGTATCAACTCACTCTCTAGCATTAAACCTCCCTTCCTCCATCCAATATGTTGTCAAGGCCTGTGGACTTTACTTTCAAAACATCTCTTGCATAGCCTCTCTTTTTTTCTCTGAAACTGCCACTCTAGTGAAAGTCCTCATTATTCTTTTGCCTGAATTATTGCAAAGCCTACTACTGGTGGGTCTGCCTGTCACAAGTCTCTCCTTTGTCCAGGGCATCTTCCACTCAGCTGTCAAGATGACCTTTCTAAGGCTCAGGTCTTACCATGTCCCTCACCTGTTCAACAAACTCGAATGGGTCTCTATCTCCAGGATCAAATAAATAAAATCTTCCGTTTGGTGTTCAATAATTAGCGTTCCCACTTTTCCTTATTCTTCCCACCCCTTGTCTATCTCCTCCAACCTGATAATAGTACAATCCTGGCTACTATTTTCTCATCCAAAGAGCTTTCTTAATGCTTTTCTTCCAGAATCATGCCATACTTCTGTACTCATCATCCATTACTTGCTCTGCTTTTATCTTTTGTACCTGGCTCTTAAAATCTAAGTTGGTTGGTAAGTTTCCTGTAGGTCTACTATAATTACCAATCACTTTAGACAATGAATCTTTTTCCTCTCTCAATGGAATTGGAGTTTTTGTGCTTGTTTCTTTAGAATATATTTTTTGAGAGGCTCTGGACTGACTTTCCCAACAGAATTTTGATCCATGGAATCTTACCTACCATTTCTCTGAACCTTAAAAATCCTCTCTCCAAAAATTTAGGATACATATAAGACTATTTTTGACTCCTTCTTCTTTATTACAAATTCTAGGATGGAATGATCACTTTCACTCAAAATTCCCATTATTTGTACCTTGACAACCAATTCCTCCTTTCTGGAGAATATCAAGTCCAGAATAAAATTTCTTCTTGTTGATTTCATCTTTTGAAGCATGGCTTTATTAAAACAAGGAGAAAAATTATTATCTGCACTATTTTGGAATTTCAGAAAGTGTCCAAATATTTGAAGTCCTTCAATACTATCAAAACTCTGTGCCAGGCTTATGATGCTTTCCAAATTCCTCTATTTTCTCTTCCTGACCAGATGTTTGGAGTCAGAAGTCCAGAGTTTAAATCCTGTCTTAGACACTTACTAGTTGTGTGACTCTGGGCAAGTAACTTAAACTCAGTTTTCATCAGTTTCCTCTTCTGTAAATTAGGGAAAATGGTAGCAGGGTTGTTGTATTAAATGATATATTTACAAATCACTTACTGCAGCATGTGTTACATAACAGGCCCTCTAAATGTTAGCTAGCAGTAGTAGTAATTACATTCTGATAGCATTATTATTCAATTTCTACCACTATTGCTCTTCCCCTTAAAGCTTTCCACTTTGTGTCCCTACTTTTTTGGAAAAGGTTTCTTAATAGATATGTTTTTAACAGGAATAAATAAAATAATGTCTTGTACCTCTTTTATCTGTCCTATTTCTTTTGAACAATAGCCTTCTAAAAATTTTTTCCTATCAACAGTATGATCCCATCAAGTCTCAGAGATAATAAATCAAAGTTTACTCAAGCTGGGATACCTAGTTTACTCAATTTGTTAACCATACTTTGTGTATTTGCATATATATAGATGTTCGAACTTATAGCTTTTATTACCTTCTTTCTTTTATTTTTGCCTATTGTCAAGTTCTGTGTACCTCAGCTATTTTTCCCATGCTGTAGCTACTCCATATATAGGCAGTTTTCTCGCTCTATTTTCCTTTTCCACTTAAAGCCTTTTGTATTAGGTTTTCAAGTTCCCAGGAAAATATATCCTTACCAAACTGTGCATAACTGACAGCCCCGAAGTCTACAGTTATCGTATACAGGACTCTGCAACCTTTAGTCATGTTTTTTAAGTTCCAGCATCATGTGTGCCTAACTGAATCAGTAGATGTGTAGTCATCATTGTTTTGATTAAGTCTTGGTAGGCTCTCTGTCTTATCCAAGAGATATGTATGGCCTGGGAAAGCAACAGACTTCTTTATTATTATAATCAGGTCAATTAAGTGGCTGTCCCATGACTCCCACCAAGAAGTCAACATTCTTCTTCCTAAGATTCTATTTTACCTGATATCTATGGATAAACACTATCTTCTTAGCAGCTTCCTCTTCAAAGCATCTGACTCTCTGTCTTCAGGAAGAGCTTTATAGTTGCTTTTCAGCACCAATGTCCAGATGTTCTTTTTTCTCCTTTTGTGTGACATTTTTCCTCTCTAATTTCTTGACAAAAGGCAGGACTATCCTCTGCATCTTCAGAACCATTTTTCTTTTTTGGCCCTTAGTTTTAAGTTTCTAAGGAATACATCATTGCTCTTGAAGATTCTGCGAGTATTGAGGAATTCCTCAAGCATATTTACTTTCTTTCTAGGAGGGAGACCAATTTGCACTTTGAAATGTATAATTTTTACTTTTAAATGACAACTTTTACTCCTTGGTGACAGAAAATGTATTTTATCTTGACTTAGTGGAATATAAAGTGAAAAATGAAATGAGATGTTGCCTGAATTCCTAATTTGCTGGAGTATAATTGTTTTATTTGGGGTTTGATGACTTTTTTTTTTGTAACTGGGCTTTGATCTTTCTTTCTCTTGTTCCTCTTGTGTTTCTTCTTCCCTAGTCTCTCTACACCTAACACCAACAAATAAATTTAGTCCTTTTCCTATTGTCACTAGCTTCAATTTGTAACCTACAGAGAGAACCAAAAAAGAAAGAAAAAAAACCATTCCTTCCCTTTCCAATAATTTTCCCTTGCTCAACCTCTTCCCTTTCTCTTCCCCCAAGGTAATGAAAAACTGCCAACTACGGTTGGCAGTTTGTAAGTTTAAGCTCTAAGAACCATAAACAATTTCAGTTCTAGAACAATGAACCTGTTAATTATTTTATGAATAAAATGCATTCAACATTAATCTAATATAAAAGTAAAAATTATTATTTATGACACCTATGCAACTTTACTAACTCCATTGTAATAGAGTTCAAGATCCTTTTCATATTTTCATCTTTAATAGATAAAACAGTTTTTCCTGTTATTCTTAAAACAGAAAGGATAAGTTGCAATTATGCAAACCACAGCAAAGTGATAATGAATATAGTATTTGCATGTTTTCAGTCAGGTTTAGGGTCCCCAAATGTAAATTTATTTTTTTAAGTACACTATCAAGAAGTGAAAGACATTAATCATTGCTGACCTTTCCAAACTTGTGTTTTAACGGAAGTCCTACATTCTGAAAAGCTGTAATTATATCTGATGTATAGTCTTGTACAAAAATCCCCAAATCCACATCTTTGCTGTGAGGAATAATACTGCACTGCCGATACCAGCCTAACAAAAAGAAGAAAAAAAAATGTAAGGAGTTGATACAATATTAACCACTGTTCCTAACTAATTTCATAACACTTGAGTTCCATAACATTTAATATCTCATTACTGTCATTAAAAAAATTTTTAAGCTATTACTCCAAGCCAAACAGTACATAACTGCCTATATATGTGTGAGGTACAATAGTTATTTTTTAATTTGGTTTAAACTCTCCAGAAAGGATATTTTATTTCAATTTTTAAAATTACAAGTCTAGAGTAAATACTACTACTAAAGTGCTAATTTTAATTAACAATGATATTATTAAAAAGGCTTCTCTTGAGTCCTTCAGGTTTCAGATAAAATCTCACCTTTTTCAAGAAGTTTTTCTGATCCTCCCTCACCTTTCTCCCAGCACGCACACGGATGCACACAAGCATGCACCCACATATACACACCACACTCCCAATGCCAGTGCTCTGTTGATTATCTCCAATTTATCCGATATATAATTTGTTTATATGCTGTATATTCTTAGATTGCAAGATTCTTTTGAGAGAAGGGATGATTGTTTCTGCTTTTAATTTTATCCCCAGAGTTTAAAATAGTGCCTCGCAAACAATAGGCAATTAATGAATGTGGGCTAATTTGTGAGTACTATACTGAATTGGAAGAATAGCTAACTGACAAGTGAAGAAGAAAACTATCACTGGATTCTTCTCAAAAATGATTTGTTTCCCTCCTTCATTTAATAAATACTTTTTCCTCACTAAACTGTTTATAGAGTTTAGGTAGAACTATAATTAGACCAAATGATGACTGGTATAAAAAAAAGGCAATACTCTCTTAAATGCTAGCAAAAAACTGCAATAAGGACTTAAAAAAATGTTTTTAAAGATTTATACTGTTGCAGCCCTTTTTGTAGTGGCTAGAAACTGGAAACTGAATGGATGTCCATCAGTTGGAGAATGGCTGAATAAACTGTGGTATACGAATATTATGGAATATTACTGTTCTGTAAGAAATGACCAACAGGATGATTTCAGAAACGCCTGGAGAGACTTACATGAACTGATGCTGAGTGAAATGAGCAGGGCCAGGAGATCATTATATATTTCAACAACAATACTATATGATGACCAGTTCTGATGGACCAGGCCATCCTCAGCAACGAGATCAACCAAATCATTTCCAATGGAGCAGTAATGAACTGAACTAGCTATGCCCAGAGAAAGAACTCTGGGAGATGACTAAAAACCATTACATTGAATTCCCAATCCCTATATTTATGCCCACCTGCATTTTTGATTTCCTTCACAAGCTAATTGTACAATATTTCAGAGTCTGATTCTTTTTGTACAGCAAAATAACGTTTTGGTCATGTATATTTATTGTGTATCTAATTTATATTTTAATGTATTTAACATCTACTGGTCATCCTGCCATCTAGGGGAGGGGGTGGGGGTAAGAGGTGAAAAATTGGAACAGGAGGTTTGGCAATTGTTAATGCTGTAAAGTTACCCATGCATATAACCTGTAAATAAAGGGCTATTAAATAAAAATAAAAAAAAAAATAAAAAAAAAAAAAGATTTATACTGTTGATAAATAAGAAAAAATAAGCAAAAAACTCTCTCTCTTAATTTTGGAGATGCTGGGTTCTGCTCACAAAAAGGATTTATGTTGATAAGGTTGGTATATTTTCCAAAAAGGAGAAATTTTCTCTTTCTGTAGTTAATTCTTTCTTATAATATCAATTAAAACCAAAGACCATTTCATGGACTCATTGTAGTATATTCATCATAAGATCATGTTTCTCTCTCTCTGAATTTTAGACTTGCTTGTGATTATGAGATTTTCTTGCCTGAGACACAGTGGACCAGATAATTTGGCCCTAAACATAATGTGTAATAATCTATAATAACTTGGTTTGTTGGTAAACTGCAGACAAGACACTTTAATTCAATGCAAGAAAATATTTAGTTAGGAAAATGAAAACCACTTTAAACAACAAATAAATTTCTTGCATAGAACCAGGAATTTGTAAGTATAAAGGGCCTTCAGAATCTTAATTTAAAAACACTTGCTGCCAACTGAAGACTGATAGAACGAAGACAAGGAACTGGTAATTCTTATTTTATATGTCAAAAAGCAGTACACATAAGTCTTTGGTCATTGTTCCAGTGTTACTAGCCATATCATAGTATTAAAATTTGGAAGAGATGTTGGAAATAATCCAATCTTCACTAGACAGATAAAGAAAAAAAAAAAAAAAACGCTCAGAGAAGTTCCATGACTTACCAAAGTCACCCTAATAAGCCAGGTTTTAAACATGGGTCCAAATCCTACACTTTTACTATGTCACATTTTGTTTATTTACTTCATTGTCTAAAGTCAGTACTCTTCCTGAGTTCAAATCTAGCCTCAAATTAATTCAACTGTGTGATTCTGGGCAAGCCACTTAAACCTGTCTGCCTCAGTTTCCTTGTCTGTAAAATGAGATGGAGAGGAAATGGCAAATCATGCCAGAATCTACCAAGAAAACTCCAAATGGGGTTATGAAGAGTCAGATATGTCTGAATGCCAAGCTGCTATGTCAAAAAAATCTGACAATTTTTTAAAATACCTAATTTTAAAGAATACTACAAAGTGAAGCAAAAATTTGAGATTTATGCAAAACAGAGTAGTCTAAAGGAAAGTTTGTATATTTTCCTAAAATTTTTCAATGGGTTTCTTTAAATATACACACATAACGTGTGCGTGTGTATATAATACACATGGAATTTTTTTAGTACTACCATAACCCCAAAGATTAGGATGCAGAAGGAAAGTAAGATACACATCATTATGCATTCATTTGGAGGTGAGAACTATTGGAAGAGGTGGAGAAATGATGAAATCATTGGGAGGTGACAAAGAAAGAAATAGGAACAGTTTCTTGGATGCCTAGAGCAAAATTAACTTTGATGTCAAAATTTGCCAAACTTAGAAGAGTGTAAATAGAGATAGGGCTCAAAAAGTACAGTTTACTAGATAATTACCTAACTATTTGACATTCAGATATCAGTAACAATTTTAAGAATTGTGTAAGGTTCACTTTAAATTATGCATTATTCTAGAAATGTGGAGAAATCCTGCCCTTGAATAGGTAAATGGATCCTGCTGCTGCTTCTAATTCCTATACAGTCTGTTTTCATCCCACACTCTTATTCTCAAAAAAAAAAAAACTCCTCAGGCTTTCTTCTCTAGAGTATTCAGTAGAGGGCTGGGTATGGAGTAACCTAAGTCACAGAAATAATCAGTTTTCAAATTCCTTTTCCTCAAAACAGAAATCCCAAGATGTAGGATTTTAATAGATTCATGAGACATCCTGACCTTGAAGGTTTCTCTGAAGCTATTTTGCTTAAACATTTATTGAATCATTTAATTTCTACCTTGTCTGGTGGCTCACCAATTATTTGGTTGTTTCATACATTTAATTCTAATCTATTTACAACAAAATGGTTTCTGATGAAAATTCATTAAAATTAAATCAAAGAATCTTCTTGAATATTAGTAAGTTAGATACTATTTCAAAGGCCAAATTTTAACTTATTTTCCTTCTAATTCTTTTGAATATTTCTTCTTCTATCATGCCCACTCTACCTAAAATAAGACCCTTTTATACAACCAAGACAATAGTATGGCATTTTAAGTCAATGCTAGCTATACTATCTTATCATTACTGTCCTAGAAATGGTGGGAAAGATCCTCAGTCTATTCCTCTGCCTTATCATTTTAAATAACCTTCTTTTATCTTGAAATTTTAATGTAATTTAAAGTGTGTTTTAAATGAACAAAGAAAAATTTTCATGATTATCTTCAAGGAAGCAATTAAAAATGTTAAATAGAAGACAGTAGAATTATGTAGGCACATATGAATTTTCTTACAAAGTACTTATACTTTTTCTATAAACACAACTATGTTCTTCACTGTGACATAAATTTTTAATAATCATTTCTGGAAAAATCCAAGCAGAAATCATTCCATGGTACTTAATAAATACTTTCTTTTCTCTGATTAGAAATCGGATATTTTCAATATTCATGAACTATTTTTAAATTTCTCTCAAAAAACCATCTCTAGAATCAGAAATTGAAAATCTACACAATCTGACATACCATCATTTTAAGTATGAGGCTTTTCACAGAAAAAAGCCAAATAAAATGTTTTAAAAATTTACCAAGACAAGTCCCACTGCTGAGCCAAAATCGGACTCCCAAATCCTTTAATGTTGCAGCTGCCAGGTGTAACAATACTTTTGCATTCTTCTGAAACATCATTGCCTCCACAGAGATGTCATCATGGTACTTCTGCAGAATAACAAATATTTAACTATAACTTTTGTATTTACAAAGGGCATTACCCTACCTTTTTATTTTATAATTAAAAAGAAAATGTCTTACTTTATTGGTCTAATTAAAAAGATTAAGTATGTGCGGTGAGTAAAAGAAGAAAGAAAAATAAACAAACAAAAAAAAAAAAACTAGTTTATCTGATTTTTTCCTTGCTGACAAGAGTGATAAAGAGTCTGGATACCTGAAAGTGATGAAATATTCAGGGCAGGTATAGAAATTAAATCAAGGTATTTGGAAGATTATCTACTTCTCAAGTTATAATATAGGACAAGTGACTCAAATCTCTGGTTCAGATCATCCACTTTACCACCAACACAGAGAAGTGGAGGTCTTCTCATCCAACAGTAGCAAGGGATTATGTAGGGCCAGAGCTTTGAACAATGTGGATGCCATACATGCTGTATGAGTAACGGTTGTCTTCTCTAGAAGCTCCAGCTCCAGCCCTCACCACTTTAAAATCTTTTAAGGAAATTAATTGATAACAGCTTTAAGAAAAAGTTTCAGGATCTATCCTAAAATAAAAACAGGATTGCACTTAAAACTAAAGTTAGAAAACCCTGAGTTTGAGTCCCACTTTAGAAACATTTTAACTGTGTGACACCAAGTAAAATCATCTGTGTCTCAGACAACTAGTGCTGACGACTAAGTTGCAGCAACTTTTCATTGGAAGAGGGGATTCCCTCCCTAGGACTGTCCTACACCAATAAAATTACCAGTGTCTAGCACAAAAAATTAGCTCTATAAACTACTGAATTTAGCACAGGCACAAGAATAAATTTACATGATGTCTGAGAAATTATATTCTGATGGAAAAGTTCTCCTGTTGAAAAGAGGGTAAGTAGTGAGTTCACTAAGTGGTCTCCAAATAGGGTTTGAATAATTAGTTGTCCAATATGTTGTCCCAAGGATTCGACTTTAGGAACTAGTTGGAAGAGATGATTTCTGAGCTCTCATTTGATTGAACAAATATGTTTTAAAGTCTGTGTATGACACTATACTGTGGACACACATTCAAAAAGGCAAAATAAACAAATAAATAAATAAATAAAGGTAATCCTATAATGGCAACAAAAGTTACTAATGATTAATACCTAATATGGGGCAGCTAGGTGGTGCACTGAATAGAGTACTGGGTCTGGAGTAAGGAAGAATCCTCTTTGTGAGTTCAAATCTGGCCTCATTCATTTCCAGCTGTGTGATCCTGGGCAAATCACAATCCTGTTTGCCTCAGTTCCCTCATCTGTGAAATGAGCTAAAGTTAATGGCAAATCACTCCAGGATTCTTATCAAGAAAACCCCAAATGAGATAATGAAGAATCAGATGTGGGGAGAGGGGGGAAGCAAAAATTCAATCACCTATTAGATTCCCCTACCCTAGTTCGTTTATTTTGTATTAAGAAATTCAGCAGAATTATTTAAATTTCCTTGCTACTATCAAATGTTAAAAGTAGTATACAAATACTTTAATTAGATAATTGACCTGGGGCAATCCAATCAAAGTTTTGAAGACAGCAAAGACAGAGAAAAGGAAAAATTAAGAGTATAGTAAAGATAAAAATGGCATGGAACATCATAGCAGAAATGCCACTACACAAAATGAAAAAGGGAAATATTGAGTCGTGGGCCTATCTTCATGCACAAATGGACATGATGCAGAATGAATGAATGCAAGGCTCAGACTTGATTTTGTCAAGAACAGAATCCTCTAGGCAACATTACTATCTTGCATACTGATTTTGTTTAAGAGGGAAAAAAAGCAAAGCAAAGCAAAACCAACTACATCCAACTAGAATGGTTACATTAAGATCTGCTCTCATTCATCATTCATTTCCTTTCTTCAGATGCTTCCTAAGTGCTTTCCATTAAAATCTGAATAAAATTAAGACTGCAAATACATTGGAATTCAAAACCTTATTATCTTCGTGAATTCTCAATATTACAGAATACCTTATATATTATACTGCCTTTCCACATATAGACAGAGAATATATTGTTACAGAGAGCCCTATATACATAAGGATATAGATATATTTATGTATATTCATATTTACATAGATTCCCAAATAGTTATAGCTATGTGTATGTGTGTGTATATATATCTGTATCTATCTGAATGTAATGAGCCTAGACAATTGGAGATGTCACTTGTTCTGGAGGAATATTATTCCCACAAAGATATCTTTGCTCATTTGTTCACCACTGTGTAACTTTATATGAACAGTATGGTTTATGTATTCTTGCTCCCCAAAGGGATAGGAATTTCAAATAGTTCTTTAATAAGTTAAGCTTTCTAACAGTATGGCCAAACTCCCATATCACTTTTTTCCTCACATTCTGTCTCAAATTATAATTATTTCGTTGTTTCTCTTCACCTTCTCCAACAGGTTATAAATTGCTTGACATACCCTTTCTTTTTATTTGTCACAATAACTAGTTAAATGGTACCTTAAGTGTAGTAGATACACATCATTTGTTGATGTGTTCCTCAGCATGGAATGCCCTTCTAGGGCACTACTAGAAAGAATTTCATCAAATACTTCATGTCATACATGTCAATTAGCACTGGCCCATAATAGATGCTAAAGATTCTGACCAAAAGGTATTTGAACAAAACTAAACAAACAAACAAAAAATGGCTATTTGCAATGGTTATGTGTTTTCTCTGTCATTAGGTGCTGTAATAAACATTGCAATCCAAAAATGGCTAATGATCTCTAGATAATTTAGATTTTAAATATATTATTGTTTTCTGAAATTTTATCTGGTTTTGTTTAGATACAGATCTCAAAGGTAGCTTCAAAATGAGAAAGCTAATCCAAACATTTTGCTTCAGCCACTAATATAATCAGTTTACATTCTCTGACCTACATTTATTAATGGAATATGGAGAAAGTCAAGAAAAATGTTAAGATGATAGAAAAAAATTAGATTGGTATTAAAATTTTGAAGCAGATAAACCATAAAATTGATGCAAATTGTGTGTGTATGCACATGTTGTGTGTGTATGTATCTCAACAGCATATTTCATTGGAAAATCACTAATAGCTTTACAAAGGCAGGGTTTTTATTCAACAGGAGAAACCAAAGTAGAAAATGTGAAGTGACTTTATCAAGGTCATCTGCAAATGGCATAGGACATATAGCACTAGTCTTCATCCTGGTTTCTGAATGCTAAAAAATCCTGTTTCTAAATATCATTTACCCCTCCTATTTAGAAGATCACGCAGGATTAAGGAAGCCCATATATTCAACAAACTTGGCTGTATGAGTGATTTGTCTATATGTAATACTTCTACTACATGTCAACTCCTGGAGTTCAGTTTATAAGCCTTTAACACCAGTAAAGAATAAAGATCAAAAGGATCATCCTCATATTTTATTTATCTTTAAACAGTACAAGATTTTCAGAATTAATTTCTCAATATCATTCCTTTGAGGGGATTTTATTCATAAAGTGTTGTAATATTGCATGATGCCATGATCCAAAGGAGAATTTTTATCCTTTGACATTTTTAAAAACAGAACAGACTATATTATGTACATATAATTAATAGGCAGTCCTACCTGGAAACAAGTTGAACTATTTGACTTCTTAAGGTTCTTTCTAACTCTTCTATTCTAAAATTCTGCTTCAAACATGTGAGAAGTACACAGAAAAAAATAAATGGTTTTGAGGTATTAAATAAAAGTAATGAACTTTCCCTTACTCCCCCAAAAAGGGACTCAAAAGAAGCAAACTATTCCTTGAAGAATTACATTTTCAAAGTTAAGCCACCCTTTCTCCTTAAAACAAAATATCCCAAAGAGACTATTTAATAATCAACAATTCTGTTGATAGAAGTTTTCTTTGGCTTTTTTTCATAAACTTGAAGCCTATTTTAAATTTCAAAAGTTATATTTCCTGAACGTCACTAACCTGAAAGAAAGCACGTGCTTCTTTGAACCTACATTCAATAAACCTAGAATGGGGTACTTCCTCTAGAAAGTGGGTAAGGTCCTTTGGAATCTGTACTTCTAGTCCATCAACAGAAACTTGTAGTAATTCTGGCCTGAGGAGAAAACATAAAATTTAAGATAGGATTCTGAACCAGAACACTGTGCTAAGAACAATTAAACTGCATCTTCTTCTAACATATAAAAACATCAGCAAAAATGGGACATCTTAAAAATATTTTCACTATTGTCAACTTAGTTACAAATTAACAACTCAAGGACAATCTATACCCAAAATGAATGTGATTTATGTATTTTGTATGAGTAAATTTTAAAATAGCAAGTACTAATAAATATTCTTTCAGGTTTCATTAGGAAGTTAACAGTGTTGACAAAAACAAAGTCATCAATTTCCTTTGAATGAAAGCTGCTTAGAATGTCTTTAGCTCTAGAAACTTAGAATTAATGCAATAAGGAAGAGAGGTAACCTGGAGCGGAGCACAATGCTGAACTGGCCATCAGAGTGATGAATTCTATTCCCACATCTGAGAGATTCATGTGAAATCATCATTGTAATGTTCTTCTCTAAATTGTGATGTTCTCTGGGAGCAGGTTTCTTGGGGGACTTTGGGAGCAGCCTTCATTTCCGTCCAGAGTGATCACCCCAAATGGAGCCAGGAGTTAACGTCCAAATCCTTGATTTTCTCTTTCCAGTATTGTCTCCTTCATTGGGCACAATTAGCTTTCTTCAAGGCCTATCTCTCTCCTTGGTTGCAAGAGCTCTTGCCTCTAGTCCTTTGCCTCTGCCAGTTTCTGTTTCTAGCTCTCTCCGAATGTCTCCAGCCAGCATAAAGGTGGAAAATGGAATGAATCTGTCTCTGCCTCCAAGACTGGGCTTGTCCTTTCTGAATTCTGAATGTCCCGGACTGAACCCTGGTTGAGGCTTCTAGCTTATATATATATTCTCTTAAAGGTGTGAATCTTGTAGAAGTCTAATAAGTACTAAGTACATTAGTGAACTAGAGAACTGTTGAGTACCACGCTAAATTAGATAACTGACTTAGCACCTTGTAAGAATCTTAACACATCCTCACACAAATTTTTCTGCCCTTCTAGAGCTTCTGTCTGAAGATTTACAAAGGCCCAAGTTCCTACAAACTGAAGTTTTGCTCACTCAGCACTTACCAGATGTCTAAAGAATGTATGTTGATTAACTGAAGACAATAGAATGCACACTATACACCTGCATGTAAACTTCTGGAGAGCTGGGATTTTATTTGATGCCCAGCACCCAGGACAATGTCTAGCATATAGTAAACATTTAATAAATGCTTACTGACTTTTGACTCTGGATTTAGAACAGAAAGAACTAGAGATTACCTAGCCCAAGTCCCCCATTTTATAAATAAGAAGCCCAGAGAAGTTAAATGACTTAGTCCAAGGTAATTCAAGAGGCATCAGAGATGGAATTTGAATACAGGTCTTCCAACCAAAGATTTAATGCTCTTCGTGTTGCAGTGTCTGCACAGGGGTGATACTCTTGTCATTTTTAGTCCGATCTGACTCTGTGGCCCTCTGTGGGGTTTTCTTGGCAAAGATAAAGGAATATGTTGTCATTTATTTCTCCAGCTTTTTCAGATAAGGAAACTGAAGCAGACAGAGCTAAATGACTTGCCCAGGGTCACCAAGCTAGTAAGTGTCTGAGGCTTCATTTGAACTCACAAAGTGGAGTCTTCCTGACTCCAGGTCTGGCATTTTATCCACTGACCACTAAGCTGCAACTTTTATATAATAGAATCTTTTTGGGGGGGAGAGGGGAAAAAAAGCCACAAAACAACTGGGTTCAGTGATTGCCCAGGATCACACAGCTAGGAAGTGTGACGTGTCCTCCTGATTCCAGGGCCAGTGTTCAACCCACTGCCCAACCCAGTTGCTCCCTCTTCTTCTTTTTTTTTTAACATAGTAAACTTTTAATACTATTTCATGAATGAATGAACTCGTTTTAAAATAAAGGGCCTAAGCTTTAACAAATTTTCCAAAATCATGTCTTTCTGGAAGCAGATGTTTCCTATCTATGAGCATGTCTTTGTAGACTGCACCTAAAAAAGGAAGGGAGTAAGATGAAGGCAAGCACAAGGGATAAATGTTCAGGGTAATGGCTATTATTGTTCATCTAAAATAATCTATAATTGAACCCAATTTTTCAAAATATTTTTATTAAACTGGTCATTTTAAAATCTGGCTAGAACCAGAAAAAAACTCTACATCTTCAAAGCAAGAAAAATATATTGGTTCTTTCTGAGTTAAATATTCAACTCTTGAACTCTGATTAAAACGGTTAACATAAGGAAATCACTATTTTTCTTTAAATGAACAACTCTTTTCCTTGGAAACTGTCATATCTCAGAGTCTGATACTAGAACTCTATCAATTAAAAAAAATTCCCATTATCAGAATTTTGTCAAATGTGAAAAATAAAGTAGAAGAGAAATGTCTGTTTTTAGTTTCATATATAAGCCCTTCAGTATCTGAAGCAAATTCAGCAATCCTGAATCTGTAAACGTGAAAAGATTTAACAACACAATAGAAGGGATTTAACTTTTGATACTAAACCCCAAACAAGGTTTTTATATCTTTTTTTTTTTTTTAAATGTTGTTTTTATATCTTTAGGGCCTTCTAAGGAATTTTATCACAGGGTGCTAAGAACTGAAAGTGCTACTGTGACGATACTGGTTATTCCCTGTAGTTTCTAAGGTATTCATTGAGGGTTTCTGATCATCCTGAGGCTTTCTCTTGCTGCCTCCAGGTACAGATGCAGGCTATAGTTAGGTCCCTGTCTGATCACAGTAGGAAACTGTTGCTGAGTTCGTGCTAGCTTTTTCCTGTCACCTGTAAACTTCTAAGCTGACTTTGTGTGCAGTTCTAAGGTATAAGAAGTTTCTTACTGGATTTTTTGATCAATTGGCATGGTGCAATTTTCGGTTTTAAAGGGGAAGTGAACATTATTGCCCTCATTCATGTAGCCACGTTGGCTGAAAGTTGACATATCTTCTAATGACCATGAAGACATACAATAAATTAAAGAATTTTATACAAAACTTTAAAATCCCATAAATATAGCTATTTTTCTTTTCTTTTTTTTTTAATTTTAAAGCTTTTTATTTTCAAAACATATGCATGGATAATTTGACAACAATGACCCTTGCATAGCCTTGAATTTCAGATTTTCTCCTCCTTCCCTCCACCCCCTCCCCTAGATGGAAAGCATCCAATATATGTTAAGTGTTTAAAATATATGTTAAATCCATATGTATAAATATATTTATACAATTCTCTTGATGCACATGAGAAATAAGAGCAAAAAAAAGAAAGTAAATGAGTAAGAAAATATGCAAGCGAACAACAAAAAAAGTGAGAATGTTATATTGTGATCTACATTTAGTTCCCACAGTCCCCTCTCTGGGTGTAGAGGGCTCTCTTCATCACAAGATCATTGTTGGGTCATCTCCTTGTTGGAAAGAGTCACATTCATTGGAATTGATCATTGTATAATACTGATGTTGCCATGTACAATAATCTGGTTCTTCTTATTTCACTTAGCTGAATCAGTTCATGTAAGTCTCTCCAGGATTCTCTAAAATCACCCTCCTGATCATGTCTTATAGAGCAATAATATTCCATAACATTCATATACCATAACTTATTCAGCCATTCTCCAACTGATGGACATTCTCCATTACCAATTTCTAGCCACTACGAAAAGGGCTGCCACAAACATTTTTGTACAAGTGGGTCCCTTTCCTTCCTTTAAGATCTCTTTGGGATATAAGCCCAATAGAAACACTATTAGATCAAAAGGTATGCACAGTTTGATAACTTTTTGAGCAGTTCCAAACTGCTCTCCAGAATGGCTCCAGAACAGAATAGGATCTGTTCACAACTCCACCAACAATGTATCAGTGTCCCAGTTTTCCAACATCTCCTCCAACATTTGTCATTTTCTTTTCCTGTCAGCTTAGCCAATCTGAGAGGTATGTAGGGCTATCTCAGAGTTGTCTTAATTTGCATTTCTCTGATCAATAGTGATTTAGAGCACCTCTTCATATGATTAGTAATAGTTTTAATTTCTTCATCTGAAAATTATCTGTTACTATTCTTTAACCATTTATCAATTGGAGGATGGCTTGAATTTCATAAATTTAGGTCAATTCTCTATATTTTTAGAAATGAGGCCTTTATCAGAACCTTTCACTGTAAAAAATGTTTTCTCAGTTTATTGCTTCCCTTCTGATCTTGTCTGCATTAGTTTTGTGTACAAAAACTTTTAACTTAATATAATCAAAATTATTTATTTTGTGATCAATAATGATCTCCAGTTCTTCTTTGATCACAAATTCCTTCCTTCTCCACAGATCTGAGAGGTAACTATCCTCTGTTCTTCTAATTTGCTTATAATATCACTCTTAATGTCTAAATCATGAACCCATTTAGATCTTATCTTGGTATGTGATGTTAAGTGTAGGTCAAGCCCTAATTTCTTCTATACTAGTTTCCAATTTTCCCAGAAGATTTTGTCGAACAGTGAATTCTTATTCCAAAAGCTGGGGTCTTTGGGTTTGTCAAACACTAGATTGCTATAGTTATTAACTATTTTGTCCTGTGATCCTAACCTATTCCACTGATCTACTACTCTATTTTTTAGCCAGTACCAAATGGTTTCGATGACTGCTTCTTTATAATGCAGTTTTAGGTCTGGCACAGCTAGGCCACCTTAATTGCCATTTTTTTCATGAATTTCCTTGAAATTCTTGACCTTTTGTACTTCCAGATGAACTTTGTTATTATTTTTTCTAGTTCTGTAAAATAATTTCTTGGGAGTTTGAGTGGTATGGCACTAAAGAAGTAAATTAACTTAAGCAGCATTGTCATTTTTATTATATTCACTCAGCCTATCCATGAGCACTTGATTTTTTTCCCCAATTGATTAGATCTGACTTTATTTGTGTAGAAAGTGCTTTGTAGTTTTGCTCATATAGTTGCTGAGTTTCCCTTGGCAAATAGATTCCCAAATATTTTATACTTTCAATAGTTATTTTGAATGGAACTTCTTTTTGTATCTCTTGCTGCTGGACTTTGTTGGTAATATATAAAAATATTGATGATTTATGTGGATTTATTTTGTACCCTGCAACTCTGCTGAAGTTGTGAACTTTTTCTAGCAGTTTTTTAGTTGATTTTCTAGGGTTCTTTAAGTATACTATCATATCATCTGCAAAGAGTGATAATTTAGTTTCTTCATGACCTACTCTAATTCCTTTAATCTCTTTTTCTTCTCTTATTCCCAAAGCTAGCATTTCTAATACAATATTGAATAGCAATGGTGATAGTGGACAGCCTTGTTTCACTCCTGATCTTACTAGGAATAGTTCTAATTTGTCTCCATTACACAAAATGCTTGCTGATGGTTTCAAATAGATGCTACTGATCATTTTTTAAAAAGTTCATTTATTCCTATAATCTTTAGTGGTTTTAGTAGGAATGGGTATTGGATTTTAATATAACTATTTTTCAAAGGAAATATTGTTCTCACTTCTAAATGACAACTGGGGACCTCTTAGATTTTCAGACTTAAGACATTAATTTGGACAAAGCAAATGAGATACATTTTTGCTCCAATTTGTTATGAAGCTGGCACAGCCTTCAAATCTTTAGCCACAATTCCCACTGTTTAGATTAAAGTGGAAAGCTGCTCAATTATTTTAATAATATCTGAGAGAAAAATTGGTTTCAAGATACTAGGATAAGTGAAAATGTCCCATCTAGCTAACCCCCTTTAAAGCACGATAAAAGCTTTTAGTGCTAGAAGGGCTCCAAGGCAACTTTGTCCAGCCCCCTTGTTTTACATTTACCTTAAGAATACTGAAACTCAGAGATAGAAATTACTTGTTCAAGTCACATAGCTACCTAGTAGCACAGGTGTGACTAGAAACTGACTCAGTCTAATTTTCTTTCTATCTCACAACACTGCCTCCCACCCTAAGATAGAAAGAGTCAAAGAATTAAAGATGGACTGGATGATTAAGCCAATTGTGTTACTGATGTTAATTGAAGGAAGGCAAAGCATGGAGAGGGAAAAACTATTTATAATTCAACTCTGCTAGCAGCCATTGAATTTTATGTTCTCCCCACTTTATAACAGTTGTTAACAAGCAAAAAAAAAAAAAAAGCAAAACAAAAACTAAAAACAGATGGCTAAATTAATTTACTGTTCTTCTGCCCTTGAAGAGAGACTATATTAGCAAGGAAAAAGCCAAAGACGACGAACCAAAGAGCAAGGACAACTCACAAACTGGACAACTCCCAGAAATTATAGAACTTAATATTATTAAAATGAAGGGGAAAGTAAGTATTTGTCTTCCTCTTCAGAAAAGGGCTAAAATTCCTCTAATCACTAACTCCACTCACCTGCTCTTCCTCAAAGAAGGAAGATGCTTTCATATGATGAGCACATATAAATACACACACACATTTTCAAATGATGCTTTCACTAGCTATTTTAATATTAATGTTTCTGTTACTATTTTAAGGAATTCATGAAATAGATATACATCCTTATAAAAGTAAATATTTAAATGAAGAGATTGGCTAGTATTTCCTATACAAAACAAATCATGATTATGTGTCCTTGATCTAGCATGACTACCATTAGAATTTAATTTGATAATCATATTTCTACATTTTTTGAATTTTATAACTGGATAACATTAATTTTATATAACATTTTTCCACACATGAAGAAAAGTCATGCAATGATGTCAGCAAACATTACTCATTTTTTCATGCTATTGAACTCACCTGTCAAAAGCTCCTGGATAATGACCAAACTGTAACTTCCGAAAAGGCACAAACTTTCTGTCTGAGTGTCCTTTAAGTCGTAACTGTCCATGCCAGAGGTAGTTGCCACTTCTTTCATAGAAAATCACCAGGTGAATGGCATGAGTTGCTAGCTTGAGGATATAGTGCAAGGGGATTTCAGTTCCAGAGAGGTAATCTATTCCATCTAGGCGGGGATCTTTGCTCTGAATCTTTAGGCACTGGAATCCCATTCTCTCAGCTATTTGAAACCAATTCTCCTAGAATCAAAGAAGTTTCCTTTAAAGGTTCAGCTAAAGTCAAAGATGAACAGCTAAATCTGATTGGTGTTTACTAAATACATTAAGTAATCATGAGATCAAAATATTATCTAGCAAAATTTTAAGAGATAACAAAGGTCCAAATCTTCACTTTATGGATCATAAAACTGAAGCTCAAGGAAGTATCTTTTACACAATTACACTATATAAGTGATTTCAAGAATTCCTCACTGTTTCATACCGAAATGATCCTCCACCCTTGAAGCCTTGAGACTGAGATAGGAGATAGAGTACTGATGCCAAAGACTGAAGGAAGGGAGAGAAGTTTTACCAAGGACACAACTGGTATCTTTCAGACACTAGGCTTACTTCTATTTCAAAATGCCGGATATACAGAAAGGTAAAGGAATATCTGAAGGTCACAAACTATATTTACTACCTTCATTTTCTCATCTCCCACTCATTACCCAATTCCATTCCCCACTAGTTGACTAAAATTACTCTCTTCACTGTCCCCCAATAATCTATTACTAATTTCAATGATCTTTCCTCAATCCTACATACTGTTTGATATCACTAACCATTTCTTCCTTTTGTAAAACTTCTCCTTTCTCGATTTTGTTAACAAGATCACAGAATGTGAGAATTGAAAGAGACCTCAATGGCCATACAAACCCAAAATCCCTGTTATAATATAAGAAGTGATTGTCTAACATCTGCCTAAAAATCGCTAAGGAGGCAGAGCCCAACACCTTCTGAGGCTATCCATTCTATTTCTGGACAACTCTTAATTACAAGAATCTTTTTTTCTGACATAAAGCCTAAGTTCATTTCTTAATGACTTTTTACTGATAATATCAATCAAACCAATCAATCCTCAGTATCCTTAGCATTTCCTGCTTTCAATGCATATATGTATTCTAGGGCTAACTTTTGAGCCGCTTCCTTTTTTCTATCTACATTTGATTCATTTGATCCTATGGCCCATCTCCAAAGGAATGATTACCAGATCTCTAAGTATAGTTTTCATCTTTCTTCTGATTTCTAACCCCACTTCCAATTGAATAATGGATTTCACTTTTATCTTCCACAAGCATCTCAAACTCACCATATCCAAAACAAAATTCTTTCTTCCACCTCTCCTCCTAATTTTCTATTTATGTTAACCATTGCGCCATTATTCTAGCTAAACAACCATGAAACTAACAAGTCATCCTTGGTTCTTTATTCCCACTCTCTACATAATAATCATCTACCAAACTAGATTTATCCTTTATCAAATTTTTTCACTTCAATCTCATTTTGTCAACTCACACCATAACTATTTTATGTTCAGACCCTCACTATGTCTTACTTGCCTTCTATTACAATCTCTTACTTAATGAATTAGTCAACAAGCATTTATCAAGTGTCTACTATGAACCAGGTACTAATAAGTACTGGGATTACAAGAAAAGCAAAAAAACAGTCCTGTCTCCTTAAGAGTGTACAGTTTAATAAGGAAGAAAACATGCAATCAAGAGACATACAAGGTAAATTGAAGATAAACTCAGAGGAAAGGCAGCAAGAAGGAGAAGGACTAGGATAGACTTCTTACAGAAGATGGGACTTTAGCTAAGACTTTAGGGAAGCCAGGAGGCAGAGATGACTGAATTCCAAGCATGACAAGCAGCCACTCAAAATGCCTGGCATTGGGGAAAAATGTATCATGCACTAGAAGTAACAAAAAGGCCAGTATAACTGGACTGCAGAGTACAAGGAAAGGGATGAAGAAGGGGTAAAAAGGGTTGCATCCATCCTCTATATAGCTACCAAAATAATATTCCTAAAACTCAGATGTGAACATGTTGTTTCAATCAAGGACCTTGAGTGACTCCCTATTGTACTGAATAAAATTGAAACTCCTCTTTTTGACCTTTAAAATGTTTTACAATTTAGCTGTAGCCGATCGTTCCAGGTTAATTATATACCTACTTGTTTCTTAGCTATTCCCTGTATCTGAAATATTCTTGATGTTTTTGGACCCCTTTAGTTCTTTCAAGGTACAATTCAAGTGCTACCTCTTTGAAGAGATCTTTCATGATTCTCCCAATTGATATGATTTGTGCTCTATTTACACTTGCATTTATAATAATACTGTGTGTATGCTTCCATCAAAATGTAAGCTCTTTCAGGACAGGGATTGTCTTGATTTTGCATTGATATCCCCAATTCCTGATATATAGTGACTAGCACATAGAAAGTATATCATACTTGCTGGATGATAGACTGTTCAAGTAATCTGTGCCTCAGAATTTACCACAAAGTAAAAATAACATCAATCTGCCTACTATTAATATTTAAAGTGAAGCCTGCTGGCCTAAATTTAGTTACTAATACATAGTTACATAGTTTATTTATTTATAATATTTTATTATATTTAGTTACATAGAGGCTAGACAGTGGGCACTGGAATCATGACAATGAAGCCTTATGACTACTACTACAATTCTGCGCTTTGTGACTTGAGGCAACTTCACTTAATTTCTCAGCTCCCTAAACAATTTCTGATAACACTGTAAGATGAAGAACAATTACTAATATGCAGTAGTAGATTCAGTTTCCTCATGAATCTCCTAACACCAATAAAGTCACAGGTCTGGAGCATCATCACCCCACCTTTTTAACTTCCCTACTTTAAAAAAAATGCTCAAAATTCAACATATTAGAATTTCCTCTGGATGGAGGGAATACACTCAAGAGTGAAGACTGAGGTTTGGTTTGGTTTTTTTTTTTTAGTTATTTTTTTTTTAGATAAGGCCACATAGGAATTTGTTTTGCTTCACTATACATATTTGTAACAAGTTTTGTTAAATGATGGGGGGAGGAGGAAGGAAAGGGAAGAAAAGGGAAAGAATTTGGACCTGAAAATAAAATAATCAAATAAACAGATAAGAAAATAACTGGCAGATGTTAATAGTACCAATTATAATGACAATTTGTATTTCTAAAGTGCTTTAAAGCTTACTTCACAATAGTCCTGTAAGTTCAGTTCTTTGTTATTATTATGCCACTTGCAGTTTACAGATGAAAAGCTGGAGATCAGAGTGGTTAAGTGACTTGCTCTAAGTCACACACTAGTAAGGAGCTAGAGAGATGCAAAGTGAGAACTGCTCTTTTCACTATACCAACTGGATTCTCTAGACACCATTTCTATAAAATACAGTATTAATTCTATGTCTCAGGAGAATGTAAATTCTGGAAGCAAGACTGCTTTCATTTTTGTCCCTGATACCTCATACAGTGCTTTGGAAATTTTATGTGCCTGATAACTGCTTTTTAAAGTTGAATTTTCCTATGCCTATCTAAATGTTTTGGCTTCAACCCTTATATCCCATATACTATTTCCCTCCCAAAACATCTTGGTATTAATTTTATACCCTGCAAAATACTATCTCTAAACTTGTTATTTATTTCAACTCTTATACTCCCATTTTTATGGAAACTATTTACTATGAAATTTTTCCTTTCCCCTCTTATTTAGTATAGTATCTTAAATAAGGTCTACTACAAAACTATCTTCTTTATCCACATCTATCATCTTTTTTTACAACACTTAATTCTAGTACCATCCTCCTATTGCCTGTTTATATATAGCTTTATAGTACATAGTTTTTTGCAGATTGTCCCCACTATTAGACTAAGAACTACTTCAGAGTAGGGATGGTCTTTTGTATTTCTATGTATCACCAGTGCTAAGCATAATTCCTGGTACACAGCAGTCACTTAAATAAGCATTTACTCACTGACATGTTTGAAATTCTCCTCAAACTCTATTATAAAAAGAAGAAATGTAAAGAATATTAATTGAATTCTGTCAAAAGTATCTACAGAACAGAAATAGGGACATTTTTAGCATAGGTTTGATTCTCTAGCCATCTCAGAAATCTTCTAGTCCTAGTTTGTATTCATCCAAGCTTTGAAGAATGAATAACATCTTTGGTCAAATCTAGGTGCCAAAACTTACTGTGTTTCACATCTAACATTCCAAGTAAATGGTTTAGTGTCATATAATGTGATTATCTTATTAATAGACTAAGTTTAGCCCACTTATTATTATGTAAAACTTCTGCCAACTAAGTAATCTACCTCTCATACTGAAAACACACCCTTGTAAATCTACTTTTCATTATATTAATTTTTTCAATCTGCCAATTATCCACTCCCAACACTTTAGTTGCAGTAGTATGCTACCAGTAAAGCCTTCTAAATCTTTCATTTTGATCAACTGGAAACCTCACCTCACCAGGGCCATCTCAATCTGGTGTCCCATCTCCTCATTCATTCTAAGACCCTTTGTCATATTCTCAACAAAAGCTCCTCTTTCCACTTCTTGCCTTGAAACACAGCGTCCTTTGCATGTATTATATCTTTTGCAATTCCCTCTAATGAAGCCCTTCCTTTTCCTCTTCCTCCAACTGATGGGGCCCAGAACCTAAGTTTACTTATTCTTTGTTCTCCAGAGCTACATCCAGATTACTTTTTTCTCCTTAATATTAATATTTCTCTCATTTGATGCTTTCCAATTTATCATATATATATATATATATATGATATATTGATACAATATGATACAAAACCTTTGTTTGTATACTCAGCATTTACCACTCAGTGCCCAATAGATGTTTAATATATGACTAACATATCTGACATAGCCTGTTCTTATGAAAGACACAAAAATGTAGAGCCAAACACCTAAAAATAAATCGCCTTACCTCATTTTTCAATAAATGATCCAGTAATGCAAATGTAGTAAAGTCTCTTTTAGCACATAAGTACTTGCATTCCAAGACACTGCCATAAGAAGAGTTTTTAACCTGATCAAAATCTCTATTAATCGCTTCCAGAATCAAAGGATCAATAAGAAAAACTGGCATATCTTGGCTTGATGCTAGCTTAAGAAATTTCTTAACTGCACGCTGTTTGGGGAAACAACAACAAAAAAGTTTTAATTTCACATCTTCACTTCATTTTGATTATAAGACACTATATATACAAATTAATCTCTCAGTAAAAGAATATTTTTACCAAAAGAAGAAAAAGGCAAAGGCAGACCAGATTTTGCAACTCAAAATGAGAAACCTGGGATGAATGTCTTCTCAAAACTTTCAGTTTAATTATCTGTACCCTTTTATTAAAGAATTATTAAAGGGGGGATTTCTACCCCACAATATGCCAAAAGTTTTCACTATTGTCTATATTTTCTATGTAAAATGTCTCTGATTAAACCAGTCTACGTTTAATTTAACTTATTAATAAGCATTTTTCTAAGTACTCTTTTACAAGGACAACAGAGCCCTCTACTGGAAAAAAGAAATGACAGCATTAAACATTATAAGTCTTATGAAAGACTAGACTACTCTGATCAAGACAATGATCCCAAACAATTCAAAAGAACCTATGATGAAAAATGATGTCAATCTCCAGAGAGAGAACTGATGAAGTATGAGTACAGACTGAATCATACTTTTTTCTTCTGCAAAATGACTTTTATGTAAATATTTTCATGACTTTTTTGGAATATTTTAATCCTATACTTTTAGCTCAGTTCCATATATACAGTGAAAATTAGTGTTTTCTGATTTTAATTGACTTAAGATTATATCCTGAGCTAAAACATTCTTAAATAGATATAGCTTATTCTGAAGATACAGATAAACCTGAACTTCATTTTTTGCACCTTTGTTTTATTGGAGGTTTTTTGTTTTGTTTTTTTTCCTAAGCAAAAAAATTTAAAAATTAAAATTAACATAATCATCACTCTGGTCTGAGAGTCCAGGAGTTCAAGAATGACAAATAAAGGGATACCTTCTCTAAAGGATTCACAGGGAAACAATTCTAACAATTTCCAGCCACAGAGATGTATGTGAACTGTCAGAGTTTCAAAATTTTTTTTGCTGCTTTCCAGAGCTAAAAGGATTCTAAGCTAAAAGGAGTTTAAGAAGGATCAGAAGCACTATAAAGCAGCATATGAGCTTGAAGTCACTGAGACTGGGATCTTGGGAATTAAAGGAGGAACAATGAAAGACCCAAACAAAAACTGAGGGCTGTCACAATTTTCTTTATCTTCAAAATAGAAATATACCCACCCTATTTTGTTTGTTGGGTAGTCAGAGACAAAGGGGTTTCTCTAAATGACAGATTATATTACCTTCCTTTTTGTTAAAGAGACAAATACTTTTGACTTTTAAATAAATCAATGAATATACATTTTTTATAACTTAAAAAAAATTTGAAGGTTGTAAATTATATTATAAAGTGAGCCAAGATTCTCTCTTCAAAACATGGGAACTATTAAAACTTTTTTAAACATCTTATTTCAGTATATTCATATAAGCTCTTAAGAGCTTGGAAAAATATCCAAATTTTCAAAATTTAGAAAAATTATGTGGTAAGTCTCAAGTACTATAGCTTAGATAGGTATATAACCTATTATTTCTCTTGCCATATCATTGGTGAGCATCAAACTTACCATATAGAATTATATATGGTTTTGGATTATTCCATTTTGCTTCTGGGCAGAGTACATTATATGTCTAGTATTCTATTTAATCATATGGGTCTTATGTAGTTGAGATTAAATTATTAAATATCTAATATATTATGTTCCTCTTTTACCAAAAAAATCCTGGAGAATTCCTATGATAAAAAAAACTGCTATGTTAGATAACTAAAATGGATGCACACGCATGTGTTTATCTCTAAATATGGTAAAGAGTTTGGTAACAAAATGCTTGAATTTTTACCACTTAAACCACAATTCAGTTCTAGCTGACATCAGCAATGACCCAGAATTTATCACTATCTGATGACTGATTGATTCCATTTCTAATCCCAAAGTTTTCTTCCTCACTGGTAGCAGAGAAATTAAAGATTGAACTATGTCATTAACATTGAAAAGCTTTGTCATATGCACACTACTAGGATATATGTATTCAGAAATGGTAAACCTGGTATCACTAAATTCACTTATAAAAAATTAGGTAAGAATATGTCCCAAATTTGGACACTTTAAGTCTGAAATATGCTTCATGACACTTGGTGGGTTTCTTGTAAACATAAGTTATTTTCAGAGTTTATACAAATTGATATATATTCATTTATTACTTCTTTCTTTGGAAGTAAGGAATATATTCCTTATTTATTATTTGGTTCTATTTAACTTAGTGACAA
Source organism: Sarcophilus harrisii (assembly GCF_902635505.1). Taxonomy (NCBI): domain Eukaryota; kingdom Metazoa; phylum Chordata; class Mammalia; order Dasyuromorphia; family Dasyuridae; genus Sarcophilus; species Sarcophilus harrisii. The sequence continues at coordinate 101,593,315 of NC_045426.1, forward strand.
TGTTCATTAATATATTAAATGCATTATTATACTTACCCATTGTATATTATTGTTTCCAACTTTACTTCCTTTGGCTCCTGATGAACCAGCTCCATTCTAAGATAAAAATATTTGAAAAAAATTTTTAGTAAGTTCATACATAGTATGATATAGTAAGTCATCTTTCATTTAGGGCATGTACAAGGTGAACATAAAAATCTGACAAACTAATTCATTAGTATAAAAATTTTTAGCAAATGCCCACATAAACATGGTCCTAAGCAAAATAGTATGGTTACAAAAATATTACACATGGACTCTATGAGTTTACAATCAGAGAACAGAGAACACTGATATAAAATAGAAGAAAAACTTTAAATCAGGATGTGTCTAGATAGTGGAGTATAAAAGCACTAAAGTCCCTGAACAAGCTTATGTTTACCAGTGATTGGCAAACTAAGAAACTGAACTTAATGCTGATACTTCCACATTACAGACTATGTCTTTATTATGGAGATTGACTTATCTTTTATTCTTCCATTCACCAAACAGTTAAGTGCTGATTATATAAGGAATGGGGGAAACACAAAGTTTAAGTAAGATATGATCCCTGCTTCCATCGGGCTTGCTAATTAGCAAGAAAGTTACAAACATAGATAATATGTTATATGACAGAAGTCGAAAAACAAAAGCGTTATATGATTTCTGAAGGCTGTTATCAACCATCTGAGATATTTGGGAATGTCTAGTGGCAGAGGTAACACAGAAGTTGGGATTTAAAGTAGGAGCAGGAATTCAACAGGCAAAAATGAAGAAGGGGGCATTCCAAACAGAACAAAGAATATGAGCAGGGGGAGGAGAAGGTGTTTATAGGAATAGCTAACTTTTATATTGTGCTTTCAAATTCATGGAAAGTTTTACAAATAACTTATTCAATCCAAACAAGTAAGGTAGTTATCTACTTTTTAAGATGAGGAAATTGGGATAGACAAAAGTTAAGTGATTTGCTCAGTTACACTACCAATCTATGTCTGAGGATGGATTTAAAGTCAGATCTTTTTGATTCCACTGGAGAATAAAATGGCAAACGAAAAAAATCATCATATGGTGTCATAAAGAACTAGACATTACTAAAAAATGACTTATAAAACTTCTGCCTAGAGGACCTCTGTTCTATTCACAGAACCAGTCAACTATTTCTTCATGTCTTCATCTCTTCCATGAAAAGAAATCATAAAAGATAAGCCTAAAATGGTGGACTGACAAAAGATTGTGGAAGGATCCAAGTGCTAAGCAAAGAAGCCGAAATTTTACTTGGAAAGCAATAGGGCCTTCTATTGCTTTTTTTTTTTTTTTTTTTTTTTTTTTTAATAGACAAAAGGCATGACAAAGAACTACTTTGTTGGAAGACTTATTATTAAGCTATTATAACAGAAAAAAGCAGATAATAATGAAAGACTGAACCAGGGTGACAGAAATAAGAATAGAGAAGACACATGAGAGAGGCAGAATTGAAAAGGCCTGGTACTTTAATGGATATGAGAAGTAAAAGAGAGGCAAGTATCATATTTTTAACATGTGAGCTAACTAAGTAATGACACAGAAACAGTAAAGATGGAAGAAAGGGATAGAATTAAACAAGCTTGACTACTGCCAATTCAAGATGCTGGAAGTATATCCAGATGTAAAAATCTTATTGGCAACTAGAGATTTAGATTTGGAACTCAAAGATTAGTCAAGACTAGAGCTACAATTTTTAGAATCAACTTTATGACTCTAGAACTAATCATGAGATTATAGTTTAAATTTATTTTTTCTCCAATGGAGAAACTAAAGTGAGAAGAGAGCAAATGACAGAATTTAAATGTTAAGGAAGAAAATCACAAGCCAATAAGTAAGATAAGAATGGAGTTGCCAAAGAGAAAGGAAGAAAACAAGAATAATATATCTTGCCCCTATTTTATTAAAATCTCTCATTCTTATCACAAGATCAGAACACCAAAACCATGTTTGGTAAGTCTTGTAGAGTGATAAATTATGCCTGTTGGTTTCTAACGCTAACTATAATTCCTTTGAAATATTTTGACATGTGTTAAATATAGATAAGTACATTTGAGAGATTTATTAATTTGTACTTTTAGTTTAATTTTTCTTTATTATGAACTTAGTCACCAAGCAACAAAATATTTATGTATATTTCAATAAACAAAGAAAAAGAGGACTGTATACAGAATTATTTGTTAGCTTTTTTATAAGTGCATAATTGAGAATAAAATTGCTAATTGTGCATTCTTCTGAATTTTTTGTACTTTTTGCTTTAATATTTTCCCATTAATTCATTCCCAAACAAAGATATCCTCTTTTATAATAAATATAATCCAGCAAAACAAATCAAGCATTAACATATATCCTGTGGTCTCTAGTAGTAAAGTCAAAAGTGTTTGTCTCTCATTGCCACTTACATACTCTCCCCTTCTATCACTTGAACACTCAACAACTTCTCTTTCTTGGAAATACAGCTATTCAAATTTTTCACCCAATCCAGAACCTGATGGCCACTCACTTCGAGAACATTCTCCTTCCTTCCTCAATGAGCTTAGTGAGGGGTTCTCTATACTAAAAGACTTTATCATACATACTAATACTCCTTAAAATACTATATTTCCCACTTCTTCAATATATTTAACATTACTTAACCCTTTACTTCTCAGTTACACACAAAAATGGACTTGATCTTAATAAAGCATGTGCTGAATCTCCATGTTCATGAAATATGAAACTCCTTTATATGATCACAATCTTTTGTCATTCCCTCTTTCCAAGTGCTCTATGACCCCAAAGTTTGTTCTTTATCTCACCATTACTTCCATTCCCTCTATCCTTCAGTTTTGGGTTTTATTTTTTTGCAGGTCATCAGCCCCACACTGGCCTACACTATTCTATACTCTCGTTTCGACCTGTTGCGGAAGTGGTGCAATTCTGTACTACCCTCTACACTCAAAATCCTTACCCTCTACTCCTATTATCAATTACACCTTGCCAAATCCTAATTTTGGATTACTCTCACCCTCTACCTCCAGCACTCCTACTCACATGCTGCTAAACAGACTAGAAAGAACAGCAAAGACTGAGACTACTACAAATTTATGTTACCTAATCTCAACTGGGTCCTCACTGCAACAAGGCACTTTTTACAGCTCCCTAATCAACAGGCTACCTCACTCAACCAACAGGGATTATTCTGAATCTTTTTATTCCTCTTCAAGCCTCCCATAGTACCCTTTCAATTCAATAACTCAGCTGAGGATCTAGCCTCCTACTCCACCAAAAAAAAAAAAAAAAAAAATGGAAACTGTTCTCCATCTTTTTCTCTATTAATCTCACTCAGAGGTATTCTCCCATTATCTCTTTTTTTATTATCTCAGCTGAAGTGGTAGACTTTCTTCTTGTCAACTACTCTACATTTACCAAATGAGATATATTTGCAAAGCATTTAACACAATGTCTGGCACATAGTGAGCTCTTGATAAATGCTTTTTTTTAATCTTTCTTTCCTTCCTTCTGTCCTTGCCCTTTTTGGATGTATGTTGTCTTCCTCTGTGATCTTATCCACTTCTTTGAATTCAAATACCATCTCTACACAGATAATTCTGAGATCTAAATACCCAACCTTATCCATAGCTCCAACCTAGGACTACCAACCATCCTTTGGACATCTCAAACCGAATATTTTACAGGCATCAGAAATTAATGCGTGCAAAAAAAGAACATTATATATTTTCCCTACAAACACTCCCCTCTTTACCACTTTCTCCTAGTCACAAAGTCTTTGTAATAGTCTCCATGTCATCCTTGACTCCTCACTTGAACTCACCCTACCTACCCAATCCACTATCAAAATTCATTTCTGATTTCACAAAAGTACTCATAAGCATCCCCTTCTTTCTGTTCACACAGGCTTTTATCACTTCTTGCATGGCATACTGCAGGAACTTTTTAATTGGTCTTTCTGCCTCAAGTCTCTGATAAAGCTATCAAAATGGTTTTTAAAGTATAAGTTTGCATATGTCACCCCCAAATCCAACAAACTTGAGTAGCTCCCCATTATTTTCAAGATTAAACATCATTAAACATTACCATTATTTTGGTTTATTTCTACATTTCTAGTCTTCTTACACTTTATCCCTTCCACAAAGTTTACGAATCAGCAACAGTGGCTACCTATTGGTCCTTGAATACTACCATCTATCTCCTAACTCCAAATATTTACAATGGCTACCCTACATTACTAGAATGTTTATCCTTCATAATTCTTCCTTCTCCTGGCTTTCTTCAAGATTCAGATGAAATCCCACTTTCTGCAAGAAGACTTTCCCAGTATTTCTGTTCATTTCCCCACATTGTTACTACCTTCTCTCTGAAATTATCTCCAATTTACAGTGTATACATCTTGTCTGTGCATCATATTCCCAGCATTTCAAAGAGCCTGGCTCAAAGTAAATCCTTAATAAATGCTTACTAACAGACATAAATTCCTCAAATTTTCCCCTAGGTTTATGTTTAGATCTTTCCATTTCTTGCCTTCCACCTTATAGAATATTTATTTGGGGACATGCACTACTCCTAAATTCAATTTAGAACTCCTTGATAACAGAGATAGTGTTGGGTTTTTTATCCTTGTATACCCACTGCTTAACACAAAGCTTAGTAAATACTTAATAAGTATTTGCTGAATTATAATGAATTGCTCTTTCTCTACTTTCTCCAATGGTACAAATTTTAGGATCTTGTTTTCTATAATTTCAAAAGCAAAAAAGAAAAAAAATTAAATATCTTTACTTAAAAATTAGTTTGGCATTTTATGTGCATTTCCTTTTATGAAATCTCCTTTGGGAAAAAAAAAAGTTTTTTTTAACACTTGCAGAAAAAAGCCTTTAACAAATAACAACACCCATTCCAATTAAAAAAAAAAAAAAAGGAATAAATGGAGCATTCCTTGATAAGTAGCATCTATCTAAAACAGTCAGTAAGCATTATCTGTAATGATGATACGATTAGGGGTGAAGCAAAGCTGCCCATTACCACCATTTTTATTGAGTGTCATACTATAGCAACAAAAGAAAAAAGAAATTAAAGGAATTAGAATAGTGTAATGCTCTTGGTTTCCTTTTCTTTAAGTCTTGGGGGCAGCCTTCTTTTCCATAGAGTAATCACCACAAGAGTAGCCAGGTGTTACAAGTCCAAATTCTTTATTGTTTCCTTCAAAATCTTGGCTTCTTGCCTAGGGCTTCAGCTAGCCTTCTTAGAGGCCTTCTGGAGTCTTGGTTTCAATGGAGAAGCTAAGGAGGACAGCCCTGCCACCAAGGTGGTGTGAGATGGGATGAATAAATCTAAATTCAAGGGCTTGTGCTTCAGCCTCCAGTCCACTTCTCTTCCCTAGCTTTGAATCTGAGCCTCTCAGTCCTCCAGGAGAGCCACCAGGATCCTGACTGAAGATGGAATTGAATCTTTCTCCTTGGTTCTGAGAGCTTGAGCTCTTGCCCCCAGTGCTTTGTCTTCTTTGCCTCAATCTAGCTGAGGCTCCCAGTTTATATGCTTTACACTGAGTATAAACCAATCATTATATCACTAGGAAACCATTATTTGTTGTAAGATTAAATCAATCATACTGAGCTTAGAGAAATCACCATGCTAAACCAGATAACCATTGTCTCATCAATTCCACTGAATTAGCACCTTGTAAGAATCCTTGTTTCAAGTTCAGAGTTCGGGCCCATAACAGAATAGTAAGGAAACAAAATTCACTCTTTGAAAATGATATATGATGGTAGACTTAAACCTAGAGAATCAACTAAAAATCACTTGAAATAATTAACAACTTTAGCAAAGTTGCAAGTTATAAAATTAGCCCAAACAAATCACCAACATTTCTATATATTACAAATCGCCAACAGTTCTATATATTACCAACAAAATGCAGCAGCAGGAGAAATTCCATTTAAAATAACTATAGACAACATAAAATATTTGGGAGTCTATTTGTCAAGACAAACCCAGGAACCACATGAACACAATTACAAAATTCTTTTCCCACAAATAAAGTCAGATCTAAACAATTAGAAAAATATTAGCTACTCATAGATAGGCCAAGTCAGCATAATAAAAATGACAGTTCTACCTAAATTAATAAACATATTCAATGCCATACCAATCAAACTACCAAAAATGATTTTATAGAGCTAAAAAAAAAATAATAAGTTCATCTTGAAGAACAAAAATTCAAAAATATCTAAAGGAATCAATGGAAAAAAATATGACAGTCTCAAACTATATTAAGAAATGATAATCATCAAAACAATTTGGCTAAGAAACAGAGTTGTGAAGCTGTGGAATAGATTAGGTATACAATACATTGCTATGAATGACTATTAATAATTTACTGGTAATTGATAAACCCAAAAACCTAAGCTAAGCTTTTGGGACAAACATTGCTGGGAAAACTAGGGAAAAAATGTGGCAGAAACTAGGTATAGACCTCACACTATATATGAAGATAGGGTCAAACTGAGTATATGATGTGGAGATAAAGGGTGATACTATAAGCAAAAAATAAGAACAAAGAATAATTTAACTGTCAGATTTATGGATATGGAAAGAATTTAGGACCAAATAGAGTATTATGAAATGTAAAATGGCTAATTCTGATTATATTAAATTTAAAAGGTTTTACACAAACAAACCCAACACAAACAAGATTAAAAGGGAAGTACAAAGATGGGGAAAGATTTTTACAGCTAATATTTCTGATAAAGGCTGCATTTCTAAAATACTTAAATAATGGTGTCAAATTTATAAGAATACCACTATCCCCCAATCAACAAAAGGTCAAAGGATATAAAGAAGTGTTCAAAGAAATCAAAACTATTGATAGACATATGAAAAATGCTTTAAATCACTATTGATTAAAGAAATGCAAATTAAAACAACTCTGAGGTACCACCTCACATGTATCAGATCGGCTATTATGAGAGAAAAGGAAAATGATAAATGTTGGAGGGGATGTGAGAAAACTGAGAAATTAATAATATATGGTTTGTGGAGTTGTTAACAGATCCAACCATTCTAGAAAACAATTTGGAACTATGCCCAAAGGGTATAAAACTGTGTATGCCTTTTGACCCAGCAATACTATTACTAGGTCTATATCCCAAGGGGATTAAAAAAAATTGGGGGGAAGAGAGCCTATTTGTACAAGGATTTTTACAGCAACTCTGTGACAGTTAAGAATTGAAAATTGAGAGAATGCCTATCAATTGGGGAATGGATGAACGAATTGTAGTATATGAATATAATGGAATATTATTATTATACTGTAGTATTATTATACTACAAGAAATGACAAACAGGTTGATTTCAGAAAAATCAATAGAAATTTACACAAACAGATGCAGAGTGAAGTGAACAGAAACAGCAGAACATTGTTCACACAACAGCAATATTATATGATGAACAACTGTGAATGACTTAGCTATTCTCTGGAATACAATGACCTAAGAGAATCCCAAAGGACTCCTGATGAAAAATGCTATCCATCCTCAGAGAAGGAACTGAAGGCATCTGAATACAAAAACAAAAACAAAAACAAAACAAAACAAAAAAGAACCTATGCAATTATAGGATCCTAACGTTGAGAGTACTAGTACTTTAATCAACCCCTTCATTCTTTAAATGAGGAAAATGACAATCAGAGAGGTGAAGGGACTTAGGGGATAAAAAAGACATGCTGAAACTCTTACACAAAAATAGCTTTTGAATTTCAGGAAGAAATATGATCATTCCAATTTTATTTCCATACTGCTTGTGTACTCTTCATTGTCAAGAGACTCTTGAGGATCTGTGGGATCTAGGCAAGATGTTAAACATGGGAAAGGAGACCCTTGATGAACATAGTGAGAGGGAAAAAACAAAACAAATTTATAGTTTCATGTGGAAGATACAAAAATAATGGAATCCTAGAGATCGTGTGAAATACTGACAGTGGAAGGGAAAAGAAGAAATCTTTGGAATAAAAATTAAAGGGAGATCTGTACCAAAAAAAAAAAAAAAAAAAAAGAATTAGATATTAAAAGTAATCTGCTAAAAAAAAAAAAAAGTCTGATGATCTCTGAATTTTACTTACTGTAATGCCAGAGAAACTGAGGCAAGATAGAGATTAGAGAGTATTTAATATTTTATTTGAAAGGGAGAGATTTACTGGGACCAAATGGATCCATGGTTTGGTCCCAGGGCTGAATGAGACTATCATCTCCAAGAATCCAGCAAACAATGTGAGTTCTCAATGACCTATATACACGTGGCTCAGACACAGGGGGTAGACTGAGACAGGGGCGGACTCAGGGTGCTGAGAGCGGGAACTGGACTCTGACAGTGTGGAGCAAGCCACCAGAGATGGAGATGACATAATGGGGGGAAGCACCCCGGATATGGGGAGAGGCATCTTGGTAATACTGTATCTGATATTCTGATAGCTTGGGATGGAGAGAGGCATTCTGATATTCTAAAATATAAGATCTTTTATCCTTATCAAATATTCTGATTAAGAGGGAGGGATGGTTCTGCAGGATTGAGCAGAACAATTATAAACTGAGGCAGGACAATTTAGGGAAACTGAGTCAGGACAATGAAAGAGAACTGTGGCATAACATTCCATACTTTCTCTCTTCTGAATATTTAAATCACTGAATTACCTTCCTCTAGATAGGTAGAATAGCATCATAATTTTGACCAACCCTATGTAAAACAAATAAATCAAAATAAAACTAGAAAAATGCAAGGACTTACAGCAAGGTTGACAAGTCTCTTCCTGATAACCCCAGAGTTAATCAGCATTACAAAAGGCTCCCTATTGCAGTCATGTTAGGTCCTCTGTAGTTGGGAAGCATCTCAGTCAGAGAATCCAGTTTGAGATGGACAGTTCACTATGAATTAGTTCTGTGGTCATTTGTGCATTTAACTCAGCCTCTGCTTATATAGGGAGTAGCAGTACTCAAGACAGTCCTGCTGCCCATCTTAAGAGGGGAACCCCAAGTCTGTCAAGGACTCCAAAAGGGGGAAAAAGTGGGGCCTGGAGTAGCTCCGCCTGTCCCCTCTCGATTGAACAGGAGCTGCTACTAGGAAACAGATTTCTGAGCAGATTATGCAGATAGACCAAGGCAGACAATCCAGAACTATTAGAAGCCTGATATCAAAATGCTGAAATACTAATTAAGGAAGTGGGGTAACAGGACTGGAGAAACAGATCAGAGAGACTGCCAGTCCCAAAACAGATGTCTGACTTCTGCTTGTTTCTAAAAAATAATCCTAAAAACTGAGACTGCCAGGGCAATTCCAGCAGAATAAGGGATTTCAAAGTTAAAACATAACCAGCAAATTATAGTCCAGTAATTTTAAGCAAGGAGTAAAACAAAAAGGACTATTTAAATAATTTCCAACTCAATCTGAATTAATAAGACAGGGGGTGAGGCAGAAGTGCCTAAGAAAAATACATCAGTTTCCCTAATTTCCTAACCAGTTTTAAGTTTTTAAGGAGAGGAAAAGAAGAGAAAAATTATTATTTCTTAAAATAAGGATATCATAAGAGGTCAAAAGCATTTATAAATATATTACCTGCTAAGTATTTCTCTTTATTAATACTAGTTTACATTTATATAACTTTAAAATCTATGAATCAAATCAAAAATCAAATGAGATAATGTATGTAAAGTGCTTAAAATCTATGAAGCACTTTACATACATTATCTCATTTGATCCTGTCAGTAGACTTTGTCAGGTAGGCATTATTATCCCTATTTTACAGATGATGAAATGGGTTGATGAAATAGAGCTTAAGTGACTAATTTTTAATATTTTGCCTACTATACTAAGCAATCAATTTGATTATGTGTCCTTCTCTGTCCATAATTACATCAATAAATGCTTTTCACATTTAGCCAAGAAAATACTTTAATATTTTAATGGATTAATGATAATAAATGTAGGCATTCCTGATATAGCAACAGACTCTTACTATAGATGAGAAGTGATTTATTCCTTCTCTTCTATATTAAGAGTCTGTTGCTATATAAACATTGAACAGATAAATGGCCAAAAACCATGAACTGGACGTTTTTAAAAGAAATGTATACTATTCACAACCATATAAAAATATTTCAAAATATGAATAATTAAGAGAATTTTAAATTATAACAACTTAGGAAACTAATGCAGAATTATACTCCAAAAGTTATTAACTATAAATACTCCTTGACCAAACAATAGATACTATAAGCCCATATTCCAAAGTCAAGGACAGAGGACTCTTATGTATAAGGATATTTATAGCAATACCTTTTGTTATAACAGATATGGAAACAAATGAGGTACCCATAATTTGGAGAAAATATGAACAAAATGTGATATAACTAAAAGTTGTTTTGTTATAAGAAATTTTGAATATTGTGGATTCAGATAAGAACACTCATATAAAATGATGAATGAAGTGAACACTCTTTTATTTTTTTGAACTTTTACAAGATGACCACAGTAATAACATGATGGGAAAAGACTGTAAATAACCCCAGAAGTCTGACCAAAGCAGAGAGAAACAAATCATGACTTCATTAGACTGACCATGAAACTTAGCTACTACCTCTTGCAGAGATCTAACAGACCAGAGGGAGAAAATAAGACATAATGGATTAGACATGGCCAATGTGTTGATTTGTTTTGCTTAATTCTACACATTACAAAGGAGGACTTCTACTTGGAGGAAGGTAGGCAAGTAGGTAGTGATGAATGGGAATAGGGGAAAGAGAATAAATAAAAAAGATTTCTTAAATGCACAGAAGGGGAAAAGAAAAGCAAAAAGAAACAAAACTATTCTGTCACTAGCTTCTTAAATCTTTTCTTTTTGTATTGTGACCATTCTACCTTTTTTTGAAAAGGACCAATGATATCAAGGGGTGATGTCTTGATTTACCTGTAACACTAGAGTTAAGTGAGGCAGTTTTAAATATATTATGTAAGTTCAAAATGTCTTATGTAATCAATCATCTTTCATATTTTTTGAATCTTGACATGTTTATTGATCATTGTTAAATACATAATAAAAAATTTTAAGTAAAATCTTTATGAACATTTATAAAAGGATTTGTGAGTTTTCTTAAATTAGATGGAATTATAGGTAGCTAGTTTTTGTAAAGAATCAATCATATCTCTGGTGACCTTTAAAAAATAACCAGCTTTAACAGCTTTAAAAAATCCATCAAAAACAAGATATCCAGCAGACAAAGAAGTGCCAGCTTTGGTGAAAGAACCTATTCTTTGAAAAGAAAACATTATTTTTCCTATCACTAGTACCTCTTCCAGAATGCAACAAGCGGGTGAAGGGAAAAGAAAAGGACTTTTCTCTCCCCACTTCAAGCAATGGCATCTTACAGTGGATCGACTATCTTGCTAAGAAGGATGACCTTACAGAGAAAATGGGTATAGACTCAGCCCTGACAGTCCAGAACATCCCCCAAAAAAGCAGTGTGCCCAGGGTGAGGAAGCATGTGGACATCAAGAAGAAAGGAAAAATCCCAGATTTATGGAATATACTGTAATACTATTCTTACTAAATACATAAGAGTAGGGACCAAAAGAGTCTTGAAATTGGGACAGTTGCTGAAGAATACAACCCATGAGTGTGAATTTGGGGGAGGTACTCAAAAAGATTGCTACATGTGGTACATGAATATAAAGGAATATTATGATGCTGTTGATTCAGAAAAATCTAAATTGCAGAAAGACTGATATGAACTGAACAAAGAGAACAATTTATATGACTATCATAATTTAAATAATCTTTAAAAACTTGAGAATTCTGATCAATAAAGTGATCATTCATAGCTCAGAAAACTGATGATGAAGAATGTAAATAGATGATAAATTAGCGAGGCAGGAGACATGTTTCCAGGCATGGCTAATGTGAGGATATTTTGTGTCTGACTAAACTTTTTTTTTTAGGGAGGACTTTTTTTGGGGTATGGAGGGAGATTTGGTGGATAGTAACCATGATGTGAAAAGCAAAAATAAAAAAAAGTATCAATGAAACATTAAAAAGATACAGAAAAGGAAATTCAAAAGAACAAGAAGGGCAGTTTTACTATCATGTTATATTTATTAATACATACTTTAAAAACCCAAGCTGTACATATTGTAATTTCACACTTTTTTTGTGTTTTCTGTATACTTAAATGTTAATGTCTGTTGACATAAAAAATCCATAAAAAGTAAATTTACAATAAAAAAAACTTTATATTAAAGTATTTTCAGCTACAATGGCTTTGGCCCCTTTAAAGCAGATGGTGTGTCACAGACACATTCAGAAAACTTAGTTGTAAGATAAATTTTATTTTTCTACAGAAAAATTTAAGATTAAAACTCATGGGGAAAAATACTCTCAATATTTTTTTAATTTAAATTCTTAAGCAAGCAAGGAATAAAGATATTTGCAAGCTTTTTAGACTATTAAGTATGTCAGAAGGATTATACCTACTTCTCAGAACACGACAATCCCTTTCCAACTTTATGATTTTCCTTCTGAATTATAGAAGATTTTCCTAAAGTATCTCTATTAATGAAATAATTAGGACCGCTAGTAAAAGTTGATTGCAGCATCGCATTTCACCAGCAGGTAATCTATCTGAAAATTTTTTTTTTTTTACTGAGTATCAAGTTTTGAAAAGAAATTCACTATCTCATAAATTATATAAATTTAATATTTTCATTAATGAGATTAAGAAATCTCTATAAAAGAATCTCAAATCTTAAAATAGAGGAATCCAGAGAAAACATTAGACAGTTCAGTAGATTTAACTCCATAGATACCTTGAATATTTGTTTTGATAGTACAAAATGAAACCAACATCTAAAAGTTTTTATCAAGTAGCAATTTTTGACAGAATTGACAGACAATTTTTGACAGAACTGATTCAAAGTTCCTTTCAAAGTACCTTTACGAGACCTTTTGTTAACTACTGGTAATTTTGTGATGCTGCAAAGATAATAGGTTTGTTGTTTTTAGACTGCAAATTCACACAGACAGATTGTCTCCAATAAAAATAAAAATTAAAAAAAGTTACCTTTGGAGATAAATAGTGCTTGTAGTAGTATAACTGAAATAGCAGAAACACTGAACTTGTCAGAGTTAAAAGAGCCAAAATCACGTTTTTATTGATTTTACTCATTTGTCTTCAGGATTCAATGGGCTGTCATTGGAAAGTAATTCAATCTTTTTCATCATTTTCTATTAGTCGACAGTCTTGCTTTCTGTAAACAAAATAATATATCTAAAGAACATTTACATGAGATATTTTGCCTCTAATAACTAGCAATTGTCAATGAGGAAAGGATCTTTGACATGTGATAGAATTACTACTATCCTTAGACACTTCTTTCTTGCATAGAAGAATATGTGCTTATATTTTCCCTTTGACCTTTTGCTATATTTCAGTTGACTTCAAAGTTATATGAATGTAAAGACTGAAGACTTGCCCAAGTATGTGGATAGAAAACAGAATAAAAGTAACAAGAGATAAAGAAAAGGGAAGAATAATTGAAGGAATAGTCATAAAAAGGGTGCTTCCCTTACAAATATATACCCTCACCTATAAACATTGATATAATACCTAACCTTCCTATGGCACTAAAACAATTTCTTAATATTAAACATTTTCCTGACTTAACTCTTACTTATCACATCACCTCAAAATATTGCTAAGGAAAAAAACTGCCTGGAGATGGGGATGAACTGGAGACTAGGGAAAGGGCCTACATAGATTTTCAATCATACATCATTCATCAGATATTCTATTCCTGCTCCTGTTGCTTGGCTTCTTGGTATTCAAGGTAGCTCTTAAACTATAAGCTGCAAAGACGTTATTGATCTTCACTGGTATGTTTCTCTGCCTAGAAATGGGTCCTCAAATTTTGAAATAGGGGGCCAGTTCATTGTCTCTCAGACTGTTGGAGGGCCGGACTATAGTAAAAACAAAAACTTTGTTTTGTGGACCTTTAAATAAAGATACTTCATAGCCCTGGGTGAGGGGGATAAACGTCCTCAGTTGCTGCATCTGGCCCTCGGTGTAGTATGAGGACCCCTGCCCTACATCATTGAAATAATAGGTCAAATCCCTATTCCTAGCCTATGATTTCATTAGGGCACTCAGCAAATTATGAAGTGTAAACCTAAATATGTTATCAGCAAATGAAGAACCTGAGACTCGGGGTGGTTGTTATCCCTGTGAATAGAAAGAAGAGGCAGCAGACCAAAATCATTTTAATAAGCTCTTATGAATCATCTCTTACCCAAAATGCCCAAATAGTTATAAAAGTATAAATACTCATGGTATTCCTTGGTACTTTCAATTTTATCTTTAATACTCTATGAGATAGTGTAAGTATTATTATCCCCACTTTACAATCAGGAAAACAAAAGTTCAAATTGGCTTGGATCACAAACTAGTTAAAAGAGTATTAAAGCCAGGATTTGGTGCTAGATTTCCTAATCCTTGTTTAATTCCCATATTTCTATTTGTAATATAAGAAAAGTCACTTTTAGTTTGAGAATTCAAAGTATTTGCCAGTCAGAAAAAGAAGCAAAATTGAAATTCAAGCATACCGATTCCAAATATTTTTGGTATTCTACAACTGCCTCAGTATAAAATATGATCCCTTGCCTCAAGCAGTTTACCATCCAGTTGGAAATATAATAACACAAGACTATATAAGGATCAATGGCTTAAATAATAACAGTGCTACATTGTGTGACAAAAGAGAAAAGCTCTAGCAGTTTGGTGAAAAGTTCCACAAGATCTAATATGGCTTAAGTCAGGGCTGGATAGATAGTGAAGATTTAGGTCAATGGATAAGAAGGGAAGAATCTTCAGGAAAAAAAGCACAAAGATAGAGACCAGTATAGCATGTTCATGAGACAAATACTTGCTTACAAAGTATTTTCTTTATCATAAAGCTGCAAGATTCACCATTTCCAAATGGAAACTATGGTTCAGAAAAGTTCAAAATCTAGCAAGTGTCCTAGACAGGACCAGAATCTACGTCTCCTGACTCCAAATCCAGTGCTCTTTTCATTACACAAGTTAAGAAAGTACAGGCAAATAATGATATAAATTTGCTGTTATTTCTAAGCAACTATGGAAGCAGAAGATAAAAAGTAGAGCTAAATCTTATTAACAAAATACTAGAAAACAAATATCCAAGTACTTTAAATGTATATTTAATGCTTTAATGGAACCATGAGATTAACTGATTTGGGTATTACTGCTAGCAATACAGATTATAAACCATCCACAGCTCTTTGTGTAACTCTTGCCCATGTCCTTCTGTAAATGTTTCATCGAGAGTCACAAAAGAAGTGACTTTTTTCTTTTTTGGGGGGAGGGGGGAGGGGGGAGGGGATGGAGGTGGGGAATTATGCAGTCCCTAGGCAACAGGGTAGGATGGAAAGACTGCTGGATTTGAAATAAGAAATCTAAATTCCAATCTTGATTTTGCTGTTTCCATACAACCTTGGGCAAATCACTTATCCTCCCTTTAGGCCTTAGTTCTTCTTCTTAGTAAGATGAGGAGTTTGAAATAAATGACTTCTAAAAGATCTTGCTGCTCAAAATGTACAAATCTTCTTTGGAAGAGTTCTTGCTGGAGGAGATCCCTTAAGGCTAAGTTCTACTCTATTCTTTTTTTTTTTTTTAAATCAGCAAAAAGTATAGCAAGAACTTGTTTTGTCAGCACTTTTCTCCAATTATGAGTGTATAATAATCTTTAAAAGTTGTGCAAATCCTCTGTTTACATTCTTCTCCAACAACAGGTGAGTGGACATACTGTTGGAGGAACCATGTCAGTATTAACATCCCTCCTGTAAATGAAAGGAAAAAAAATGTTGTAGCTAAACAATTAAATGAGACAGGCTCTTGCCTTCAAGGAATTTTACTGTGGGCATTGGTAAGTAGAGCTTTTATTAAAAAAAAAAAAAAAGCTATCAAAAATCATTTACAAAAGTCTGCTACTCCCTTATCATTTTCCACCAGATATTAATACATATGTAGATTATTCTGATAAAGATCTGTAATGAGAAAATTAGTATTATTTGATACATCATTTATAAAATCTCAATTGTTATTAATCACTGGGGGGAAATTGATGTATAGTATTGATATTATGGTAGATTATTCTCAAGATCAATACCTTAAAAAATTACATCACCTCCAGGACAGATTTTCGCTGTATAAATTAGGTTTCATTTGCCTGTTCATATGACGACACCATCATTTCCCTTATATTGGTACTTTTTCATGGGAAATGTTCATTTATTAATATTTTCCCCTCTTCCAAGCTTCATAACAGAATCTTGAGGGAAGAGTACAGAATATACCATCAAAAGTTCATGAACTCTAGTGTCCATAATAGGTAACTAGTGTAGGAAAGTGAATATCTCTTTAAAAGGCTTGTAACAGACAAATGGTAGGACAAAAAATAGGTAGTATAATACCAACATCAATGTAGTTTTTGTTTTTCCATTTCCTATTTTTCAGCATTAATCAGTTGTTTAACTACGTTAACTTGAAGCTACTATTACTGAATGTTAGTTCTTCCCTCACCTTCAACATTATTTCAGAACTTCCCTCTATCAAAGCAATAATTTGACTAAATAAAGACTGCTAAAACACATTATATTTCATTTCTTATGTTCTCTTTAAGGGTTCACTTTATCTACTGTCTTCCAACTATATTCTTTAAAAAAAGTATTCATGACACGAAAGCATAAAGCTTTAATATCTTTTATTTCTTAAATCTGAACCATATTTTTTGTCTACCTCTCCAAATCGATCAAGGAAGAAAGTATAAATTAACATAAATTTTGTGAATCCTACTTTTAAGTTCTCTGGTGAATCTCTCGAGTTTTCCTCCTCTGAAACAAACAACTATTTGTTTCCACTTGGCTGAAATTGCTGTTACCAACAGCTTTCTCTCAGATTGCATACTTCTTGATCCCTCTGCAGTACCTGACACTATTGACCACTATCTATCTCTTTCTAACCATCTTGCGGGTTTTTTTCCTACCCAGGACTGTGACCAATTCTTGTTGGTCTCCTGTGTAGATTCATCATCCAGTCTTGATCTCTATTTGTGGGCATGTTCTAGAGTTTTATACTTTACCTATTTGTAAAGGGCAGAAACTCTTGAGTTGATGAACTGAGAGTCCCTGGAGCACTTAAGGCTAATTACTGATTGGACAATACTCTATAAGGATATGCTAAGAAAATGGCCCTTCCCACTATCTTGTACTGGATCCATAATTGGTGTATACAGAGAATTGTAGGAGGGACTAGGGGGGTGGAGTAAGAATAGGGAGGGTCACTTCTGGGTGGGAGATGAAAAAGGAAGGTCGTGGAGATTCTGCTTCTATCCAATCCAATTATCTAAAGACCAAGAATAAAGATCAAGGACTTTTGCTTATCCAGACTCCAGCTGATTCTAAGGTATCCAGGATGCTAACTTGGTCATCACATCTATTCTCCATTCTCAAAGGTCTCTCTCTCAGGAATTTTATTAGTTCCCATGAATTCAACTTTTGAGTTTGTGAAAAATGACTCTCAAATGTACACCTCCATCCCTCATCTATCTTAATCTACTCTCCAAACATCTATTGAGCATCCTGTAGTATCTCAAACTCATATCTAAAAGAGAGCCCATCTTTCGTTTCTTCCAAACACCCTTCTTAACCTCTCTATTTTTGTCAAAGGTACCACAATTCTTCTAGTCATCCAAATCTAGTCATTTTAAAATCATCCCTCATCTCCCAAACCTAATCAGTTGCCATCAGTTGTCCAATTCCTTAATTTTTTTTTATCTATCCTCTTCTCTACACAACCATCTTAATTTAGTACTTCATCACTTCTCATATAGCTGATTGCCTGCAATCACCTCCTAATGGTCTCCTGGCATCCAATCTCTAAGCTACCCTCCTATAGCTGCTTTCTTAAGCCCGGTGTGTACTAGCCCTACATAAATATCTATAAGCTAGAAAAGTTAAATCAATGAGACAAATAATTCAAAAAGTATCTTTATTAATATAAACATCAAAGAGCCTTCCTGATTCTCCCAAAAGCTACCACTTTCCTCTCAATCGGGATGGATTTCTTTGTTTCTTAATAAAAGCGCTACTTGCCACCGCCCGCAGTAACATTCCTTGAAGGCAAGAGCTTGTCTCATTTGACTGTTTAACTACAACATTTTTTCCTTTCATTTACAGTAGGAGTGTTCATACTGACAAGGTTCAGCTCCTCCAACTGTATGTCCACGCACCTGGTGGAGAGGGATGTAAACAGGGTTTGGAGCATCTTGAAATATTTTTAATTATTAAACACAAGGACAAAAAAGGGGTGTGTGTGTGTGTGTGCGCGCGCGCGTGTCTGTGTCCGTGTCTGTGGGGGGAGGGGAGGAAATGGAGAAGACACCCAACGTCTGCGCTGTTTCTTCAGGTGATACAGACGCCCCTTCCCTCCCCCCCCCCCCCCCCCCCCCCCCCGCCTCCCGGCGCTCGGCGGGTGAGTTACTAAAGGGGCGAAGAGAAGACGGGAACAAGGATAACAGAGGCCCCCGGAGGCAGAGCCCAGAGAGGGCCGAGGCCAGACAGCCCCAAGCGGGCCAGAAGCGCGCCGGAGGGGCCGGGCCTGCCCCGGGAGCCGCGAGGCGAGGGGTGGGAGGAGGAAGGGCCCGGAGATCCCGCCCCCCGCGCGCTGGGAGAGCCAC
This sequence comes from Sarcophilus harrisii, assembly GCF_902635505.1. Classification (NCBI taxonomy): domain Eukaryota; kingdom Metazoa; phylum Chordata; class Mammalia; order Dasyuromorphia; family Dasyuridae; genus Sarcophilus; species Sarcophilus harrisii. Next base: position 101,612,146 of record NC_045426.1, read on the forward strand.
GAAGGCCGGAGATCCCTGAGGACGCACAAGAGAGAAAAACGGGCGGCCCGGGCTCGGCGGGCCCGCGGCTCGGCGGCCGGCCCCGGGCTTACCTGCAGAGCGCGCCGGAGAGAGCCACGGCGGCAGCGGACGCGAACGCCGGCGCGGCAGTTTCGCTTTACGGCCCACGCCGCCGACGTTGGAAAGGGCTGCCGCCGCGCAGCGAGGGCCCGAGGGGGAAGCCCCGCCCCCCTGCCTGTGTCTCCGGAGAAAGATCTCAGGCTTCGGGAGCTGTCCAAACGGGGGCGTGTGGCCGGTGTCCCCGCCCTCCGGTAGCCTGTTTTCGCCACCGCTGGAGCCGCGTGTTTGTCCCGGGTCGGATGGAATCCGAGAGCTAGCGGAACTTTGAGTTCTCCTCCAGGTCCTACTCAAACCCGGCAGGGATAACAACGGCAAGGGAACTGGTCCGAGAGGAGCCCCCTTGGGAGACAGAAGGGACACAAAACGATGTTCCCAATTAAACACCTGCCCCCCCCCCCAAACAAACAAACAAACAAGAATAAGAAAGCCCCTTACTTTCCAGGAGTTTGTGCTCTGACGGGTGGGAAGATGATATAGATGTAAAAGGCATAGAAATAGATGTGAACACACATACCCCTTTGTGTGTGTATATAAATGTCTATCACAGGTAGATTTAAATTTTAATGAATTTCTTACATAACTCACTTTTCAACAATTCTGCCTTCTCTGCCCTACCTTCCATAAAACACTCCCTAGCAAAAAGTTAAACTGTTAAACAAAACAAACTCTGCATACCCTTTGATATAGTAGCGTCTCTCCTATGAAGAGATCATAAAAAGGGGGAAAGGACCCACATTTGCAAACATGTTTGTGGCAGCCTTGTTTGTAGTGGCAAGGAACTGGAAATTGAGTGGATGCCCATCAAGTGGGGAATGACTGAATAATATATGGCATATGACTGCTATGGAATATTATTGTTCTTTAAGAAACAATCAGCAGGATGATTTCAGAAAGGCCTGGAGAAACATGAACTGACAGTACATGAAGTGAGTAGAATCAGGAGGATATCGTATTCAGCAACAAGAAGACTGTAAAATGATCAATTCTGATGGACGTGATTCTTTTCAACAGTGAGGTGCTTTAGACTAGTTTCAATGGTCTTGTGATGGAGAGAGCTAACTACAGCCAGAGAGAGGACTGTGGGGATTGAGTATAGATCACAATATAACATTTTCACTGTTTTGTTTTCTAATTTTTTGATGATTTTTCTTGTGCAGTATGATAATTGTGGAAATGTATAGAAGAATTGCACATGTTAAACATATGTTGGATTATTTGTCATCTGGGTGGGATGGGGGAAGAAAGGGAGAAAAATTGGAAGGTAAGATTTTTCAAGGGTGAATGTTGAAAATTATCTATGCATGTTTTCAAAATAATGTTTTAATTTTAAAAAATTTTTAAAAAGATTAAGAGTGTAAGCATTCCACACCTTTTTGGTGTAAATTCAGGGAATAATAAATTTATGAGAAAAAAATTTAAATAAAATGCACTTTCATCTGGACCCTGAACACTAAATATTTTTGTGGCTTGAAAGTTAACACCATTGCTCTAGGTAATTGAGATTCACTAAAGGTTTTTGAGCAGGAGAAAGACCTGTGTTTTAGGAAGATGATTTTAACAGCAGAATGAAGGATGTATTGGAAGAGAGACTAGAAACATTAATCAGAAAGCTTTTATAGTATAAGAAACTGCCTCAGCTAGGATATTTCTGGCAGAATAGAAAGATCCAATGGTAGTAAAGAGAATCAGCAAGACATTACAATGAATTACAGTGGATAAAGAAGAGGAGTCAATGATGATTCCAAGGTTACGAATCTACAATGTTTTCAGAACATTTATATTTAGTAGGAAAACCAGAAAGAATGCAAAATAGAAAAGATATAAAGATGATAAAATCTTAAGTGATGATTCCAGAGGGCACAGTAAGAAAGGGAGGAAAGAGGAGAGGGCAGAGATCAAAGCATGGCAGGAATGAACTAGATGGAGATAAAACTGCAAGTAGAGATTAATAGGGAGAGTTTTAGCCAAGATGGGTAGCAACACTGAGTCACTAGGATACAGACAGCAGGAGGACCAAATTTGGAACTTTTCATGGTCTTCTGAGAATAAAGGGCAAATAATATCTTTTCATGATGTGCAAGTGGTTGGGTTGCATAACAAAAATAAGATTCTAGAGATAAATGGATGTTCTTGAGATATTTGTTGTTTGCCTTTGATTCCCAAAGAAGACCAATGACATCACAAGGATGATATTTTGACTTGTATGTGAATTGAAATTAGGCAGATGCAGAATCATCTGTTTCCCTCCTCCAGGCATTGGCAAGGCAAAAGTCAAGATGACCTGTGATTCCATTAGGAAGTATTTATGGGAAAACATAAGAACTGCACAAGAAGATGTGGAAAATCTATTATCTATATTGTGAAGAATGCATTTACTGTCTTTTCCTTAAAATAATCAGTAGCATCTATTTAAAACCATCAGTAAGCATCATATGTAATGGGGATAAACTGGAACCATTCCCAATAAGATCAGGAGTGAAACAAGATTAGAAGGGAAGCAATAAACTGGGAAAACATTTTTACAGTCAAAGGTTCTGATAAAGGAGAATTGACTCTAAATTTTAAGAAATCAAGTCATTCTCCAATTGATAAATGGTCAAAGGATATGAACAGACAATCCTCAGATGAAGAAATTGAAACTATTCTCATCCATATGAAAAGATGCTCCAAGTCATAATTAATCAGAGAAATGAAAATTAAGACAATTCTGAGATACCACTACACACCTGTCAGATTGGCTAGAACGATAGGGAAAGATAATGTGGAATGTTGGAGGGCATGTGGGAAAACTGGGACACTAATACATTGTTGGTGGAATTGTGAACACATCCAGCCATTCTGGAGAGCAATTTGGAACTATGCTCAAAAAATTATCAAACTGTGCATACCCTTTGATCCAGCAGTGTTACTACTGGGCTTATATCCCAAAGAGATACTAAAGAAGGGAAAGGGACCTGTATGTGCCAAAATGTTTGTGGCAGCCCTGTTTGTACTGGCCAGAAACTGGAAACTAAGTGGATGCCCATCAATTGGAGAATGGCTGAATAAATTGTGGTATATGAATATTATGGAATATTATTGTTCTGTAAGAAATGACCAGCAGATTTCAGATGATTTCAGAAAGGCCTGGAGAGACTTACATGAACTGATGCTGAGTGAAATGAGCAGGACCAGGAGATCATTATATACTTCAACAACAATATTATATGATGATCAATTCTGATGGATGTAGTCCTCTTCAACAATGAAGATGAACCAAATCAGTTCCAATAGAGCAATAATGAACTGAACCAGCTACACCCAGCAAAAGAACTCTGGGAGATGACTATGAACCACCACAATGAATTCCCAATCCCTCTATTTTTGTCCGTCTACATTTTTGATTTCCTTCACAGGCTAATTGCACACTATTTCAAAGTCCAATTCTTTTTGTACAGCAAAATAACTGTTTGGACATGTATACATATATTGTATTTAACTTAAACTTTAATATATTTAACATATATTGGTCAACCTGCCATCTGGGGGAAGGAGTGGGGGGAAGAAGGAGAAAAACTGGAACAAAAGGTTTTGCAAATGTCAATGCTGAAAAATTACCCATGCATATATCTTGTAAATAAAAAGCTATGATAATTACTATAGGCAAAAAAAAAAGTTTACTTAGGAAAAAACACATGTTCAGAAAATTTTCAGTATCAAGAATGTTTATTTCAGAAACTGAGGTGCAAACAATCATTAGTTAGAGTTATAGCAAAGCTAACAATATTGTTTCAAGATATTATACAATATTTTATTGAATTTCCTTCAAGCTACTTCATTATGGAGTAAAAATTACAAATATTATTTAAGATTAAGGCTTTAATTTGATGTCCCATAAAAAATCTTCCTGAAAGTTTTCAACTTCTTGAATGTTGCCAAGTTGACAAACATAGATATTACCCAGCAAGTTAAATGTGTTAGAAAATATTGTGCCAAAGTGAAGATATTTATTGAAATTAATGAAAGTAAATAAAGCTAGTGACATAGATTAGCAATGAATTTAAGAATTATGGAAGTGACCTCTAGAGATCACTTAGTCCACAATTCATTCTGGACAATATTGCCCATTTCTTAAATATCCTTAACAACAATACCTCCCATATGCTTGACACAGTGTAAATGCTAAATAATTGTTGAATGTAAAATAAATTTTCTAACCTATTCTTGAGTCTTAAAAGGACATTATTCATATTCCTTTCTTGTAAATGGGTATATTTTAGAGTTCTTGATAGGAAGCTATTTCTAAGGACAGCTGCACAATCATAAGCCTCACTCTCTCCTCCAGTCATAGGAGTCAAAGTATTTATGGGAGAACATAACAACTGCACAAGAAAATGTGTAAAATATATTATCTACATTACTGTGAAGAGTAAATTTACTTAGGGAAAAAAAACATGTCTTTAAGTAAGAATGAAAAATGTTACCTGAGGCTTTCTTGTGAAATTGTCACTCTTTTTAAAGTTAAAAGAGCCTCGTCTTCTAACTTTTATAGCCATTTTTTCTTGTCATTAGTTCTAAGCCTTCAAAATGGAAATCCAAGAATTATTGCCAAATTAAAATTATCTTAATTTTATATCAAAATGGAACCCAAACACAAAAACACAAAAATTGAGTTTCTGCCTTGTATCGTTGTTATTTATTCACATTATCTACACCATAGACTCTCTCTGGGGTAAAAACTAGGCTTTTTATCAGAGCACTTGATAATAAATATCTATTAATTGAATCAAAAAATAGAAAAAGAGGATGGAACGGGGAAAAGTTTTAGGACTGTAGAGGTGATTCGCTAAAATTTATGAAGTTTCTTGTAATTGTGCACCACTGGACAAAAAATGTTTAAATTGTAAAGTTGTTCATTTTAAAAAACAATCATTATGTTAGAATCTAAATGGGCTGGGAATCAGAAGACCTCAATTCTAATCTCAGCTTTACGAATTACTTGTAGTCTTATCTTGAATAAGTCACAAACTCTATAGGTTCTGGACTCCTCACCTAAAAATAATAACACTTCTGCCTAATCCCTAAGGTATGTGAAAAGAATTTTACTCTGCTAGATTAATATGAAAACTATATCATTTTAATAATAATGTAATTTTCCCTAGGAGCATTCCTTACAAATAAGGTGTTGAAAATACTGTAGTTAAAGCAGTGAGCATACAAGAAGATTGTTCAGTGGATAGAAAAGTCAGGATAGTGAAAGTCAGGAAAGAACTCGGTTCAAAGCCTATCTCAGTTATAAGCTTTGGAACTCTGGAATCCTCTCAATTTCAGTTTCCTCATCTGTAAAAAGAGAATTATAGAACTTACCTAATAAGGTTGTGTAAAAACACTGCCAGTTGTAAGGGGAAAAAAATGAAATCTCTCCTGCCCTCAAGATGCTTACATTCTAGGTGAATCATAGAAATAAAATGTGAAAATTTATGTTTACTTGGTAGCCACATCCATTATTTCATTGGGGCTGAAAAACAACTCCATCAGTAAGTGCTATTACCATTAATATAATTTTTATATATATGTATAGGTGAATATGTAATATATGCAAATATAATTTAGCTGTCATAGGAAACTGAAGATGAGAAAAGTATACTTATATAAAGAAGGTAAATGACATAAGTCTTTGATCTAAGCATCAAACCAGTATTTGTAAGCTGATCTTCCCAACTCCAGCTCTGAAATATGTATCTACTACATAGTAGTGGATGCAAGTAACAGGAGATGGAAGATCAATTTTCAGCAACAGTTCTCCACTTTCACTGGAATATAGAATAGGTAAAGGGAAGTAATGTGAAAATAAGGCAAGAATGGTAGTTTGAAGCCAGACTGTGGAGGACCTTAATAGCTAGGCTAAGGAGTTCATATTTTATCTTGGAGATTTGAAAAGTCAAAGGTTCTTGAAGAGGAAAATTACATAGATCTGTGCATTGATCTTAGGAAGATTCTTTTGCCAAATTGTTAGAGAGGGGAAAAACCAGAAGAATTAGGAAGCTAGTATTTTAAGAAAAGAAGGGTTGAGTACTTGAATTAATGCAGTTGACTATGAGTTGAAAGGAGGTCTGTAATGTTAAATCTGAGATGCCAATAAATTATCAAAACAATGAGACTCATTACCCATACACAAACCAGTTATTGGTTTTCAAGTAGACTATCACTAAAAGATTCAAGATTGTGTATGAAGTTTCCAAATATGGACACAGAACATTCTACTTATGTAATATTTTGATGAGCATCATGTTAAATGCTGTCCATCAGAGATAGGTAAGAACACTAGCTATGACTTCAGCATATAATGACTTTGGAAAAAGCAAATGTTCAATAATAGCTAGTGTATGTTAAGAGGACTTTAAGATTTACAAAGTGCTTTCTATCCGTTAACACATTTAATCCTCAAAACATCCCTAAGAGATAGGTGCTATTATCCCCATTTTACAGATGAGGAAATTGAGGCTGAGAAAGTAACTTGCCATTGTTTATATAACTTAAAAGTGTTTGAGGAAGGCTTTGAACTCAAAGATTTTTTTGACTTTCAAATCCAGTAGCCTATTCACTGTGCCATTTAGCTGCCTCAGAATCTGAGCTGTCCAAAGCAACGGTGAAGCCATTAGAATGGATAAAGATTATTTGCAATGTCCAAAGCTAGACTATAATTAGGTGAACCAGTGTGTTAACTTAATTGTATTAAACCAACCAACTTTAACTTATTTGTACTTGGATTTCTTGAGAAGGAAGTTTATGATGAATAACTATGAAAAACATTATAAGCTACGGAAGTTGAATGAAACTCAGCAACTTGAGCTTCAGTCTTTAGAGAGCACACTACTGTTGAGACAATAACAGAATTTAGAATTCTGCAATAATATATTGGCTTGTAATTGATTCCACATACTTATCAGGAAACAGTTGGTGTTATAAAAGGCATTTTGCATTTTGGCTATGGAAATTCAAATAACTGGAAATCTGTCAACACAGTTATGATCTATGATACATTTCACTGGCACAAAATGGCAATAAATATCCCTAAGAAGTGAAAGACTAGTACCCAATGTGTTAAAGTGTTGGAGAGCAGCTCCTGTAGTGAGATGAAGGATATGACAACATACAGGAGTCAGGCGGAGAAGTCCTGTATACGGACTCTTGGAAGTTTATTGATCAGAGACATATACCCCAAATGTTCATAGGTTTGATGCAAAGTACACTCTTTTAAAATTCCTATAGCCTAATAAAATCTACTGTGATGTAAATGATTAAATCCTTAAGCCCTGGATCTTGGTCACTTAGAGATATAAGTAACTGAGATCTGCATCAGAGTAAAGTTTATTATACCATTGTCTCAGGTATCTTTCTCCCAAATACCTTTAGTCTCTTTGTGGACATTCTTTCCTGTTCTAAATTCAAAGGTTTAGCTTTTAATCCAAAGAGTAGTGTTTGCATTTTGCTCCAGTCATTAGATTATTAATTTATCATATTAACAAGCAGTCTCTGCTATTTCAGTAAGGGAGTTTTAGTGAGCCAAGTTACTGTAAGACTCAAAACGTGGAATGGAGTCTTACCTCCTGGCCCTCAACATTAAAAAATAATCCTACTCACTTGGATTGCATACTTGGGAGATTATAAATATCAACAAAACATTGGAGCTTTGTGTGTAGCCTTTTTTACTTTTGAGAGATAAAAAATATACTAGAACACTATACCGGAAATCATTGACCATTTTTCCTTGTAAGTACAAACATCCCAATCAGGACCCAAAAAGCTAAGTAACTATGGTAGGGGGCAAGTGTTTGTTTATATATGGCTTCCCTGACAGGATCCATTCTGACAAAGGTAGAAATTTTGAAGCAAACAACCTAAGATGTGTTGGCTATATAAATAAAAACTAATGCAGCTGAAATTGGAAGATAATTGGGAAATTAAAAGAACAAAATCTTTGTGGAAAATTTCTCTATTAAAGGTCTTATTTAAGATATATAGGAAACTTAAACAAATTTTTAAGAGTCATTTCCCACTTGAAAATTGTCAAAGGAAAATTGTCAATAGCAATTTAGAGAAAACATCTAAACAATCAATAGTGATTAAAGAATGCTCTAAATCACTGTCAGAGAAATACAAATAACTTTTTGAATTACAACTCTGCAAATTACAAATTTGAAGAATGACTTCACATCCATCATATTAAATTGCAAAGCTGACACATAAGGAACACGGTACATGCTGCATGAAAGGGCTGTAGGAAAACAGGTGTATCAATTCACTATTGGTGGAACTGTGAAAATCAATTTGGAATTATGCTTCAAAACCTAGTAAATCATTAACACCCCTTGACCAAGAGATGGCATCGTTAGTCTATCCCTTAAAGAGATCAAAGAAAAGGAAAAAGGATCCATATATGCAAAAATATTTATAGCGCTCTTTTCATGGGGGAAAAGAATTGAAAGGTATGGGGCTACCCATCACTTGGTAAATAACTGAACAACTTAGGAAATATACATGCGATGAATACTATTATGTTGTAAGAAATGATAGTGGAGATGATTTCAGGGAAAAAATGAGCAGACTTATGTGAACTGACACTAAGGGAAGTAAGCAAAATCAAAAGAACAATTTGTATAATAACAATATTATACAGAGAAGCAATTTTAAGACTTAGGGATCCTGGCCAACACAATGATCAACCATAACTATAGAGGATTCTTAATGAAACATGCTCTCTACTTTAGTAGAGAATTGGTGGACTTATTAAATATCAACTGAGGTAAGCATACACATATATACATATAATATATAAATAAGAGTAATGAATTTTTTTTCTTGACTATGTTTGAGTGTGAGAATGTGTATGTGTGCATGCACATGTACTTTCTTAATGGAGGGTGAGAGATAGGAATGAAATAATTCAGAGCACAAAATTTCATTTTTAAAAAAATATTGGCTTTGGCAAGAATCTGATTCTAGAATCATACCTGGCCATCCTCAGGGAAACCCACAGCCTGTTTTAATCTCATAATACTAAATATGTTGGGAGATTTTGAGGTTTAAGCAAAAGGCTCAGTGGAGTCAACATGTGGAGTTTTCAATGGTTTAGAATCTCAGAAGGTGCAATAAACTTATATTCAATATGTCTCCTTGCTAAGAGATCAGCTGAAAGAGAACTGTTGCTTAATTATGGCCTCAGGGCAGAAAAACTCTGACAGAAACAAAGAACAAGACCTTGAATGTGGACAGTAAAAGTCCTATTCCTGCTGTACACTGCAACAATAATTATGCTGGTGCAGTGTAGAGGAGTAGCAAGCCGATCATTCCCCCATGTTATTATTCAGATTAAGGCACCCAAGAATTTATACTTTGCCATTTGTTGTTTATAAAGAAATTGATAAGAATATTAAAGGTATAGATGTTATTCTTATTAATATAAAGATAAGCAAGCTATGAAAGATAGTTGACATAGTGAATATCATAGCCAGAAAGACACTGAAAAAAGCTAAAATACTGGGCCAAATCAAATAACGTTAAATATAACAGGGATTAAGGCAAAATTTTACAGTTGGGTAAAAACAAATTACCCATGTACAAATTAGAGGAAACATGGTGAAATGTGTCTGAAATAGGCAGAGTGTTTTGGTAAACTGAAAGATTAATGAGTAAGTTAGGTTATGGTGGCCAAAAGAGTTTATGCATTATTAGGTTGCTTTCAGAGGTATGGCTTTCAGAAGCAGCTCCATCACACAATCCCCAGTCTTCTTCCACTTCTGGAGCAAAAAGTTTTAAGACAATAAAAAACTTTAGTGGTTTTAATTTTTTAGTGTGGGGGGAAGGGAATCAGGATGGTAAGGAACTCTGATGTCATCAAGACTATTTGAAGAAAAAGATATATTTAGCTTAGAGAAGAATTAGAGTTATTGAAGTATTAAGTATTGTCATTTTAGAAGAAGAATTAGATTTCCTTTACTTGGTCCCAAAGAACATAATTAGAAGTAGAATTTAGGATCACTCTTAGGAAAAAACTTACCAGCAATTGGAGTTACCCAAAAAGAATGTGCTGCCTTGAAGTATTGGATTATCCCTCACAGGTCTTCAAGAAAGAATTCAATGTTCCCTTGTCCAATGTTTTTTTTTAAAGATTATTTTCAAGGATTCATTAGATTAAATGGCTGCTGAAGTATTCTGTGATTCATTAATTATGGATATAGATGATATTTTATAGGAAAAGTCTTGATTTAGGTAATAAGTGATTTACAAAGGCAGAAGCACACAAAGCAAAATCAAAATGAAATAAATGTTCAAAAAAATTTAAGATCTTTCTTGAGTTTCAACTACATCTACAATTTGTTTTCCATTTCTCCATCACCTAAGAATATAATGCCAAGATAAGGAACTAGAAGCAGAGTGGATGCCCATCAGTTGGAGAATGGTTCAATAACTTATGGTATATGTATGTCATAGACTATTATTGTTTTATAACAATGATCAGCAGGATGATTTCAGAGAGGCCTGGAGAGACTTACATGAACTGATGCTAAGTGAAGTGAGTATAGTGAAGTGAATGAGAAAATAACATTGAACACAGCAATAAAAAGATTATAGAATGATTAATTCTGATGGATATGGCTCTTTTCAATAGTGAGATGATTCAGGCCAGTTCCAATGATGTTGTGATGAAGACAGCCATCTACACCCAGAGAGAGGACTGTGAGAACTGAGTTTGGATCACAACATAGTCTTTTCATTCTTTTTGTTATTTGTTTGCATCTTGTTTTCTTTCTCATTTTTTTCCTTTTTGATCTGGTTTTTCTTGTGCAGCATGATAAATGTGGATATATGTATAGAAGAATTATACATGTTTAACATATATTGGATTACTTGCCATCTAGGGAAAGAGTTGAGGGGAAGGAAGGGAATAATTCAGAACATAAGGATTTGCAAAGGTCAATTTTGAAAATTATCCATACATATAGTTTGAAAATAAAAAGCTTCAATTAAAAAAAGAAAATAATGCCAAGAGAGAATGCACTTTTCAAAATCTGCTTGAAAGTAGCCCTTCATCTTTGGAAAAGTTAGATTACTATTCCAAGTATAGAATATTAACATTTCCTTATCCAGATACAGCCTTGTTGCAAATCTACATATTTCTGATGTCACATTCAATGTATTTTCATCACCCAGTGTTGAATAGGTGTTGGTATTATTGTATGAATAGTGTCAGGATTCAAACACAGGTACCATGAATCCCAAGTCCAGTACTCTTTCCACACTGCACAAATTTTGGGAAGCAAGACCCAAGTTATGACTATAATACTAAAGTTAGCTACTGTTTCACTTTGTCCCACACATGATTATTAATCTTAATAACTTGTTAATAAGTAATATTTTCTAAATATCTATTATAGCAAAGCCAAGACCAAATATCAAAATTTGTTCATAACATTTTACCAAACGTATTCAAATGATGTAATAATAAATATATTCTCAAATATACATTTATATATGCTTGAGGTTTTGTATGTATGCTGGGTATCATATCTAAAATATAATTGTAAACTTTATTATACAGGAAAATCAAACTGTTTGGGAAATAAAGTGATTTGATTAAATGAATCTTTTAGATAACAATAGTAGACTACTGATTTAGATGTGAAGGAGATCTTAGAAATAATCTTATAGCATGTGGTACAATGAAAAGAAAAGAATGCTGAATTTGTTTTTGATGAACTAAAGTATGTAGATAGGCCCTGGCATTTGTTCCTGTGTGATTTTGACCAAGTCACTTGATCCCTTTGGGACTGAGTATTCTATTTATAAAATGAAGAGTGAAGTATGATTTATACAATTTTTCTCAGTTCTAAAAAGGATTAAATACCTTCATTTTATACAAACTGACTAGGGAAAAAAACTAACTTGTCCAATATTCCATAGGTATTAGAGCTAGGAGATGATAATTTATATTGACAACTGATTTTCAAAGAAATTTAATATACTGACATACATATGAAAATTATTTAATCTTTCACTTATGACTGAGAAAGTTTTCAGCCTTGGGCAGGACTTCAGGGGCAAAATATTCTGGTATCTGAATTCTGGATAAACATTTGCATTTGCATAAAATAATTGGATACCACCAGAAGGTGGGAAGATGTATGTAAAAGGTTTCATATGAATTATTTTAAAAGTTTCATAAACTCTGTTCAAACATGAAACAAATTTGTCTTACTATTTTAGAAGGACCTTTTCAGCCGAGCAGCAGCTTTACAATAATTTTGCAATTTTTTTTAATGTAAAACAATTATCAACCAAAGATTCTATGCAGTATGTGCCAAAATGTTTGTGGCAGCCCTGTCTGTAGTGGCTAGAAGCTGGAAACTGAGTGGATGCCCATCAATTGGAGAATGGTTGGGTAAATTGTGGTATATGAATGTTATGGAATATTATTGTTCTGTAAGAAATGACCAGCAAGATAAATACAGAGAAGCTTGGAGAGAATGACATGAACTGATGCTAAGTGAAATAAGCAGAACCAAGAGATCATTATATAAATCAACAAGGATACTGTATGAAGATGTAATCTGATGGAAGTGGATTTTTCTTTGACAAAGAGACCTAACTCAGTTTCAATTGATCAATGATGGACAGAAGCAGCTACACCCAACGAAAAAACACTGGGAAATGAATGTAAACTGTTTGCATTTTTCTTTTTCTTCCCGGGTTATTTTTACCTTCTAAATCCAATTCTCCCTGTGCAACAAGAAAACTGTTTGGATCTGTGCACATACATTGTATCTAGGATATACTAGGACATATTCAACAAATATAGAACTGCTTGCCAATCTAGGGGAGGGGGTGGAGGGTGGGAGGGAAAAATCGGAACAGAAGTGAGTGCAAGGGATAATGTTGTAAAAAAATTACCCTGGCATGGATTCTGTCAATAAAAAGTTACTATAAAAAAAAAAGATAAAATCTGTGCTATCTACAAAAAAAAAAAAAAGATTGTATGCAGAAAGTACTTTCCTATATGGAATCTTTAAAAAAAAATCCAGCTTATGCATGTTGTAAAAATATATTAGGGGCAACTAGATAACGTGACCTCGGACCCTTAACACTTCCTAATTGTGTGACCCTGGGCAAGTCACTTAACTGCAATTGTCTTAGAAAAAGAAAAGAAAAGAAAAGAAAAGAAAAGAAAAGAAAAGAAAAGAAAAGAAAAGAAAAGAAAAGAAAAGAAAAGAAAAGAAAAGAAAAGAAAAGAAAAGAAAAGAAAAGAAAAGAAAAGAAAAGAAAAGAAAAGAAAAGAAAAGAAAAGAAAAGAAAAGAAAAGAAAAGAAAAGAAAAGAAAAGAAAAGAAAAGAAAAGAAAAGAAAAGAAAAGAAAAGAAGAGAAAAGAAAAGAAAAGAAAGAAAAAGAAAAAGAGCACTAAAATATGAATTGACAAATCGAAATTCTTTTTAGTCTGGTATCATATGATTTATAATAGTGTTTTAATTCTATAATACTATAATGTAATAATAATAATAGCATCTAATTCTACTCTTTCCATTTTCAGAAGTACTAGACATTTAGGTATTTCATATTGTTTTAAAAGAGAAATTATTTAACTGATAATTCATTTTATATGAAAAAAGTGAACAAAAATGATATAAAACATCAACCTTAGCTAAATCGTTACATTAAAAATAATTTCTCATTTAAAAAAAAAACACTTAAGATTACTCAAAATAAGTCACAAGATACTATGCATGCTTCAATTTTGTAAATGGGTAAATAAAAGCAAATTCATTTGTTACTTTTGAGAATCATGCTTTGAAAAATACTGGGGCTTATTACATATTTGTATTCAAGCTGACCAAGCCGAATTTTACTCAAATAATGCTACAGTCAGTTTATTTAACTAAACAGTATAACAATTTCCAATAAATCCCAACTCCAAAAATATATGCCTCAATAATGCCTTTATTCATTCTCTAGCATCTGGAACTTCTATTGCATCCTTTAACAATTTACATTAACTCACAAAGTGCAAGTAACATAAATAATTATGGAATACTGCACAGGAATATACTTGCACACAGTATTAGAAATAATATAACATAGGTCAGAGTGTCAAATTTCAATCTAAAAAGATTCTTATCTAAAGTGCTTAAGGCAACTCCTTACATTTCTTTCTCTGATTTATTAAAAACAGAAATGATATTTAAAGGTTCAGTGAGCTAAGGGATCCTAAAATAACATAATTTAGTAATGCCTCATGTATTAATTTCGGTTCATCTCCCATACATTTCCAATATAGAAATCAATCTTGTTTCAGTTTTCAAAATAAAGACCAGAATGATCATACACTTTTAAAAGGAGCTCTAAAAAAGAACTCATAAAAGATCCATACAGACACATTCTGACTTTTAACTTTAATTTTTAAAAAAGCATAGCAAAATCCTAACTGTACATTTTATGGTAATACTAGAGGTAATAATAGTAAGTGTTACACATGTGAAGGGAGACATAGGATCTTGGATTTACTAAATTCATTTTCTTATTATAAAATCCTCTGAGAAATTAGATATCACACAAGTTTTTATCAATAGTAAACTTCTTCCAGGGAAATTTATAAGATTTTCCTCTCAATAATTTTGATATGAGGAGTGTCAAGATGAGGACATTAACATACATAAGAACTGTAAATACTCCAACCCTTCTCACCATACCCATCCTTTAAAAAAATTTTTATTTGCAATATAACAAAATGTTCCCTGGCTTGAGTACCATCAATTAAAACTGTGTTGGGGCACTGAAAAAATTTAGAAGGCACTGAATTAACCAGATGATATCACCATAACGAGACATTCTTATAAAAAAAATTAGAAAAGAATTTTTGGCTTTTTTCTGTGTAATAACTACCAAGATACTCTCACTTATTTCCATAAACAAGAGACTGAGTAATGGATTTTTGTTTTAGGATTTGCTTTTGGCAAAGGAAACTGAATTCTTTGTTGTTTCAAGCTTCTCTGGTACTCCCTCAAAATTAGGTTAAGCATAGTACATTCTTGTCAATTTTTTCCAAAAGAAATGGAAGGAAACCAGAAGAAAAGTGCTTTGAGAACTAGGATTATCTATGTTCATATTTTAAAATATCCTTTTTCTCATGCTCTATTATTATACAGCCTTAAAACCATCTGACTTCAGGTCAGTGGTACAAATATTATCTTTTACTACTGCTACTATACATCACTAGATAGAATAATATTCTTCATTTACAATCATTGTATAGAGTAAAACAGAACACCTGCATGTAAGTACTATGCTTTTATTGAGAGAATACTATATTTAAAGCATCATGAGCTTTTTCTAGTGATCAACACAGAGGAGTTTAAAGAAGAGAAGGTAGCTTCCTTGAGGAAAAACTCTTCTACCCTAAGGTATTTGAAATGAGAATTAAAAATTTTTTAAAATCCACAAAAAACTTTTCAAAAACAGGGAAAATACATATTCAGGTTTTTAAGTGGTTAAAAAAAAGTTCATATACTTTTTCAATTACTGAGATTCGAGTTCCCAGAGATTTTTATCTCAGGTTTACTTTGCCTTATAATTTTTATTGCCCTCACTAGACAAGAATTTTTATTTTTAAATAAAATAGTGTTTAACATGCTTTCAATTAAATATACATCAACTCTTGAAGAGTTGTATCTACTTTAGACTAAAAGTAAATGGAACAAAAGAACTCGCACAAAGTTGTCTCTTTCATTTAAAATAATCATAGGTATAAATTGTTTCAGAAGGGTGTGGATTCTTTTTCTAAACTATTTCAGGTCACTTCCATTTTATTAGTGAACTCGGATAAATATAATTTTATAGTAAAGAACAATGATAAGTACAGCATTCCTAAAAAAGGCATGAATGGCAAGTACTTTCTGTATTAATTTTTCTCTCCTCTTTTAAATACAAGGTTGAATTAGAGTGGCTTATTTTCCCACCTTTACAAATAATTTTGTTTGATGAGTTGCAAAGTTTAATGCTTTTTTAACCTTACTACAAAACCTTAAATCAATAAAATACAACAAAATCCAATTGTAAATTCACTACAGATTTAACTTGGTAGGAAATAATACCAGAGAACACTGTAAAAACTCTTAAAAATCCATCCATTGTCCAAACTGACCTACAAAAAGAAGTTTAGTTGAACGTAAGAGCATGATGAGGAAAATCCCTATATCATCCCACTAATGTTACAAATTTTCTAGATTATAGGAACCAGTACCAAATTAAATCTCTTAAACTAGAATGTTTATCAATTAATTTGTCTAATCTGTGTAAAGTCACAAAAATAATGTAAAATTTCTCTCACCACTGTCAGTTTAAATAGACTCACAAAGAAGAGAGAAGGGGGAAGAAGAGCAGCCTTATTTATTCAACATATAAAGCAAGGAGAAAAAAAATCAAAACCCTATTCATTTTCAAAGGGAGAAAATGTTAAAGTTACTGTAGGAAAATCTTTTTGCCATTCCCAACAGTCTCAAATATTATAAAACTTCTAAAGGCTAAAAATGTTTAAAGCTTCAGTCTGGGAACTAAAAGTCTTTCTTTTTTGAAGAATCACAAAATTAAGGAAAGAAAAGCATCAGGAAGTTGAAAAATTATTGTAGTCAATTAAGTGGTAAACCTTCCTAACCAGGGTTATTCCTGGCTTTTGGAGTCCTACGTATAAACAAACAGAAAAACCAACAAAATATCTAGAAAACTGATAAATTAGTTTTCTTCTAAAATTAAAAAAAGTCATTTTTATCTTCATCTATTGTTCAGAAAGCCAGTCCCTAGTTTTATAACTACTTCTTATTGAATTTCACAGTAGGTTCCTGCTAATACTTCATTCCAGAAGCTTAATGTTAACAGTATCGAGGCCTTAAAAGCAGCAGAGGGCAGCAAACCCAAATGGTTAATCCATTGTTCATAAGCATCTGTGCACAGAAAAAAACACCAAAATAAAAAGAAAAGTAAACATTTTTTTGAAGTAACATTACTGCATAACATTGTTCAGACTGCTAGTTGAACCACTCATTCCATTTTCATGTTTCTGTAGTGTTTTCACAGCACTCGGAACCTGCAATCCAGTACCCAAAGAAAGTCTACCACACCAGACCTAAAAAAGATTATAAAATATAGGTGCAATCAGATTGTGTTTCAGGTTAGTAAATGTAAATCGGCTTAGAGCAAAGTCAAAAGAATTTTAAAATGAAACTACATAGAAAGTTAAAAGTAAGACATCAGTTATAAACGATGAAAAATATTGTAAAAGGAGTTCTTAACCTAGGATATATGGACTTGTTTTAAAGAAATATTTTGATAACTGCATTTCAATATAATTCTTTCCTTTGATAATTCTATACACTTTATACATTTAAAAATATTACTCTGATTAGGTCCATGCTTTGCCACATTGCCAAAGGAGTCTATAACACACACACACACAAAGTTAAGAAACGGTACATAATGACTAATGTGAAAATACTTTATATGATTACACATATATAATCTATATTGGTTGCTTACCATCTCTGAGAAAAAGAAAGGGAAAGAAGAGATAGAAGAGGAATAGAATTTAGAGCTTAAAACGTAAAAAAATACTAAAAATGGTTTTAACATCTTACTAAAGGGATGTTATTTTTAAAGTTAAGAACCTTTGTTCTAAAGAAATACTAAGTACTAGTAACATAAATTATGTCACTAGCTGTTTTAATATTTACTGAGGACATTTTAACAAATATTTTACTAAGCCTCTAATTTGTAAAATCAACAACTGTGTGAAATTACCTTTCTTCACTTTAACCAAAAGCCTTTATTTAAAAAGCACATATACTGCAAATTCTTGTTAGCAGATAGCTGCTCACAAAAAAGGAAAAAAAAATACTCTAGACATAAAGAATTATATTCAGAGTTCACCTAGAACAATCCTTGTGAATCAAAATCTCTTAAAAAAAACTGTCATCCAACTTATGCTTTAAGACATCTAGCAAGCTATCGTCATCCAACTGACAGGAACAAACAGGACTTATTACCTATGCTGATGAGAAACTTTTTAAAGGCAAACAATGAGATTGTTTCAAATTATTCCCACAATATTATAAATTTTAATTTCAGACAAATCTATATTTATGCTTTTAAAAAATTTATTTTTATAGAATTTTACAAGTCCTGTCTATATTTGACAAAAGAATTTTAAAAAAGCTATGTATATACATACACACACACACACACACACACATATATGTTCCTAGAAACTTAAACCTAGTTGAAGTTTTAACTTGTATGAAAGAGAAATTAAGAAAGCAGAGTTAGGGTTTTTAATGATCTAAGTGGACTCGTCTGACATCAAATTCATGCAAAACAAAACAATAGTAGCAACAATCAAGAAAACCCATAAAAATACATGAACACTGTAGTTTAGTGATACTTTTGCTGTATGTCAACCACCATCTTAATGAATGACACAGATGAAATCATAAACCTTAGTTTATATCTGATCATATTTGCAAATTACACAATATATAGCTAACAAGTTAGATGACAGAATAAGAATTCAAAAATCAACCAAATTTCTAGAAAAGTTTAGAAGAACTAATCTTAATGATTATGATGCGAGGAAAGCTAGATAGGCAGTTTAACATGTGATAGAATTTTATGCACGAAAACTCTTCTCCCTATTCCCCCTACCAAAAAAAAAAGCCTTTTTTAATATAATATATTTGCCTCAATATCATTGGAGTTTTAAGGAACATTAGGCAACAACATACTTAAGAAGACACTGAAAAAAATAATAGCACTATAACAATACATAAAACAGTCCAATTTAAAAACAACAGCTACCAAGAACTTTTGGCTTGATCTGGTTTACAATGGCCAAGATACTCTATATAACTATCTCCAGTAAGACAGCCTGAACACTGGATTATTGTTCTGGGGTTTGCTTCTAGGAAACAAAACTGTAGTTTTTTTTTTCATAGATTCTCTGATAGCCTAAAGTAACCAGAACATAGATTGCACTATTAGATATAAGCTCCAAAGAAGTTTCATATATACCAAAATATTCATAGCAGGCCTCTTGTGATAGCAAAGAGAAATAAAGTAAATATCCATAGTGTGAAGAATAGCTAAAGAAATTCTTATACCTAAGTGTAATGGAATATTACTGAACTATAAGAAACAATGAATGTAAAGAATTTAGAGAAGCATGGGAAGTTTTACATGACTGCTTATGCAGAATGAAGTTGGCAGAACCCAGAAAACAATAAACACAATATCACCAATATAAATGGAAAGAATTTGTAAAATGAAATATTATGAAGTTATAATGACCAAAATTGTTCCTAATATACAAACTTCACTTTTTCAGATATTGTCAAGATTTCTTTTAATCTGGGATGGGGAGGGAATGTCACATTTTTGCTGAACTGTTTTCTTTTTTTGTGACAAGAGATGGTTCAATGAACAGAGAAGATATATTCAGAAATAAAAGTTATATTTCAAAAAATCAATTAAGATTTAAAATTTATTTTTAAAGATTTGAGTTCCTGGAGCCAACCATTCTGGAGAGCAATTTGGAACTATGCTCAAAGGGCTATCAAACTGTGCACACCCTTTGATCCAGCAGTACCATCATTGAATCCCAAAGAGATCATAAAAAAGGGAAAAGGACCTACATGTACAAAAATGTTTGTAGAAACTGAGTGACTGCCCATCAGTTAGAGAATGGCTTAATAAGTTATGGCATATAAATGTTATGGAATAGTATTGTTCTATAAGAAACAATCAGCAGGATGATTTCAGAAAGGCCTGGAAAGGCCTTAAACTGATTCTAAGTGAAGTGAGTAGAAGCAAGAGAACATTATATATAGTAACAAGATTATGTGATGGTTCAACTGTGATGGACTTGGCTCTTTTCTATAATGAGGTGATTCAAGGCAGTTTCAATATATTTGTGATGGAAAATTTCATTCACATGCAGAGGAAGAATTATGGGGACTGAATATAGAACACAAACATTATTTTCACTGTTGTTGCTGCTGCTGTTTGTTTGCTTGTTTTTTTTTTCTTTTCATTTTTTCTCCTTTTGAGGTGATTTTTCTTGCGCAGCATGACAAATGTAGAAATATGTATAGAAGAATTGCACATGTTTAACCTATATTGGATTATTTGATGTACAGTATAGGGGAGAGAGGAGGGGGGAAAGGATAGAGAAAAATTTGGAACACAAACTTTTTGCAAGAGTCAATGTTGAAAACTGTCTTTGCAAGTATTCTGAAAAAAAAAAAAAAAGATTTTGAGTTCCAATTAACTTTTTCTCCCTCTCTCCCTTATATCCCCTACCCCAAAACAGCAAGCAAACTCATGTACAATCAATTTTTAACATATTTCCAAGAGTCACATTGAGAAAGAAAATCAGAACAAAAGGAAAAACCACAAGAACAACAAAATAACAAAATAATTAAAACAACAAAAGATAGGAATAGTATGCTTTTTTCCATCTTCATAGTTTTTTCTGGATTGTCTTGAATCACCTCAATGTTGAAAAGAGCTAAGTCCATCACAGTTGATCATCACATGATCTTGCTGTTAACTCTACAATATTCTCCAGGTTCTGTTCACTTCACTCAACATCAGTTTATGTAAGTCCAGGCTTTTCTGAAATCAGTCTGTTCATCATTTCTTACGGAATAATACTATTCTATTACATTATTATACCAAAACTTATTCATCCACTCTCCAACTGATGGACATCCACATTCAGTTTCCAGTTCCTTGGCACTACAGAAAGGGCTTGCCACAAACATTTTTGCACATGTGCATCCTTTTCCCTCTTTTATGCTCTCTTTGGGATATAAACATAGTAGAGGCACTGCTAGATCATAGGGGATGCACAGTTTGATAGCCCTTTGGGCATAGTTTCAAATTGCTCTTCAGAATAGCTGGATCAGTTGACAACTCCACCAACAGTACATTACCATTTTCCCACATTTGTCATTATTCTTTCCTGTCATCTTAGCTAACCTGATAGTCATAAGATAGTACTTCAGAGTTATTTTAATTTGCATTTCTCTAATCAATAAGGATTTAGAGCACTTTTTCCATATGATTATAGAGGGCTTTAATTTCTTCATTTGACCATTTATCACTTGGAAAATGGCATATTCTCATAAATTTGACTCAAATCTCTATATATCTTAGAAATGAGGCTTTTATCAGAAGTACTGGCTGTAAAAATTGTTTTTCAACTTTCGGTGGAATTGATCCACTCTTTCTGTGATATATGCCTTTGTCTCTGCTGAAAGTATTAGTTTTTAAATTTTAGGCTATGTAGAATAAAATGTGTCCCATAAGTGACATTTATATGTTTCTTTATCAGTTCATGCTGATTTCAGTATGCTTCCCATCTAATCTTGACTACATTGGTTTTGTTTGTATAAAAACTTGATTTAAAAATTCTTTAAAGAACCTAGTAATACTCCTCCCCCCCCCACAAAAAAAAAAACACTGTGAAGAAATGCAGTTAGAAGGTTAAGACCTCAAGAACTAGGAGTAGGTATGTTTACATAGGTGAAAAGTTCACAGAGTAGTTTGCCAAGAAGCAAGTTAAGAAACATATTATGAGCTATTCCAATGAGAACAGTTTTTGACAGAACTGAAGGTACTGTGGTTGATTCTAGACCCAAGATGACTTAACATTTTAAAATTTACTAGAAGAAAATGAGAAGAAAGGAAAATGGCAACAGGTAGGCTGTAATAGGATTTTCAGGAATTTTTCGAAGCATCCAAAACTGGAAGCTGAAATCAGTATGATCTGATTAAAAAAACATATAAATGTTACTTATGGGATACATTCTATTTGACATAATCTAAAATTAGAAAAACTACTACTAAGCATAGACACAGGCATCCACATTCACAGACATATCCACAGAGAATATGGATTAATTACACTGAATAATAAAACACATTATTTTCTTAAAGTTATCAAATGAAAATAGAAATACTAACCATGAAACCAGGGAGCACTGGTTGTGTAAATTTTGTTTTAAAAGAATACAATAATTGCTTTGAGGCTGCATTGTAGAAGGAGAGTTGACCTGAAATTAAAAAAAAAGGAAGAAAGAAAAATCAGTTACAGAAAAGAAAACCCAACCCCAATTCTCAAAGAATTAGGGGGAAAATCTCAAAGTTTAATAGTCCAACACTGGAAATTAAATACATAATAACTGTAAAATTGTTTCTCTAAAAATTGTATTGGCTTAGATTTTGAACATTAATAACAACTCTTCTGTTGCAAACACCACTAAAATATGTGAGTAAATTTTTGCACCTGAAATCTCTAAGAATCTGATATGATTTGGCTGTTAAAATTCATTAATTAAACACAAACTCTAAACTCACATTCAAGTACAAGTGTTTATAAACAAAGCAGGAAGATAAATTAAAGCAATGAAACTGAAAAAATGACATAATTTGGTTTGTTTCTTTGATATTTAAATGGATATTTCTCAATATAGCTCAAATGACCTCTATAATTATCTCCTGGTTTTAGCCATGCAACTATCTTTTTTTTTTTTTTCAAAATATATGCATGAACAATTCTTCAACATTAGCCCTTGCAAAGCCCTATATTCCAATTTCCCCTCTTTCCTCCTCACCCTCCCCTACATGGCAAGTTGTCCAATATATGTTAAACACGGCAGAAATATGTTAAATCCAATATATGCATATATATTTATTTATACAATTATCATGGCACACAAGAAAAAAGAGAAGCAAAATAAAATGCAAGAAAACAAAAAGTGAAAATGCTATGTTGTGAACCACTCCGCTCCCACAGTCCTCTCTCTGGATGTAGATGGTTTTCTTTATCCCTGTACAATTGGAACTGGTTTGAATAATCTCATTGTTGAAGAGAACCATGTCCATCAAATTGATCATCATATAGTCTTCTTGTTACCATGTACAACATTTAGGTAGGTTATCATTTTCTTTACAGTGATACCATCTACTCAAACCCAGTTGTCATAATCTATATACCATCCAGGTTCACAACCCTCCCCTTTACATTCTTATTTCCAACACATTTCTTTTCATCTTATTTTGAACTGAAATTATCTTCCCCTTATTCTCAAACAATCTAAATCTTGTATTTAAAATCTTTGCTTAAAACCAAACAAAACCCAAAATATCTCTTCAATGAAACTTTCCCTTTCATTATCCTTAGAGTTGGAATGATCATTTCTTAAATACAACAATGACTATAAGAATTCATGGGTTAGCTAGGTAGGTACAGTGGATAAAGCAGAGTGGTTTGAAATAAGGAGGACTCATTTTCCTGAATTCAGATCCAGCCTTAAACCCTTACAAGAGCTGAGTGAGCTTGAGCAAGTCACTTAACCTGTTTCCTTCAATTTTCTCATCTATAAAATGAGATGGAGAAGGAAATGGCAAAACATTCTAGTATCTCTGCTTAAAAAACTCAAAGTGGATTCGTGGAGGGTTGAATATAACTGAAATGATTCAACAACAACAAAGGATTCACACACACACACACACACACACACACACACACACACACATACACGCTAAAAGGGATTTGACAAGATCATCCAATCCACTGCTTCTATTTATTCAAATAAAGAAACTGATAATTAAAAAGATAGGTTTCCTAGAGTCACAAAGCCAATCTGTGGCAGAGCTGGGACTAAAATCTAATTTTTTCAATGCCTTTTCCATGGACAATGCCTGACAAATTACCACACTTATTTTAATGTTTTCTGCATTTTGTGACCTTACAATATTTTTTTTAAATTAAGTCTTCTATTTTTCTGACTAATTATTATATCCCCTAAGCACTTAGGACAGTAATGGACAGAATAGGTATTCAAAAGTTTTTTTATTTCATTTGGAAGGAAACAAGATGGAAAGTCTTATTTTTTATGATTCTAGCTGGCATGCAGGTATATTCAACCCCTCTGGAACATATGATACTGACTGCCACTCCCTAGGTCTTTTGAAATTCTCTATTCCTTGGCTTTATAATACTGTATTTTTCCATTTCTCCTCATTTGAAAGCTAGTACTTCTATTTCCTTTGCTTTTCTTGTTTCTCTTGGCCTCTGAGAGTGTGCCTAGCCTTCCTCCCCCCCTCAAAAGTTGTCCTCTACCTTCTCATCTCCCTACATTTACTCTATCAGAATGACTTCATATATCTCATGACTTCAAACTAACAAATTCCAAATCTACATTTTGAACCCCATTTCTCACCCATGAATCATATATCTAACTATCCTAAAGAACTGCCAGCCTACCTAAAACAAGACATCCCATCATCTGTCTCCACAGAGTGACTCCTTGGACAGAATACTCTCCCTACTTCTCATCTCTGACTTTTAGAATTCTTCGCTCCCTTAAGGTTCAAATACTTTAAGAGACCTTTTCCGGATTTCCCTCTAGGTGTCACTACTTCTACTCCTTACATAACTTTATATTTATTTCCTGTATATAAAAGAGAATATCTTACAAATAACTGTTAGGATGAAAATGGCATATATATATATATATATATATATATATATATATATATATATATATATATTTACCATCTCTCAAACTGTGTCATTATTGTAGCCACTAGCCCTCCCCCAAAAGATTGTGCTTCCCCCTCCAAAAAGAGATAGGGTGGTACATTTGGCAAAGAATGTGCCTAGTTCTATATTACACCCACCCATACTTTAGAGCCAATTCTTATACTGAAGTTATAAATCCAACTTGAGAACTTCCTTTAGTGTATGTATGGGTGTATGTCGGGGGGAGGTAGTTGGGTGTGTACACAACTGCAAAGATATTTCTAAGAAATGAGAGAAAGTAAAGAGGTGATTCTGAATTCAAGCTAAGTCCTTCCCAGTATATTTTAGGTGGGCCCTCTAGGGAGGAAGTAAGGGTGAGTAAATGAGAAATTAACATAGTAGATGAAATGCAGGCAATGTATGCTATAATCCCTGACCCTGGCCCAATGATATTTAGTAAATAATAAAATAATAAAACATGAAAAAAAATTCTATAGATGTAATGCTTTAAAATACACTAAGGCATATGCACCATAGTAGTTGGCCTGAATTATTAACAACAATTATAAACATATGAAGTAGGTAGAAAATAACTCATTATCAGCCTAAACATTTCTGGCTCTTTTGATCCTTATAGTCATGTTTCTAAGCCCTTATTATATTTTGTTTGTATTATATAGCAGAAAGTGCTTTAGCAGTAGAGGTTCAGAAAAAGTATTGTCTATCAAAGACTACAGAATTAATGCTTTCACAGGATGAGTGACTATCCTAGATGAACCCTTAAATATCTTTTAACTCTTAAAATTTTATAGCTTGCTATTAGTACAATTTATACTTTACAAAGCATTTGTTGAATAAGACTTCTATAAGGGAAGAATGGGCTGTGTTATTTCCATTTTGTGGCTGAAGAAACCAAGGCCCAGAGTGATTCAGGGTCACACAAAAAATAAATGTTAACACAGAAATTAAAACTTCTATCCTTTTTTATTCCAAGATCAATGCTTTTTTTCCCCACCCATGCCATGCAGCATCTCTGAATTAAAAAGACTTGTTTGGTCAGACATTTTTTGAATAAGTATAGAATACTGGGAGATTCACCACTTTTCCTGCCATCTCTAGAAGTGACTCTTCCAACACATTCTTTTGGAGTTTGTACTAGGATGCAGGTTTTCCTGCCATAGTAGTAATGTAAATATAGCTACAAGTAATTTAAGACAGTTGCTCTGAAAAAAAGTGATTATGAAGTTGTAATTACCTCCATCAAAATCACAGAACACTCCTATCCTTTCAGGAACAATAACATCTAAAGCTTTGGCTTTATTGTTATGCTTTGCTGCAAAGGTGCTTTGTAGCCAATTGTTAACATGGATACACCAACTAGTGTTTGTCTTTCCCAACTGGTCAAATTTCCCCAGAGTTTTATATGCTAGTCCCACACTGTAGGATTTACAGTCTTTCTGGGCTCTGACTTCCCAATAGTGTTGTCCACTTTCGATGGCAGTGTCTCCTGCAAAACATTAAGAAGGTGAATTTGGATCTGTCTTTTTACAGTAAAAAAAAAAAAAATAAATAAAAATCTTCCAGAAGAAAACTTGCTAGTACTTGTTTTCCTTAAATACAACTTAAATATTCTAGCTGCATAATCTTGATTAGAGGGCAAGAACCATGGCAATACATAGATACTAAATATATCTATCAAAGAACACCCCCTTGAAACAACCATTTGACTTTCGTTACTATATTTTCCTACAAATAATTGCAAAAGAACTCTTCTACTATCAACAAATGCAAAATCATACTCAATTAAGTAATACCTGAACATTAGTTTGTAAACATGTATTAGACTGTATAATTTCCAGAAGTGATATTTTAAAGAAGACATATTAAGTCACTTTGGGAGAATAAAATGTAAAGATGAAATAATCTGAGAATTTTTAATGTAACATTTCTAAAAAGCTATACATTCAACATCCAAGTATTTAGGTCTTTACCGGGGAGAAAAGCCCATTAGTTTATCTATACTGCTTCCAATCTATCTAAAACAATGATGAAATCTGAAGTTTTATCCTACCCAATACTGTGTATGATTCACCAGTAAAACGATCTCTGCTGCCTCTTACAGATGATGGTCTAGAGCCCACTGAAGTACGTTTAGGTGATGGTGTACCACTTCTACAAAACAGAACAGGAAAAAAAGTTCCAGGATAAGGATACTTGATAAAGCATAAAATATCAAAATGTCAGGAGCACAGAATAAAACTTTCTCCACGAAAGGTTTTCAGTTATACCAAAACATTATAGCATCATTTTAGTTGGTCAGAATTGTTAACATAACAATGATAACCATCCAAATAAAAATCATTCCAAAAAAAAAAAAAAAAAAAGCAGGTAAAAGTAACTTATCATGCAGGCTAAACAAAGATTAGATTTGTAACAGAAAGAAGAAGTAAGAAACAAGATGAGAAAAGAGAAAAACAAAACTAAAAAAATTGGCAATTCCACTTTCAAATTGAATAATAATAGCTAATGACAGTTCCTTGGCAATTGAATTTTAAATAAATAATATAAGACTGGGTATGTATCAAGACATTACGATGGCTGCCTGCACAATTAGAGGGAGTGCACAAATGGATGAGATAACAGAGCCATCAAAGTAAGAAGGTACCAGGTTCTTTATCATTATGGATATATATAAGCAATTCTTAGTCAAATTAATTTTAAGGTGTTAAAAAAAAAACAACTATAAACAACTGCTCTCCCTGCATGTTGCAGAAGCACGCAACATGTAAAATAAGAATCTAAAAAATATTCATAAAATGTAGAGCTGAAGTAAACCTTAGAAAGCATTTACAAATGAAAAGACTGGGACCCAGAAAGATGAAAATATTCTACCTAAGAATCAGATAGCTAATAAGATGCAAAGCATCTTAAATTTTATTCTATAACGGTTTGCTGGCAATTTAAGATCTCTCAAAGTTCTGGGAGCAATGTAATTTACTTTTTACCTTCTTACTAACTTTCCAAAACTCTGATATTATCCAAAAAATATAAGCCTACAATATTAAAAAGAAAATAAATTTGTTAATGCTTCCAAACAATTTCAAAATGTATTATTCATCATGATTACCTTAGATTATACAACATCACTTTCAAATTCTATATTCTTGGTGCTTAACTTAAAGTGATAGCATTTTCCCTTACAAACATCATTGAGAGGGTTTTCAATTGTTGTGTCAAAGAAAAATTAAAGTAAAAACATTTTAATAATATCATCCACTAAGAAAGGTAGTATAGTATAGCAGATACTCATCCTGGTGTCTTCCAGAAAGCCTTGTTTTCAAGTACTACTTCTGCCAAATACAGGTGGGAATACAGGCAACTCACTCAGTCTCACAGAAATCCTGATTCATTTGTAAGATTATAAATGGATGAGTTGCTGACCTGCATTAGTGGGGAAAGTTTCCACATATGGAACTGCCTACTCTTTCTGAAAGAGATCTAAACCTTCCCTCCTTCTTAGAAAAAAAAAATTCTCCACTAGATTCCTATCTCAAAGCTTCAATGGTATATAAGTAATCTTGGATTCTCAACAGTTATATTAGATAAAGCAAATCTTACTATTTTACTAAGCAAGACAAGTCTTGAAGATGGGTCTGATAATCCAAGAAGAAGCCTACCAAATCCTTTTTTTGTTGTTATCTTTCTTGATGAACATTTAAAAAACTATTAAGAACTTATTTTTTCGAATGGATGTCCATCAGTTGGAGAATGGCTGAATAAATTGTGGTATATGAATATTATGGAATATTACTGTTCTGTAAGAAAGGACCAACAGGATGATTTCAGAAAGTCCTGGAGAGACTTACACGAACTGATGCTGAGTGAAATGAGCAGGACCAGGAGATCATTATATACTTCAACAACAATACTAGATGATGACCAGTTCTGATGGACCAGGCCATCCTCAGCAACGAGATCAACCAAATCATTTCTAATGGAGCAGTAATGAACTGAACTAGCTATGCCCAGAAAAAGAACTCTGGGAGATGACTAAAAACCATTACATTGAATTCCCAAATCCCTATATTTATGCACACCTGCATTTTTTATTTCCTTCACAAGCTAATTGTACAATATTTCAGAGTCTGATTCTTTTTCTACAGCAAAATAACGTTTTGGTCAGGTATACTTATTGTGTATCTAATTTATATTTTAATATATTTAACATCTACTGGTCATCCTGCCATCTAGGGGAGAGGGTGGGGTGGGGTAAGAGGTGAAAAATTGGAACAAGAGGTTTGGCAATTGTTAATGCTGTAAAGTTACCCATGTATATATCCTGTAAATAAAAGGCTATTAAATAAAAAAAAATTTAAAAAAAGAACTTATTTTTTCTCCTCATTACCTCCTCCCCATTTCCAATGTACTATTTCATGATTATTCCCATTTTATTTTTCTTTAATTTTGAGTTCCAGATTCTCTCCTTCTTAGTCCACCTCCCCAACCACTGAGAAGGCTGGACATCAATTACACATATGAAATCAAGCAAAACATATTCCCACATTATGTAAATCATAAAAAGCAAGAAAAATAAAGTGAGAAAATTATACTTTAATTTGGCCTGAACTCATTGGTTCTTTCTCTGGAGGTGAATATTTTCATCACGAGTCCTTTAGAATTATCCTGGATCATTATATTGATCAAAGTAGCTAAGATTTTTAGCTGATCAGCATTATAACATTGCTGTTACTATGTACAATGATGTCCTGGTTCTGCTCACTTTCCTTTAAATTCGTATAGGTCTTCCCATCCCATTCATCATTTCTTATAGTACAACAGCACTCCATAACAATTATACATTGCAACTTATTTAGCCATTCCCTGGGCAACCCTTCAATTTCCAATTTTTTGCTACCACAAAAAAACGTTACTATAAATTTTTGCACATGTAGGTCATTTCTCTTTTACTTTTATCTCTTTGGTGTACAGATTTAATACTGGTATTGCTGGATCAAATTTTATAACCATTCGAACATAGTTCCAAATTGCTCTCCAGAATGGTTGGATCAGTTCACAATGCTATCAAAAGTTAATTAATGTACCTATTTCCCCATATCACTTCCAGCATTTGTGATTTTTGATAGTCATGATGTAGTACTTCAGAGATGTTTTAGTTTATAATTCCCTAATCAATAATGATTTAGAGCATTTTTTTTCATATGATTATAGAAAACTTTCATTTTTTTCCTGAAAACTACCTGTTTATATCCTTTGACCATTTATCAACTGGGGAATGGTTCTTATTTTTGTAAATTTGATTAATTTCCCTTTATCATAGAAACTCTCTGTAAAATATTTTGACATTACTTCATTTATGATACATTTTGGCAAAATATAATTTTCCTGCTTATTTCTTTTAATTAAATCTATTTTTGCTTCGGCATCGTCTAAGATCATGATTGCTACCCTGCCTTTTTTACTTCACCTGAAGCATAATAGAATCTGTTCCATCTCATTATTTTAAATCTACATCTTTCTGTATCAGTGGGTATCTTTTAAACAAGTATTGTTGGATTTTATTTCAAATGCAGTCTGCCATCCACCTTCATTTTATGGGTAAGTTCATCCTATTCATGTTCACAGTTATTATTACTATTTCTCTTTATCCTGTTTTCTTCTCTCTTTATTCTGTTCCTCTTCAAAGTTCTGTTTTGTACCACTACCTCTTTTAATCCAGCCTCCCTTTCATCTTTCTCTTAAACTCTTCCCTTCCTATTTCCTTGGTAAGTAAGAAAAACAGATTTTTATGTACAAATTAGTGTAGTCTGACCTTTATGAACCATTCTGGATGAGAATGAGGTTCAAACATTTTTCTCCAATGTAAAAAAACTTTTTTGTGCCTCTTTTATGTAAGATAATTTTCCCCATTCTACCTCTTCCTTCCTCTTTCTCTCAGAGAATCCCCTTTTCTATTCCTTGATTATTTCAACATAACTGACTCACGTACATATCCTCTATGTAGATTACTTCTAACTGCCCTAATAATGATAAAAATTTTTAGAATTACATATATACATACATATATACATATATAATCTACATTAAATTGCTTACCAGCTTAGGGAAGAGAGAGGGGAACAAGGGAGGAAATTTAGAAGTTAAAACTTTAAAAAAAAAGTTTAAGTCAATTAATCAATTTTTCTGGACCAGATTAAAAAGAAAATTGCATGTATTGTCTTCCCATATAGGAATGCACATAATTTAACTTTATTGAGTACCTTATCTCTTTTATGAGTATCTTTTGATGCTTCTGTTGAATCTTGTATGTAAATATCATATTTTCTATTCATCTCTGACCTTTTTTACAGGAATATTTGAAAATCCTCCATATAAGTAAATATTCATTTCTCTCTCTCCCTCCACTCTAGATAATTCTTGATCATAGTCCTAACTCTTGTCTTCTGGAAATTTGGATTTCAATTCCTCCAATCCTTTAATGTAGCTTCAAATCCTGTGCTACTTTGACTGTACTGCCATAATATTTGAACTGTTTCTTTCTGGCTACTTGTAATATTTCTCCTTGAGCTGGAAGTTCTGGAATTTAGCTAAAATATTTCTGGGAAGTTTTCATTTTGGAATCACATTCTAGAAGTGATCAGCAGGATTCTTTCCATTTCCATTTTATCCTTTGGTTGTAAAATATGAGAGTTGTTCAAGAGCACTGTATAGTTCTGCACATATACTATAACATATTTTAAATGTATAAGACTGCCTTCCATCAAGGGAAGGGAAAAGTTGGAACAGAAGTGAGTGCAAGGGATAATGTTGTAAAAAAAATTACCCATGCATATGTTCTGTCAATAAAAAGTTATAATAAAAAAATGAAAAAAAAGAAAAAGAAAAAAAATATGAGAGTTGTTTTCCTGGATAATTTCTTGACTTATCATGTCTAGGCTCTTTTTTTTTTGTCATGCCTTTCCTAGAGGCCAATAATTCTTATCTCTCCTAGATCTACTTTAAAGGCCAGTTATTTGTTTCAATAAGATGTTTCACATTTTTTTTTAGTATTTTTTTCATTCTTTTAACTTTGTTTTATTGTTTCTTTTCGGCCTGTTTTGCTTTTCATGGAGTTTTTCTTTACCATTAGGCCAAGTCTATTAAACTTAAAAAGTATTATTTTCTTCAGTATTTTTTATGCCTTTTACCACACTATTAATTCTCTTTTCATATTTTTTTTTGCATCTATCTCATTTCTTTTCTTATTTTTTCCTCTGTGACTCTAAGTTCTTTCTTTAATTTTACCAGAAATTCTTCTTAGAATTAGGGCCAATTATCACTTATTTTCTTTGAGCTTTTGTTATAGCTTTTTTCACATTGCTGTCTTTCTTTCCAAGAGTGTGTGTGTTGATCTTCCCTGCCACTGTAGTAGCTTTTTATAATCAAATTCCTTTTTTAGTGTTTGCTCATAATTCCCAGCCTTTCTTCTTACTTTGAACTTTACATTAAATTTGAGCTCTGCTCAACTTGGAGTAGGAAACCAACATCTCAAGTTTTATCCTTTTTTGTATTCTTTTCAGACCTAATTTGAGATAGGTGGAGTGGTCTGTAATTTGGTGCTTCAAATATGGTATGATCTGGGGAAAGGTGTGGTCACTACTTTTGTGGTATATTCTCTGCTTTTTACATAGGAATGGCTCCTGCTTCTCTGTAGCCACAAGTGCTAGAGCTCCTCTTAGCTCTGGAACCACATATAACTATGTACTCTGCTCTCTGACAGCTCTAAGTGCTAATGTCCTCTCTGCCTTGGAACTCCAACTAAGACCCCTGTTCCCTCACGTCCAACCACAAGCACTACTCTCAACTCAGAACTGTGATTGGGCAACAGACTTGTCAACCAAATATCATCAAAGGATCCTCTATAAGCTGTTTTTTAATATTTGGCCAATCTTTTTACCATTTCTAGGCTGAGAGTTTCCTAAGATGCTGCTGCTGCTGCTTCTTCAACTGACTCCAAAAAAATCTATTGCTGCTGTTGCTGTTACATGTATTCTGGGCTAGCTCCCCTTTCAGGTATCATAGACCTTTCTTGCTGATCTTTTAAGTTTTCTTAGGATGAAAAAACGTCTCAGCCTGACCTTTTATTGATTCTGCGCTCTAGAATTTGATTTTAGGCATTATTACAAAATTGTTTCAAGAAGAGTTTGTCTCAGTTGCTGTCTTTACTTCACCTTCTGGCTCTTCCTTCCACCAGCCTAGCTAATTCTAAAAAGATTCAACAACAGAGATTTAACTTCTGGGTAAAAATGTTTTGGACCATGTCATCTAATAAAAGCCTTAATTACATCATTATGTAGTTGAATATATGCCCATATTGTTTTTGGACAGAACTTAAACTCTTAGAAGGACTTATTTTATCTTTGTATCCTCAATGACTAGCACAGTATTAATAAACACTTTTATATATCCTACTATATTAAGAGTATAACAAAACCAATTCACTATAATTAACAATGTTTCAATGGGAAAATGTGTTTGAAGTTTTAACTTGGGGTGCTAAAAATATATTTGACCCAACTTCCTGCCCTAATGATAAAATAGTAACTTCAGGGTTTGATATAGTAGTTCTTTCACAAGAAATTTATCATATCATTTATCATAAATCCCTTTGGCAGTCTAGTGAGTTTTATGGACTTCTCAAAATGTTTTCAAATTGACAAATAAAATACATAAGATTACAAAGAAAACCAGTAATACTGAAATAAAGTTTTTTTTTTCATCTAAGTTCATGGAGTCCCTGTAAACAATCAACTAATTCTACGACCAATTTTAATAATGCTTACTCTAGAGCCTTAGACAGAGATTCTATTCCAGGAAGTGACAGCAGTGGATCCTAGGGGTAGGAAATGGAGAAGGGAACCAACACCCCAAGGTATTAGAAGGAAGAAATTGTTGGAAAAGGGTCCCTGGACAATTTAGATGTAAACTACATGGAATCACTATTGGGTTGTTTCTCTGGGCTGTGACCTCTGGATTCTTTTTCTGAAACCCCAGCATTCCCTTGATTTCTATTTTACTGTTTAGTAGCAGGTTTCTCTGACCTCAACCCAAATGTTTAAAAAAAAAAAAAACAATCAAAAGCTTTACAGCTTCTCTTTTCCCTGATATGAGTAGACAATTGCATTAGGCAAATTTGATTTCCTAGCAGACTGCAGGTGAGGTTGTTAAGGCAGCCCTGTGCCAGAGGGTCCTCTGCTCAACATTGGCTAAAAAGGTCAAAGAGCCAAAAGTGAGGGGATATTAGGCAAAACTTTGATCAGGAGGGATGTGGAAAGGGTCAGTTTATATTAAGTAAGAACTAGTTGCATACTGCTGGTAACAGTGGGATAATCCTTATAATATCTTCTTCACAGTGTAGTAGATGTGTAATATATAGTCCATGTTAAGTGCTTAATAAACATTAGCTGTCTTGTAAGAATTTAATTCAATTTGACAAAAAGTGATTAAAGTCTACCATCTACAAGTTATTATGTTAAGCTATAAAGATAATACAAAAGCAATAAATGAGGCAATCCCTGACCTCAAGAAATTTACATTCTACTGGGAGGATATAACACAGATAATTAAATACAAGATAATTTAAAGAGGGAGAGAAAGAACACTAACAATTTATTGGATCCATAAAGATTTCAATAAGGCGAAATCTAAGCAGAGCCCTACAGGAAGCTAAGGATTCTAAAAGGAAGCAGCAGAATGAGTTCAAAGTATGAAGGAGTTTGGCTATATGTTGTTTGCCAGAACTTCAAATACATTTTCCTAAGAAATACTGTTATAAACGGTTGATAATCTGCATCCAGAAAGAGAACTATGGAGACTGAATAGCAACTAATGCTATGCTCACTTTTTTTTTTCTTCTGTTATGGTTTTTCCATTTCTGATCTTTCTTTCCCAACATGATTCATATGTATTAAAAAAGTTAATATACATGTAAAAAAATAAAATAAAAATTTTAAATCCATCTTTACTAGAGCTGAAGCAAAATAAATTTCATCCTAGTCTCTTATTTTAATTCTATATGGAAAAAAATGGTTGATAGGTTTCCAGGACATAATACATAAAGACTATTTAGTCTGCAATATATCAGTACAGTAAAATATAACAGAAAACTCAAATACCATATAATTATATTACTGACAGACAAGGCAATTAAACAAAATTAAATTAAAGCATTTTAGCACTAGACTTGAAGTGAAAAATTCTCAGTCTTGCCTCTGATATTCCTGTCTAGGAAAATCTGCTTAATCTTTCTAAACCTGGTACCTCATCTAAATTGGGATTGGTAATATGAGGATTAATTTATTCATTTGTTTTAAGGATTGCTTGTTGCTACATAATTTGCTATATGTATATAAGCACCAATCTAATGACATTGAGCTCCATGCTATCCTTTCAACAAGACATTCCCCTCTCCCAAACACAGGCATTTTCATTAGATGTTTCTTATTTCTGGAAATTTCTCCTTCCTCACCTCTGCCTTCTGGCTTCCCTGGCTTTCTTCAAGTCCCAGCTAAAATCTCACCTTTTTAAAAGATTTTCATGATCCCCCTTAATTTTAATGCCTTCCCTTTGTTGAATATTTCCAACTTATATTATATATCTTGCTTGTAAATAGTTGCTTGCACATGTCTTCCCCATTATACTGAGTTCCCTGAGAGTAGGGACTATATTTTACCTTTCTTTGATTCCCTGGTTAATACTTCATAAATCTATATTGACTGATGGCTGAGTAAGGTAAGTGATAAAGAATTGGAAGAGAATTTAAAAAGATGTGTATATTTCATGAGAAAGGCTGGCTAAGATAAAATTAACTAAACTATGAGTAATAAAAGAAAAAGGAAAGGGGTATATACATATTTTCTGAGAGAGGAAGAACAAGATAAGAGGAAAGAATCCCTATGGGATTCTATGTGACACTAATTTAAACAGTTTGTTGCTGTCGACAAGTAGACTGGGTCAAAGTGCCTAAGGAAAACAGCTGAGGAAAGGGGAAGGAGAAATAATGCAAAATACAATGAGAAGTTTATACATGCAAGATGTCTACAGGTTAGATGTTAATAAATCAGATATCACAACTTCTATTTACAGTCACTAGATTGAAAATGACAATTCTAAGAAACCTTCAGCTTCAAAGACTACGAGAATATAACAGTGAGACAACATCATACAAATCAATTGTAAATTTTCATTTAGCATTAGATGAAGAACAAGCTTGTGGTGTTTGATAATCAGAAGAAAACAGTGTACTTACCAGCAGAAAACAAAATTAGGGAAAGCATGAAAAGTAAATGTAACTCAGAATTAGGACTTAATCTCAGTGAAAATAAGGGAAAGAGAATATTCCCATTTCAGTATATCATCCTTCTGCCCACAGTGTACCTATGCTGGAGGTTTCCCGTTTCTGCTTTCTGACACAAAAAAAAGCAGATTTGTTTTCTTCTTTAAAGACATTTTCAATTAACTTCATACAATAGACAACTATGTTAAGCAAGATTTGGCAGACAAAACAGAAGAGAAAGATTTTGGAAAACCATTTGCATTTCAAAAATGTTTTTTAAAAAAGAGCAAATAATACAGCCTGAAATGCTAATTTCTGGCTATCCAAAAATTTGTGACCAATTCAGACTAGATATCTTCCAGGAAATCTAACAGCCTTTAACAGTTTATAACAATTTATAAATAGAAAATTTGTAAAATGAAAAATATCTTCTACCAAAAATAAAGAAATCAACTGGCAAGATAATGTAAAAACATAACAATCTGTTTTACCACAGAGATATATTGCAATTTGCTTGCAAATAATTCAGAGATATGTTGCAATTTGCTTGAAAATCATTCTTCTTTAGATTTGTTTTTTAATTATTCTTTAGAAATCTAGGATATTGTCCCTTTATTTTGAAAAATGTTATGTTCTGAAAAATTGCATCTGAGCCAATATTATCCACATAAAACTTTAAAAATATTTTTCATCTTTCAAATTTTAATTTTTTAATCTTTCAAAAATTTAACATACTAGGAAAAGCTATATTATATACATTGACTGATGAGACAAAAGACATTCCAGAAATAACAATGATCAAAATCCAGGCACGAATGAATGAATGCAAGAAATCAGGAGGTTTAGGGAAAAGAAACTATTATAAGATTTTAAAGTAATTAGTTATGTAGTTTTGTACTACAAAACCAAAAGCTGCAGTTATAAAACAATCGATCAACACATCCATTAGATCATTATTTTGGCTGATAAAGGCTGCTAGGATTGGCATTTGCTTATTAATCTAGACAGTGCTAAGTGTTAAAAAGAAAATTACTGCAACATTTTCAGCCAAGCTAGACATACTAAATCCTAGAACCATAAAGATACATGTCATCACCTTTTATTGTTCTTCAGTGCAGTAACATGGACACTGTCAGACAGAAACAGGCAATTATTAAGAGACTGATATCACTACTTTTAAAAAATGTAAAATTTACAAAAAAATAAAATTGATGGCCACCTTCCAGAGAACTATTTTCATTGTTTTACTAATAAAACTAAAATCTGCATTTATAGAAGGTTATCTCAGTTCAAACAACATTTATTTTCATATCAGAGAGTAAGGAACCTCTATCTGTAAAATATTCAAGCAACTTGTGACAATACTATGATATGTAGCCTGAAGGTTATAAATACCGTTTGCTTCTACAATTGGCCTAAGAATAAGAATCACATTAATATGTGTTATAGTGTCTTATTCACTGCAGAGTTTTCAGGGTAATAACTGCAAAATCCAAAAATGGGAGAATGATACAAGTAACTTTGCTCTAAACAGTCTGAACTGTAAAGCAATCTTAAAAAGCAAAATACTTAAAGATTTTAAAAGGAAATAAACAGCAAAGATAAACAGAAGAAAGGGAAGTTATGAAGGGTGATGAAGAGACATGAACCAAAAAACTCAAATACCTAGCAAAATAGTATCATACTTACCTAGTACAGTACTTGTCACACAGTGGGCATGCAGTGTTGCTGATTTACTCCATTAGTATAAAGACTTAATATCACTACAAATTAATGTAAAAAAATAACTAAATGCATATTTAATTTGCATATATGAAAAGGAGACCTAGTTCATGAAATATTAAAGTAAAATAGACTCACAACAATGAAATCTCAATTTTAAAAAATCTAAGTAAAAATAAGTGTTCCTTACCTGCCTTTATTTTCCTTTCCTTTCACTTTATTTTCTTGACTTTTTCCTCCAGTTGGATCCCATTCTACACAGTTATCTTCAACTTTTAAGTTCAGATGGGATGATGAGCTATCCAAATTGAAGTTAAGTGCTATTTTAAGACAACATGTTAAACTGTTAAAAAAAAATAAAGGAGCACACACACACACACACACACACACACACACACACACACACACATAGTTTCAGGAGTTTGTAATTTCAAATATAAAAAAAAAAAGTCTAGAGAGCTGAAATTCACTATTGGTCTTACTATGACAAAAAAGGATCCAGAAACTGAGGCTCATGGTGCTTATATTAATTTTCCCATGGAGTCACTGTGAGAAGAAACTTCTGTAAACTAAATGTAATAAACTATCTATGATAGTTCATAGATAATCTTTTGGGGAAGATAACAGACATTTTGAGGGTTGTCATGACAATACAAGACACATCTCCTGCCATTCTTATAGGGCAGAGCAAGTATATGTAGATTTGACTGAGGAGAGTAGAAAAAAGAATGGCACTAAGACAAGAGTATGAAACCTGACAAATGGCACCTTGTCCAACATATTTAAGAACACAGAATCAAAGGAAAGACATCAGAAATAATTTAGTTTCCACTCCTTCATTTCATAGAGAGATAGGTATCAAGCATTCACTTTGTGTCAAGTTCTGTTGTTTAAGCTCTGAGTATACAAATATAGGGGGAGCAAGGTGACACAGTAGAATGCCAGGTCTGGAGTCAGGAAAACTCATCTTTCTGAGTTCCGATCTGGCTTCCAACATTTCCTAGGTATATGACCTTAGGCAAATCACAACCCTTTTTGCTTCAATTTCCTCATCTGTAACTGGCAAAACATTCTAGTATCTCTTCCAAGAAAACCCCAAATGAAGTCAGGAAAGGTCAAACAACTGAAAAAAAAAAAGACTGAACAACAGTCTACTAGGAGAAATCTGAAAATAATGGGTTTCAGAATTGTAACCTGTGGGTAAATGCAACTAATGCATATCTACCAAAGATTTTAAAAGTTTCTCTCAGTTTTATCTATAAAAAAGGGGTGAGAAAAGAGTGAAACTGAATGACTGACTGCAAGTTCATTTCCATCTCTAGCCTTATACTCCTAATGTAAAATCAGAAATCCTTGGGCAACCTTATCTATTGAGCAGTTATAAAAATTATTCTCTTGTACTGGTTGTAACATCTCATGTTAAGGAATATTATAGTCCCAGATAAAGTAATGTATAGTACACTAGAACACTTAAAGAAATTCTGAATCATACACTGAAGAAATATTTTTAGAAAGAGCTATTAAACATTATTGGAGCAATTAGGTGGTATGTATATATATCTATATATAGATATAGATATAGAAATAGATATATCTAGATAAATAGATAGATAGATAAATAAATAGATAGATAGATAGATAGATATATCCAATGCCAATCCATTGATTGGCAATTTGGTGTAGAGTAAAATCTGAGTTCAAATCTGGATGCAAACACTAGCTGTATGACCTTTAGCAAGTCATTTAACTGCTAACTGCCTCAATTTCCTCAAAATATAAAAGGGATAATATTTGCATCTACCTCCCAGGGTTTTTGTGAGAATCAAATGAGATGGTACCCCACTGAATAGAAAAAAATACAAAACAAAAGATCTCAAATTTTTTAAAAATGACAATTTCAAAGCTAGCAGACATTGCATAATCATTGCCTAAAATGCTTGGAAACAAATTTATTTTTTTAATTTTTAAAAATATTTTTTAAATTATAACTTTTTATTGACAACATTCTAAAATTTAGAAGGAAGCTACATGTAAGGGCATTCATCGCATTCAAGTCAATTTATATAATAGGCCTTTCATAATTTAATGAGATACATTCTGCAGTGAAATGAGACTAAGGTACCCATAGAGATTACTCAATGTCATTTCTGCATCTTTCACACATCTCAGTAAAATTAAAAAAAAAAAAGCCCCTCTATCTATTACTAAGAGCTTATTATAGGACAGAAAAATGGAGTAAAGTCTGATATATTCCTAAATTCAATCTTAACTTTCTGGCATAAAACCTTAAAATTACTATAGAAAGTCACAGAAATTTTGTTTCACATGTAGCTATTCATTTTACCTTTGGTTTCCAATGTTATTGGATCAGAATATTCTCCTGCTACAGCCTTGTTACAAGCTCGAACTCGGAAATTCATATATTTTGAATCAAACTTTAACCCTGAAAGAACATAAACAATCAGATTTTTTTCTTAAAAATTTTAGGGTAAGTTATTTGTGCAATATTTCAGTTAACAAACAGAAGTTTTTATCAACAAATACAATCCTTTTGCCCTTTAGACAGTGAGAAAGTTTCATCTCATAAAAAAGTCAAAAGCATACCATTTCCTCTCAGTCTCCAAGTCAAGTACATTATCAAACATTTCATTATTTATTAACTTATTCTCTTATTAAGAAATGAGAAGAAAATAAATTGTTTTATATTTGTGTAGTAGTATTATCATCTAATATAAAAAAGCAAATAACATCATGATAAATCTGGCAGTTTTATGTAGTTTTCCATACTTCATTGAAGTTAGTATTAGTTTGTTCTTTTTATTTATCTCACTGTGCTTACATGCTATACTTTGCATTATAGTTATATGTATTCCCATTTTCCCTACATACCACTAAAGCTCTCTGGCTACAGGAATTAAGTCATTGAACTTTTTAGTCGACATGTGCTTTGCACTCGGTGGTCATTAATGCTGAGCAAAGGAATAACTAGAGATTTCTCAACAATGACATTATCATTAAGATTTTTATATGAAAGCCACCTAAATTGGTCTTTTTAGATACAAAGAATAAAGTACTACAATACAGCATTACACTAACCAGAGATAAAATCTAATTAATCTTTAAATCACCATCATATTAGTTATTTTAACAATCAATGAAATAGGAAAGAAGGAAACAAGTATTTAAGTGGCAACTATGTGCCAGACACTGTGAATGCTTCACACAAATATCATCTCATCTGATCCTCACAACAAGTCTGGGAGGTTAAATATATAGTTCTCATTTTAGTGTTGAGGAGTTGACTTGTTGCTATAATCTTGTTGCAAGCTCAAACCCAAAAGTTCATATATTTTTAATCAAACTTTAAGCCTGAAAGAACATGAATGATCTCCATTCATAAGGGAAAATAAAAACATAAAATATAGTAACAATAAATAAACTTCATTTTGGCCTTGTAAAGAACATCTTACTCAGGGTGGGTTTCCATCCCATTTCATCTTCTCCAACAGGTTATCTCCTCTACTATCTCTATTCTCTCAGTTACCTTTTTAATCTCTTCCTATCTGCTGGCTGCTTCTCTAATGCCTACTAATATTTCTACATCTCCTTTCTCCTATAAAAAAAAACCCTCAATTGGAGACAATATCAACAAAGAAGAAAATAGCATTAAAAAAAGATCCATATCACAGGCTACTATTTTCTTCCTTTTCTGGCTACATTTCTTCAAGAAAGCTATTTGCTTTTCGTCTGTAATCTGGCTTCTGACCTCATCATTCAACTGAAACTGTTCTCTCCAAAGTCACCAAAGATTTCTTAAATGACAAATCTAAGTCTTTTCACAATCCTCATCATCCTTGATTTCTTTACATGTTGTCAATCACCCTTTTCTTCTTAATCTCTTCTCTAGATTTTTTGACACTGTTCTCTTCTAGTTTTCCTCCTACACATCAAACCACTCCAGTCTCCTTTGTTGGATCTCCATTCAGATCATGCACACAAACTGTCAGTGCCCTCCAAGGCTCTAATCTTAGCCTTCTTCTCTTCTCCCTCAATAGTATTTTGTTTAGTGATCTCATCAACTTCCATTACCATTATGTGATGATTCTTAGGTCTATTTATTGATTCTAATCTCTCTCATCTCCAATTTTTCACCAGACATTTCAAACCGAATACTTCAGATCATCTTAAACCCAATATGGCCAAAACTGAGCTCATTATCTTTCTCCCAATCCTCCTATGTTCCTAACTTCCCTATTGCTGTTGAGGACATCACCATCCTACTGGTCACCCAAGTTTTCAACTTAAGTGTATTTCTCCACTACTCACTTTTCCCTCCTCCCCCTAGGACAAAGTATTCTGTTGCCAAGTTCTGATGTGAAGTCTATCTTCACAACTCTGGTATACATCTCCTTGTTTCCTCTGGCACGACTACAACCCTGATATAGACCCTCATCACCTCATGTCTGGACTACTGACATACTTTACTGGTTGATCTTCATGCCTCAAGTTTCTCCCCATTCCAGTCCATCCTCAACTCATCCACTAAATTAAACTTCCTGATGTCAACCCTTCCATTCAATAAATTTCATGGGCTCCCTATTATTTCTAATATCAAATATGAAATTTTCCTTGGCATTTATAACTCGATATAATCTAGTCCCTTCCTATCTTTCCAGTCTTTTTATACCTTACTGTCCTTCACTGTGACCCAGGGACACTTACTTCTTTATTGTTCCTCAAGCAAGACCCTCCCAAATACATATATTTTCCCAAGCTATTTCTTCTGTCTGAAGTTCTCTCCTTTCTGATTTCCACCTCCAGGCTTCCCTGAAGTCCCAACTAAAATCCTACCCTCTACCAAAAAAAAAAAAAAAAAAAAACTTTCTTGATCCCTCTTAATAATGCAAGTTTCTTCTCTCCATTGATTATCTCCAGTTTATCATGTTTATACTGTACATGGATACTTGCAAATTGTCCCTTCCTCCCACCATTAAATTTCGTTCCATGCAAGGTGGGACTATTTTGTTGCCTTTCTTTGTATACCCAGTGTTTAGTATAGTTCCTAGTACACAGTGGGTGCTTAATGCACAGTGACTTGAATGGACATCCAAAATTTGCACACACACACACACACACACACAAAAACTGAGACAAATCTCTATAGACAATATCTAATATGTATGAGATAAATGGTCTGAGTATAAATACATAGATAATTTGTATTCTTAGGAAACACAGATATACAGACATCTGAAAATTTGTTCAATCTCAATAACAACTAAAGAAATGCAAATTAAAGCAGTTGAGTAAAAATTAATCGAACATAATTACACTATGTGGTATGTTGGAAAAAATATTAAAAACACGATTATATGGTATCTATGAAAATTAGTAAAATCCTTCTGGAAAGCAATCTGCCAAGAAACCAAAAGAATCATGAAGGTAATCATATTTTTAATCTATAATCCTACTTCTATGGGGAATATATCTCAAGAAATAATAACAATCATAAATCCACAAATCAGTAAAAAAAATGTACCTTTTATTATAAAAGAGAACACACAATAAAAGAGGAAGATAAAAAATAAATTAAAAACTTCAGAAATACTCAGAAAAAATACACTGATAATGAATATTTTGAAACTAAGCTTTATATAGCATTTTAAATTTTAAGTCTTTCCTTTATAGCAACTCATTATAAGTTGGAGATTACCATGAACTGATTTCTGAAAATGAAAATGTATAGTCTTTACCAGATAATGTATATTCAGTGCCCTTAATGTAATCTATTAGTTCCCAGCATCTCTCATCCTTTATACGTGGAAGTCCATCAAAATTTGTTTTCCTGTATTCTAGTATAAAATGATCAATCTTATTATCTTCTTCTGGCATCTTCCAAGCAACTGTTACACAATTGTCAGCTACCAAACATTCTGCTGGATCTATCTCTGGAGCTTTGGGAACTGCAAGAAAAGAAACAGCTATTAGAATCCTAATCAAATATTTATGTTTCAAACATATATATTTTCATTCTGCTTTTAAACTGCATGAGCAACTTCAGTTAAGATAAGTATCCCAATTCCTTTAATATTGTTTTTAAAAAGATACTTTTTTGAATTAAGACATTAATACAAAATGTTTTATATAAAACTTAATTTTAAAGACAATCCAATTCTTTAGCATTAAAAAATAATTTCAAAGAAATTAAAAATTATTAGTCCTAATATGGAAATGAGAGAAATAATAGAATGTTAACATTAAGGACCATTAATAATCTTTTATTTTCAAGAGTCATATATTGCATTTTAATCAATTCCTCATAATAAATGTCACATTTATACATAAATTTTAAGTGACAGAATGGGCTTGTTAGGTCTCTGACAACTAGATTCAATTTATTCCTCTAACCTATGTTTAGTACAGTACAACATTATAATCAGATATAAATAAACATTAAAATGCAAATA
This sequence comes from Sarcophilus harrisii, assembly GCF_902635505.1. Taxonomy (NCBI): domain Eukaryota; kingdom Metazoa; phylum Chordata; class Mammalia; order Dasyuromorphia; family Dasyuridae; genus Sarcophilus; species Sarcophilus harrisii. The sequence continues at coordinate 101,656,391 of NC_045426.1, forward strand.
ATCAGATTCAAAATGCAAGAAAAATGTAAAAATAACATGCAAAAAGTATGAAAGATAGCCAAAATAACTTCACTGGTACTAATTTTCCAGTAGATGATGATGATGAAGAAAAGCATTTGGCTCAGGTTTCTTTATTACTCCATTATATTTTTAAAAGTAAAATTACAAAGTTGCCAAAATTAATCTATTTTGTGTTTCTAAGTATTCTGTAAACATCTGCAGTAACAAGTCATAAAAATTTTTTTGCAACTATGGTTCACTGTAGCAGAGGTACGACCTATATCACAAATCCCTACCCAAAAAAAATAAAATATTGCAAAATGGTCTCCTTATTCAATTTCTTAAAATGAAATTAATTTTCAACTTCTTCAATCCAGATTTGTAATTTTTGGGGTGGAAAAATATGGAAATTACACCTTCAACAGAAAAGATGAAAACCTTACCTTGCAGTAAGATAAAACCTTAACATATGAATTGTATCAGCATCCCTTCAAATATCATGGAGAAAGCAGTGAATGAGTTGGTCACCCAAAAGCATGTGAACATAAATGATAGAAGTCATAAGATATGTACAATTGGGAAGTGAAGTAAAGGTCAATGAGACTAGAGGTCAAGAGTCCATGTAGCTTTAAAAATTAAAGATAAAGTATATTTTATCCTAAAGATAACAAGAAGTCACTGGAGTTATTTGAGTAGAGGTTAAATGTGAGCTTAAGGAAAATCAGTTTATCAGGACTGTTAAAGATAGGCTGAAGGAAGAAGAGACTTGAGGCTGATTATCCATTCAGGAACTCATTTCAATAATCTTCAAGATTAGAACTTGAATTTAGATGGTAATAGTGTGAGTAGAGAAAAGGGTCAGAAGCAAAAGATGTCATGAAGGAAGAAAAAGCAAGTTGGGGAACTATAATTAAATGTGTTGTAAGGGAGAACAAAGTACAGAATAATGTTAAAATTATGAATCTTAACAGGGACACTGGGAATAGTTCATTTAACAAAAATAGGGAAGTATGGAACAAGGAAGAGTTTAATGGAAAAGACAATGAGTTCAGTTATAGACTTGCTGAATTTAAGGTGACTCTGAAACATTCATCTTTCAATGCTCTTAGGGATATTGTGATATAGGACTAAATCTCAGGGAAAAGACTGAAACTGAATGCACTTATCTGAAAGTCATGTGCATAAAAAGTAGAATTAAAATCATGAAAGCTAATAGCTTACAAAAACAGTAACTAACAACCATACTTATTGGATACTTGGATAAAAAGCCAGCAAAAGACACTGAGAAGTGATCACACAGGTAAAAGGAGAACTAGGAGAGAATGGAAGTAGCAACCTGAAAGTCAAGTCTCCAGAAGATGGTAGTCAACAACGTCAAACACAACAGATAAGTAGAGAAAGATTTGGACTGAAAAGATTCAATTTTATAAATTAGGAACTCACTGGTAACTTTGGAGAGAGTGGTTTCTGAGATCACACACCAAAGTGCAAAAGGTTTAAATAGTAAGTGAAAGGAGAAGTAGACAATGTAGAGAATTTTTTAAAGAACTTTGCCTCAAAAAGGGTGGAGAGATGAGAACAGTGGAATGAAGGAGACAGGTACACTTGAAGAGAGTAATTAAGGGGGAAGTTGAAAATTTAAGTGTGGCCCAGAGAGAGGACTGTGGGAACTGAGTGTGGACCACAACATAGCATTTTCACTCTTTCTGTTGTTGTTTGCTTGCATTTTGTTTTCTTTCTTCTTGATCTGATTTTTCTTGTGCAGCAATATAACTATATAAATATGTATACATATATTGGATTTAACATATATTTTAACATAATTAACATGTATTGGACTACATGTTGAATGTAGGGGGAAGAAGGGGAAAATTTGGAACAGAAAGTTTTGCAAGGGTCAATATTGAAAAATTACCTATGCATATGTTTTGTAAATAAAAAGTGTTAATAAAAAAAAAAAGAAAGCAGTCTGGAGAAAAATGGGTATAGAGTAACATCTCACACCTTTATATTAAGATAAGCTCTAAATGGATAATATAATAAACAAATGAAAGAAATATGTAAAAAAAAATTTAAATGTGGAAGAGAATTATTAAAGATGTTAAAATCTGCTAGAGATTCTATGCCACTTCTATAACAGAAACTTGGGGAAAGGAGGGAGCTCAGATTGAATGACCTCAATTTTTTCAGTAAAGTATTAAGTAAGGTTCTTAGCTGAGATGGATAACTGTAAAAAGCCTGAGGAGGGATGAGTTTTGAAACAGCTTCTGTGATGTATGAGATCAAAGATTACTCATGGGGGTATCTAGGTAGTGCAAGTAGATAGAGCACTAGATCTGAAGTCAGGAGGATCGAAGTTGAAATCTGGCCTCAGATACTAGCTGTGTGATCCTAGAAAAGTCACTTAATCTCAACTGCCTTCCTCCTTCTCTTGCCCAAAAAAATAAATTAGGGAGAAATAAAAGAACTCGCTCATTGCATGAGGGTTAACTTGGGGCCTGGCTACATGAATTCATAATACTCCTAACACTTTCTCAAGACTTTTTTCAGCTTTTGTTCAGAAGCAGGAACAGAGGAGGTAGATGATAGGTAGGAGGCAAATCAGAAGTAATGAATAGTAAAAAAAGAAAGAAAAGTGGAAGCTCAATAAGGGGACATGAGACCCCAGAGCAGAGGAGAATGTAGAGATGAAATGGCTATCTATTTATTTGAGACTGGAGGAGGAGAAAAGTGAAATCAGAGTACAGACAACAGCCTGAGAAAGTACTGAGAGTCAGAGGGAACGGAAATTTTCATGAGATTTAAGAAACAAGTGTGGAAGGGATGAAGCATATAGAGAAGTGGTGTGATAGGAGGAGTCAGATAGGAGAATATCAATTTTTAATCAGCAAAATCAAACATTTACAGTGTCAAGATCTAGTTGTAACCATCCCTATGGCTGAAATGGAGTAAAGATATAGATTATTTTTCTATTTCTTCCATATGCTTCATATATTCAACAGTATAAATTAGATTTGATTGGATACTAGGAATGCTAGGAAAAGATTAATTCTAGCTAAAGTACAAAAGATGTGATCTTCAGCAATATATAAATATGTACTACATATTATATATCTATATATCTATATATCTATATATATATATATATATATATATATATGCATACATTTGGATTGTGTGGAACATAACTATTACAAGGTATATAAATCTACCATGATACACAACAACCTCATGTGTATTATCTTTGCCTTTCCCCAAATACTACAAGCTCCTTAACTATTTGAGCAGAGGCTGTCTTAAATTCTTATATATCATCCATTGGGACAAGCACATTGTAGGCATTGATATAAATTAGTGAACTGACTTAACCATATGCAAAATAAAGAATTCAGATACAAGTTTCTAAAAGCTTAAGTTGTTTAAAATCTGCTCATTTGCTTACTCAGAATGTGTCAAGCAAGAATTTTACACATAGCAGTTTTTCAATAGTGGACAAAATTCAGCTTTCTAATTAAAAGAATAGAGAATCAATTCAAATTTTTCAGGACTTAAAGAATTTTTGTTTAATGATTGTTTTGAAAAAAACTTATAAATGGGTAAATTTCAATTAGCATTTATTACACATTTTACCTTAACCCCATCTTTACTTCTGTCTCAAAACATCTCTCACTTCCTTCAAGACTTAGATCATGTACCAGCTTCTATATAAAGCCTTTCCTGATCACATCAAAATGTCATTGCCCACCTTCCTTTATTTATGTAATCTTTCTGTATTTTATTTATACTGTATATTCTTATATGGAATGTCCCAAAAGTCTTAATGCAATTTTAAATGATTAAAACTTACAAAGCCAGGTAACTCTTAGAGGTCATAAATCAAATCAAGTTAAGTTTCAGTTATGTCTGGTTCTTCATGATACCATTTGGCATTTTCTTGGCAAAGATACTAGAGTGTTTTGCCATTTCCAACTCATGCAAACAGGGTTAAGTGCCCAGGGTTGCACACCTAATTAAGTGTCTAAAGCCAGATCTGAACTCAGAAAGATGAGTCTTCCTAACTCCAGGTCTGACACTATTCATTGAGTCATCTAGCTGCTCCAATACAATCAAGCCAGCTACAAAAGTTTAAAAACATACTAGGACTTGTGGGAAACCCTGTAAATGTACATTTTGTCACCCCACGTAGAATGAAAGCTCCTTGAGAGAAAAAACTGAGTCTTTTTTTGTCTTTATATCTCCAGCACCTAAACTGATGTTTGACATACACTAAATCCTTAATAAATGCTTACTTATTGATATTATCATAATAATAATTAATTTTGTTACTACTACTACTACTACTACTTTTATTGCTATGAATGTCTAAATAGCCCTTAAACACTTATAGTCATCTCATTTAATCCTAATTTAATTAAGTAGTAATAATATTATTGCTACCATTTTCCAGCTTATAGAACTTAGACTTATTTTATCTTCCTTATTTTATAAGTGAGAAAAGTGAGGCTCAGAAAGTTCAGCGATTTATACCTGGTCCTACCACATTTAGAGTCAAACTGTAAAATGATATTTGACACTAATCTACATGTCTTTTCACTATACCACATAGTCCCTAATACTATCCAAAGAAACAATCTGTCAAAATGCTTTAAAACAAAACCAATTATTCAGAATCAGGCTCAGCAAGTAAGACAGATCTATACAAGTAACTTTATTTAATCAACTTCTCTAGCTAGATTTAAAAACTTTTTTCAAGCTAATACACACTGCCTTACTAATAGCATCTCTTTCAAATTTTATTCCAATTAAAACAAAAATAACCAAAGATAGATTATTTAACTCTAAGTTAAATACATATTTCTTGAACTATCATCCATTAAACATTTTTTAAAACTGTATCATTAATATCCAACTTTTTTAATGGCTCTGACTACATGATTGAGCACAAACCATTTTTTAATTGGTTACTTGGTAATAATAATAATGCATACAACAACAGCATGAATTATTTAATGGAAAATTTTTTACTATACCTTTGCCATTTTAAAATTAACATTCCACTAAATCGTTATGCAAGTCATATATGACTGTGACAGAATATTATTTTGCTATTAGAAATGATGAACAGGACTCAGAAAAAAATCTGAAAAGCCTTATATGCACTGATGCAAAGTGAAAAAAGCAGAACCAGGAGAACACTGTATATACTAATAGTAATACAACATGATCATCAACTATGAATGACTTATTAGCTAATCTCCACAATACAATGATCTAAGACAATTCTGAAGGATTTATGATGAAAAATGCTACCCATTTCTACAGAAAGAACTGTTGGAATCTGAATGCAGATTGAAGCCTTCTTTTTCTTTATTTTTCTTTTTTTCTTGTCAACGTTTTCTTTCACAACACAACTAACATAGAAATGTGTTTCACATGACTGCACACATATAACCTATAACAAATTGCTTATCTTCTCAATGAGGGGAAAGAGAAAGGAGAGATGGAGAGAACTTGGTATTCAAAAGTTTAAAGATATGAAATTTTAAAATTGTTTTTATATATAATTGTGTGGAAAGTAAAATATTAAATTTTAAAAATTAACACTACATTAAAAGTAGAGTAGTGAATAAAGTGCCAGACCTAGCTGTGTGACCCATGTCACTGAACCCTGTTTGCCTCATTTCTTCATCTATAAAATGAATCTGGAGAAAGAAATGACAAACCACTCCAGTATCTTTGCCAAGAAAATCCCAAATGGGGTCACAGAGAGTTGGACACAACTGAAATAAATGAACAACAATAACAACAAGATCATATTGTTGATTTTGCCCATACTCTTCCAACTAAATGAAAATAGTCAGATTAACATATAAATTGCTGTTCACTACAGAAAAACTTGAAGAGGAGAAAATTTATTTAATATAAGAACATCACATTAATTTTACCTGGAAGAAACTTCAAAGTCTGGAGCATCTGTCTTTCCTGAGAAAAATCCACCATTAGGTGAGTCATGTTATCACTGACTTTTGGTTTCAAAGAAAGGCGAAAAGCTGAAGCCATTGTGACTCTATATCAAACACAAAAGTATTATGGTTAAAAAGGAGGAGAAAGCATGGAAGAGTACCAAATTAATTCACAAAATGAATTAAGTGTAGAAATGTCTAATAATTTCAGAAACTGATTCCAAAGATAAATCTGTCAATATCCAATAATAATGTGCTTTGGAATTCTTTCTAAAATTACCCTGAAAATTGTAAAAAAAATTTTAATGTGAAGAAAAATTAAAATTTATTAATGAATTTGGTAATCTCATTCAATATTTTAAATTATATACATATATATGTATTTAACCAAAAATTAATATATAATTGTATAAACTTATAAAAATTCATATGCTTATAAGTAATCACTGTCTACCACTTAATTAAATCATACCAAAATCTTACAATGCTAGTCTAAGTTCTTTTCCCAATTGTCAAAAATTATAACCAAATAGTTCCTTCTATTTATACTCTGTCTTCTAATATCAGTTTACATGAAAATATACCCTCAAAAGAGAATGTAGCTTGGCAAATAGGAGTAAGAGGGTCTATGTGAAAGAGTTAAGTGACCAACAAGTAGAATAGCATTGTACTGCTTTGTAATTAAGATAAAAGTATCTTATTTTAAGGTTGTTTTTAAAATTAAAGATATTAAAATACTGTTATATTGTTTAAAAAGAAGAAGCAAGGATTAGTAAACTTGAGACTTTCACAAAATCATAGAATTTGAGTTAGAAGAGACTTTAGTGGCCATATAATCCAACCCACATCTAAAGAATCCACACTATAACAGACCCAACAGGTGGTCATTTTGCCTCTGGCTTGATGACTTCCTAGGAGGAAGAACATACCAATATAATCCACTTCTGAACAAGTTTAATAGTTAGGAAGTTTTTCCTGACAAAACATTTCCATTTTTGCAATATCCACCCAGTTGCTCCTGGCTCTGCCTTACAGGGTCAAACTGAACAAGTCTAATTCAAAGTCCTTCAGATACTTGAAATTCACTATCATGTCTCCTTTCTCCCCAGTTGAACATCCTTAGTTCCTTCAACCAATATGACATGAATAGTTAGGCCCTTCACAATTCTAGCTGCCCTCTTCTGGACACTGTCCAACTTATGTTGCTCTTAAAGTGTGGTGCCCAGAACTAAACACTGTATTCTAGATGTGATCTGACTATGGTGGAGCATCTTAAATATACAAAATACCTGTATAGATGCATTTAAAAGGCTTACTTATCAATCCAATATAAAAATGGGATTTAGATAGGAATCTATTTAATTTCTATGGATTTTTTAATTAATAGGTTATAATAATGTAGTCCCATCTCCCACACATACTAGCTCTGTGAATCTGAGCAAGTCTCTTAAATTCTCAGTGCCCCAGGCAACTTTGTAAAGCTATAAATTGTAAAACAGTGCACAATGTGAATTGGTAGTGGGAATTAGCTTACCCAGTTCTTCTATAAGAATGAAATCATAACAACTGTAAAGACATGTATAGAAGAATCACATATGTTTGACATATATTGGATTGCTTGTTGTCTAGGAATGAGGGTGGGAGAAGGAGGTGGAAAAAATTTGAAATACAAGGTTTTGCAGGGGTGAATGTTGAAAATTTTATGCATGAATTTTGAAAATAAAAAGCTAAAAAATTTTAAAAATAAAAAAGACTGAAATCAAAACCTGGACCAAAAAAAAAAAAGAAAGAAAGAAAGAAAGAAAAATAATGTACTCCTTATTTGGACTTGTAATTAGTGTTTTGCTTTTAAAACCCAGAATACTTTCTAAATGTTACATTTTTCTCTAAAATTCTCATTTTTCCGAACATAATAAATTGCCACAAGCATGATAAACTAGTTTTCAGGATGAATTCAGAGAAAGCTAACTCTTTCAACCAAGCATGAAGAAGAGCTGCAACCAGAATACCAAAAAAGTATTAAATGTAAGTATCCACTTAACTAATCAGATCAGAATCAAAGCTTGAAATCAAGAGATATTTAAACCAGATAGTCTTTATATTATGTAATTTCAAGCCCAGGGAAAAAATGCTTTAACAGACCAAGGCAAGATCACCAAGAAGAGGATCTAGAATTCAAATTCAGTCTCAGGTTCCTGATAAGCACTATCTCAATAAAATGGAATTCTAGTATACAGCTCTCACAGTGGATCAAGTCATAGGTAGACAATTTCTGTATTTTTTGAAGTAGTTTTGACATCTGAAAATGCTATGTGCAAAGCAGTCAAAGTAAACCTGGCTGAATAAATGAAGACTATTAAATAATTTATTATCTTCATTGATTCCCATCAAACCTAACACTATTTAGAAATTTTAGTTCAAAATGATGAGGTACAATACAATGTTCTAAAAGGTATTAAACCTTACATATAAATTCATATCTACCAATCTGTGACACATAGGAAGTAGCTAATCTTAGTGTTTTTAGAAATCATTTTTTAAAAGGCACATTGAAAAGAATTACCAAAACTATAAAAACAGAACTGTATCATTTAACATTTAACATATATACCTTGTGAAAAAGCATAAACTTTATAAAAGACTGTAAAATACATATATGAACATGTAAAATATATGTGTAACATATTTTATATAGATAAATTATATACAAAGTACACATTATTTTCAAAACTTGAACTTCTTGACTATATTGAACAAGTTGAATACATTTAAAAAATATTACTTACTGTCTATATCATGCCTTAATACCAGACTGTATTGTTTTATCCTATATATTTTAATTATGGCTTAATTTAATAATAATTTTTATATCTAAACCTCATATTTTAATTATGGCTTAATTCATTGTAAAGAAAAGCAGCCTGATATAATGAAGAGTGCTGGGATCTGGAATCCCACCCAAGACACTTTCATATGTAACTATGAGCAAGCCACTTGACTTCTCAGAGTCTCCATTTCTTTATGTGTAAGGAGATAACATTCATCATATTTACCTGTTTTAGCTATGATGAGGCTTAAAAAAATATATATATATATATATATAAAGCACTTTGTTTCTGATATTTAAATGTCTACTAATATGCCTCTCAGTTTATTTGTAATGCCTTAAAATGAATGTGAAGATCACTGGATAAGAGACTTAGAATTGGAAAGGACATCAGAGATCATTTAGTCCAACTCCCCATTTTAATAGGAATTATACTCCCCATTCAAAAAGGAAAAATTCATGCCCAAAGAGAGCAAATGACTTGCCTACCGTTACACAAGAAGTAAGTGATTTACAGGAAGAGAAGTGTTTTAATGGATAATGAAAGATCTAATCCTTCAAAGGACCACAGATACATACTATTCCAAACTCACTTTATAGTTGAGGAAATTAAAGGAGAAAAAGATAACTTGATTAAAAACTTGGAACTAGATGGGACAGCTAAGTGGTACAATGGATAGAGCACCATCCCTAATGTCAGGAGGACCTGAGTTCAAATATGACCTCAGATACTTAATAGTTTTTAGCTGTGTGACACTTGTCAAGTCACTTAACCCCAACTGCTTCAGCAAAAAAATAAGTAAATAAATGAAGAAAAACTTGAACTAAAGCCTCTCTGACTCCATCTATATCTATACATATTTTTTAAAATATGCATATTTTATTAAGATAAATATAGATAGATAGATTTTAAAAGTTTCTTTCTTTCTACTATACAACAATGGCTACTTTTTTTCCAAATAGCTTTCCACATACTAAAAATAGAATTGCAAATATAAATGCCCATTGAAATTTGTCAAATTACCTTTCACCAATTAGTAACATTTCTCTATCAAATTTACCTCCACCTCTAACCCTCAAATTCCATTATTCATTCAGGATTAAGACAAATATTCCTATGCTCTGAAGCCTGAACATTGCACTCCCATCCCTTGCCTGACTGTCCAATAGCAACTTGGAATCTTTGTTATAAAGGACAAGAAAGTAAAAGAATCTTCTGGCACTAAAAACAGTTGCAACTTTTCATCTACAATCAATAGTGTGGTTGATTAACACTCCAGGAACATCATGCCCCATTGAGGAAATGCGATCACCTGAATTCTCACCATCATGCTAAGTTTTGGATACTAAACAACTTCTCAATTCCCTCATCCTTCTTTCTCCTCTCTGATTGGAGAGCTGGAGAGTAGGGAATAATTTTCTCTAAGCTTTCCGTTAAAGACAACTGGGATCTGATTGTTTCATCTAACTCTCCATTTTCCATTAGCTCGGTTTAACTCCACAAAACATCCTGTCCTCATGCCAAATAGCCCATCTCCTCATTTCCAGCTTCTTTTTGGCTGCTGTCTTGTAATGCAGCTTGCAAAGCTACTTGAATGCAGTGAACTTTCTTTTTCTTACTTATATCCTTATTTATATCCTCTTGCCATAGAACACAGCACATAGTACATGCAGATAGTATGCATTTAACAAACGATTACTGAACTGAATTTATCTTTATTAGTGGGAAGAAATATATCTTGTACCTTAAGTTGCTGTCTTTTTTGCCTACCCAGGATCTCAGCTAAAACAGAAATGCATCACTTTAACCCTTAAATAAAACTGTCTTCTTTGAAAAACATACACAATTTTTAGTAGATACAGTAAAAATAACTGTATATGCTCACATCTTCCCCTTATCATATATCCTATGTCAATATAAACATTAGAATATTGACTCATCATCTATTACCTCACATCTCCTTTATCTTTACTCAGTTCTCTGTCCCAACACTTCAAACATTCTTCCAGAAAAATCTCTGTCATTATATAAGTGTGAGATCATGACTCAACTCTTTCCTTGGTGGAAATAATGTCTCATGAATTTGGTATTTGGGTATTGTAAAAATGTCAACAATAGGCATCTAGAAAACTCATTCATATGTTTTCTGAAAAAAAAAAAAAAGATGTCTTCGAAATAAAACAAAGAAACCGAATAACAGTAGGACTTAATGACCAGAAAAAGTTTGATCAACTATCTAACAATCTAACAATTATCCCTGCTGTGTAAATGAAATAAAATCCAAAAAAAGCCCATCAGGCAGAAACAAAACAGGAAGTTCATGGGCAGTCCTCTTTCAAATAAGAAAAAAAAAAAAAAAAAAAGAAAGAAAATCAGGCTTTTTTTTTTCTAGAGAAAGTTGTTTGTCCTTCCTACTCAAAGAGGATCTAAGACATCAGAAAAGTGATGTCTTGACTTGACATCGAATTGGATTTGTTGGGGATGAGCTATGCAAAGTCATTAGTCTCACACTCTCCTCTGGAGCCATCTGAGTCTACTGGCAAAACATATAGCAGGATGACTAGAGATAGCCCCAGATGCAGTGGGAAACCTTGGCCCTTTTTAAACTAAGGTCTTTCCCAGGTCTCAGTTTGTCTGAGGCAATGCCCATTCACTGATTATGAATAGGTAAGAAATGAGGCAATAAATGGCCTATTTTACCTAGTTGAAAAAAAAACTATCTGGGAAGAGAAAACCCTCATGATTTCCTACCAAAACAGAGTTATTTATATACTCTGAGCCAACAAAATCCAGACAAAAACCAAGTGAGACTTGGACTGGGATCTATTATTGGTCAATCAGTGAGAGCTAGAGTGATCTGGATTTAAGGCAAGGTCAAGTAGCTCCATTTGAATCCCAATGGGCTTGATCAAAGCCTGGGTTTCCAAGGCTGTGTTTCAAGAAATCAGAAATAAAACTACATGGGGCAAAAGATCTAATTATCCCAGGTTTTTTTAAATGATAGAATAAATAAGTAGGAAAAAGTAAAAAAGAAATCTGCCCAAGATCTCATGTGATGTATCGGCAATCAAAATTTATATTTCTTTGGGCAGAGCATCCATGGTGAGGGTATGATTCCTTATATGAACAGAGGGAGAGGAGAAAGAAAGAGGGAGAGAAGGAAGGAAGAAAGGAAGAAGGAGGGAGGGAGGGAGGGAAGAAAGGAAGGAAGGAGGAGGAAAGGAGAAAGGGAGGGAGGAAGGGGAGGAGGGAGAGGGAAGAAGATGAAAAGGGAGGAAGAGGAGAGTAAGGGAGAGGAGGGAGGAAAAGGAGGAGAAAAGGGAAGGAGGGAGGCAGGGAAAGAAGGAAAAACTGCTTTTTTCTCCTCTTTTATATTCTTTGTTCAAAGAAACTGAGTCACCAGGAAGGAAAGCAAAGTAGGACACATTCAGAAGTAAAAGTGGCATTATCAATAAAAATTTAAAATAAAAGATGGTAATTGGATTAGGTAAACTCTTAAATCGATAACATATTTTTTGTCAGTTTGACCATCATGGATAACAATTTTTAAGAGCATAAAGATGCCAGAAGTCCTGGTATCCAAATAGCCTTTTGGAAACTTTTTGAGTTCCTGTCAGTTCCTGTCAAAAAGAACTTTTATCTTCAGTACCTCCCTTTTCACTTTCATATATACTGTGAGTATAACTTTCAAAAATACTGTAACATTATTAAGAATAGAAATTCAAAGATGCTGGTCCCCTCCAAATGAAAAGTACTAATAATATAATAACTAATAACAACAACTGTTATCCAACAACAGTATATCCAACTATACTGTGAACACGATAGCTAGATCTTGGCCACTGTTAACAACCAAGAAATAGAACAAATGCCCTTCATTCTTCTGTTCATGAATCTTTTGGCTGAAGCCCTCTCATATATAGCTTCAATTCTAAATTCTTACTGGCTAAAACCACCCTTGATTTTGATTCCCACATATCATCATATAAGTTAAAACACTTGAGACCTTCAGAATAAGTTCCTTAACAGCTTCCATGTAGATATCTATAAAGATTTCAAGGAACTGGGGCCAAACACCTTTTCATCCTCTTTCCCAGTTCAGCATTTGCTGTCATGGAATGGCCATAAGTGTCCAAATGTTGTTAAGTGTTGATTGGGCTCTGCATCCAGTGGATAGTAGTCAACAAAATATAAGTCCTTAAGACACTATATAGTAACAAGATCATGTATAGAAAGGAAAATATCTATATTGACCTACATCTTGTAGCCAAGTGTCAGGCTACAGTTCCAGATAATCTTCAGCTGTAAGTCAACAATGCATTAGGGACAGGAAGTTCAGCAGTATGAGAAAGCTAACACTGATATAGATTACTGATATCCTTTACACATAAATCTCTACCTTTTCTTTTTGGTTCTGCCAAGATTTATAAGGACAACCAATAATGTGAATACAAAAATTGGAATGAATATATAATTGTAAATATTTACAGGCATGAGAACAACTAACCTGTTATTAACAATATAAAATAATATGGATTGAAAACTAAATTCCTCAATCAAAATTAATATATGGATGATTTTGAAAATTCTTTTACATAGTCCATGATTAGCAAAATTAGCCCATTTCAATGGAGAAAAACTATCCTATATATATCACAGATTGGTGGACATGTCTTAGAACAGCAATATTTTTCAAAGAATTCCACAATTCAAAGCAAAGAGGGGAAAGAAAGAAAGAGAGAAAAGGACAAATAGGGTAGCACACATTTTAGGCTTACAACAATAACACAGTCAATTCTTGATCATTATCTAAAAGGTCCACTGATTTTTTCTACTTTCCACTAATATTATTTAAATGTTGCTTCCTAAAATTCCTAGAAAACTTTAGTCTTATTAACCAGAATCCTAAGTTGTTTTTTTTTTTTTTTATCAAATCCTGGTTCTACTACCAGAAAATGTCCTAACTATTTAAATATCTCTATTATCTCTTTTTTCTTTTAGATGAATTACAACTAAGTAGAAATGCACATGAAGAAAGAGAAGGCACTAGTTTATAATTCAATGAATTTCTTTCACCCATCATAGAGTGAAAAGGCACAAAGAAGTTGATAAGGGATGGCCTAGAGGTAGTGGATGTTGGAAAACCAGTACTTCTCCTAAGAATGTTCAAAATCCTATATATTATCAGAATGTGAAATTTAAGCACAAAAATACATTTTGAAGACAAATACTGTATTTTAAAAATAATTCACAGTACTTCTTCCCTTCATTAGAAAAGAGAATCAAGAATTGATTGTATCAAATTAATTATATAATATGTCAGACAACATAAATGGGAAATACGTCAGAAATGAAACACATTTTTTCCTCAAATCTTTTAAAGATGAAGAGAAACACTAGATATTCCAAGAAGATCTAAAGATGGTGCCTATCATCCCCCATTTTACAACTACATATTTTTATTTCAACCACTAAGGTTACAATATAGAGCAAAAAACTGAGTTTCATTTCTGACTTTGAAATCAATACTTTAAAAAAATGTAATGTAGAGTATGTACCATACCTATCTTTGATCTGTCTGGCAGCCTTGGAGCAAGTCAGGGGGAAGAGAAAGAAAGCAGTTAGTACTTTCATGCAACTTTCAAATGCAGTAACATGCAAGAAAAGTTAGAATACAAACTCTGTAGCAGCTTAGTTAACATTAACCAAAACCCAAGTTATCAGAAAATTTTATGAGAAAATATTCTTATAAACTTACAAATTTTTGTTAATTTAATATTAGATCTGTAGTAATAGATTAGGACTCAGATAAATCAGTTCAAATGGAGGTCAGCATAGCAATTTAGACCAATAAGTGACTCTAAGCACATCTTTATTTATACTTTGGGATAATTTAACTAGATGGACCTTATATAAAAGCTGAATGGAGAAATTCACAAAACCACTTATAATTCTGGTGCTTCAAAATTGTTACCTAGTCAACCTCTTCCAAATTTATTCCTTTGTATCTTAGTGTTGTTTCTATAAAGTATCTCAAACAAGGGCTAGAATTATTTATTTCTCCTCTCTCTGAAACTGGGAGTCATCTAAAATATTTATCAGTAAATCATTAGCAATACTTTAAAAGGTAAAAGAAAGAACAAAATGGTTTGTAACCTTTCAGCAGATCAAAAGAAAATGATCAACAAACCAAAAAAAAAAAAAAAAAAAAAAAAAAAAAGAGATTTTTTAAAAAAAGTACAATGCTGGAAGGACCCATGTGGCCTGTATTAGTAAAGGAGAAGAGATTGGAATTCTATAGAAAACTGACTTATCATGATTCAAAATCTGAACTGAACTTCTGTAATCTGGTGGTTTTGTCTGTTGCCATACAAAACTATTGCCTATTGAAGCACTTCTTTATTCTCTGTTTTATACTACTTTTTCTTAATCTCTCTTACACACCCACCTTATTATACATTATTTCCCTTCTTATATTTTATGATCTGGCAAAATTGGTATTCTTGCTATCTTTCACATAGTGCACTGCATCTCCTGTTTTTATATCTTTGTTGCTCCTCTGGGCTGAGGTTTGAGTTGATGCACTGAGGTCCCAAGTACATGAGGCTAAATAGTAATTGGACTATACTCTATTAATATACATGATTGGATAAAGAATGGTCCCTGCCCACTCTCTGTGCAAGTCCTGATGTGTTGTACAGGAAATGACAATTTTGGTGGGTGGAGGCAGAGAGAGGAACAGGAAGAGAAGCTGGGAGAGATTGGGCCTGGCTTCCATTCTCCTAGCTGCTGGTCGTGTGGCTGCTAGTCTAGCTAGCTTCTTGACTCAGCTACACACATTGCTATTGCTGATTCCCTTCTACCTCCGATCTTTCTTCACTGAGAATAAAGACTGACGATTTTCCCCTAACCTGAATTCCTGACTCCGGCTGATTTTAAAATACGCAGTCTTCACATTTCTCAATGACCAAAAGTTACTTCCACATCACTTCTGCCTCTTAGGATCACCTGTTTCCTTCAAATCTTTGTTTATATGATGCTCATGTGGAACATTTCCTGATCTCCCCACTAAAAATCATTTTGTATTTATTTTATTTATAATTTTATTTGCATATTTATGTCCATGTTATTTACCCATAAAACATGAGATTTTTGAAGACAAGACCTATTTTATTTTTGTCTTTATATTCTCAGTACCTAGCACAGTGCCTGGCATATAGTGTTTAAAAAATGCTTGTGCATGTTAATTTTCCTCCTACTCTTTGCTTTAAAAAAATTATGTGGGATTCATTCATTTATTCAATAATATTTATTAAGTGCCTTCTATTTGCCAGGTACTGTCATAAGTATTGGGGGCATTATGCTAAGGGAGGAAATTTATATGATATAAATGCAAAGGATATTAATACAAATTTATTCCTAAATTAATAAATGTTTGTTCATTTTAAATAGATTCTTAACTCCCATTTTGCAGTACCACTTAAGCAACACAAGCCATTTGAAGATGAAGGAAAATTATATAGCAAGACTAATATAATGTTCCCTCTGTGTTAGTGCACCAGCTTAAAATATTTCAATTAAAATGAACACTGTCTTCAAATCATTTTGTAGGTTCATAGATTATATGAGCTAAAATTCATTTTACAGGTTCACAAATTACATGAGCTAAAATTCAGCTGTATGTATATTTTCAAGTGATTGAATTGGAGGTGGCAGTTTATTCTCAGAGATGACTCACTATAGATCAAAACATTGCATGCTTTATTAAATTAGCAAACATTTTGTTTAACTACAATAATGATAAAGTATGATGTAGTAGACTAAACACTAGCCCAGAAATGGAATCCTAGTCTAGACATAACTCTGCCATTAAACATACTGTGTCACCTATGGCAAATCATGTCATCTCTTTATAGCTCCATTTTCTAATTTGTAAAGTGAGGGTTTAGGGATTACCCCTAAAAGCTCATTCCTTCTATGATGTTCTTTTTTGTCATCTATTGTTTTTCAATCTCAAAAATATACTTCAGTTTCCCTAAAACTCAACAGATAAATTTTAAAATTATACCTTTTAGTAAAAAGGAAACTTTCATTTTGATTATACTAAAGAATACAATTTACTATGCAAACCAAGCAAAATACTAAATTTCTCCATAGCTCACTATTTTATTTAACACATGTGACAATTAATACCTTTATAAATTAATTACTCCAAAGAACAAGTTCATCAAATAATACCTGTAGAACACACCTTGCCTCAAGCTGAAAAAAAATCCCCCCAAATATGTAGAGAATTAATTTTTAAGTGCTTTCTGATCCAAAAAGCACAGAAGAAATAAGCACATCCATCCACCCAACCAACATAGGTAAAACACAAGATTTAAGTCAGTAGATGATTTTATTTTTATTAATTTTATTTCATTTAATAAAACTGAAAAATAGATTAAAAATCACTTCAGTACTCCAAACATATCATGAAACATAAATTTTAATTCATACTCTGTGTTCTCTACTACATACTTATTATTGTTAATTCTATTCTAAGGAATTTGATATTATATGACTTTAAAGAGAAAGATCACAAGGTCTTAGATTAAGAGCTACAAAGATCTTAGAAGTTATCCATCTTCCCTTGTAATATTCTTCTCTAAAACATAATATTCTCTGGCAGCAGGTTTCTTGGGGGACTTCTAGGAACAGCCTTCCTTTCAATTCAGTAATGACCCCAAATGCAGCCAGGGATTAAAGTCCAAATCCTTTATGATCTCTTTCCAAGTCTTGCTTGTCTCCTTTCCTGGGGCCCAGTTAGTTTTCTTAGAGGCCTATCTCTCTCCTTGGTTCTGAAAGTTTAAGCTCCTGCCACCAATCCTTTGTCTTCTCTGCTTCTGCCAGCTTCTTGAGGTCCTCTCCTGAATGTGTTTTGGTTTCTGTGGGGGAGGCAGGAGGAATGCCACCACTTCTCTGTCTTCCCTAGTTCTGCCCGACTGAATCCTGGTTGAGACTCCTAGCTTATATATGCTGTCTTAAAGGTGTGAATCTTGTGGAACTATAGTAAGTACTAAGTACATGTACTGAACTAGAGAACTATTAAGCACTATGCTAAACAACCATTGTCTCTATCAATTCCACTGACTTAGCACCTTATTTCAAGTTCTGGCCCATAACATTCTCCTATTTTACATTAGGAAAACTGAGACCCAAAATTTCAGGATAGTAGAATAAGATGTTTTAGTAGAGTAACTCACAAACTTTACTCCATTGAACCAACAAGTAATAAGCCACATACGTATTATATTAATTAAAACTGTAGGAAAAAAAGAGAAGACAACCAGGGCATGAGCAACTATGTGGATAAAGAAGACCCAGCAGTCAAAAAACTACTCTTCCATACAGACCAATGGAGAGGCAGGAGACTAGAAATCACCAAATGAGCTGTAGTCATTCCCCTGTAGAATTTCCAGTGCATAATAGACCAGTATAAATTCATCAGAAGAAAAAAAAACTCTTCAAAATGTACAAAAAAACCTTAATAACAAAAAATAAAGTGAGATCAGACACAATTTGCCACTATGCTAATAGATCAATAGAACAGAGAAAAGAGTCTTATTTTGTGTGAGGTATACAGAGAAAAAAAAATTTTAAAACCTGCTTAGCACAAGTTCCTTCTAGCTCTAAAACTTAGAACCAATGAACAAGAGACAAAATTCCAGAAAAGATTGGGAGGAGAATAAAACAAAGAAGGAGAAGTAGTGATATGACACTTTTTAGAAAAGGACATCATAAATTGAAACTATTTCTAGCCATATGAAAAGATGCTCCAAGTCATTATTAATCAGAGAAATGCAAATTAAGACAACTCTGAGATACCACTAACACACCTGTCAGACTGGCTAGAATGACAGGGAAAGATAATGTGGAATGTTGGAGGGGATGTGGGAAAACAGGGACACTAATACATTGTTGGTGGAACTGAATATATCCAACCATTCTGGAGAGCAATTTGGAACTATGTTCAAAAAGTTATCAAATTGTGCATACACTTTGATCCAGCAGTGTTATTACTGGGCTTATATCCCAAAGAGATACTAAAGAAGGGAAAGGGACCTATATGTGCACAAATGTTTGTGGCAGTCCTCTTTGTAGTGGCCAGAAACTGGAAACTGAGTGGATGTCCATCAATTGGAGAATGGCTGAATAAATTGTGATATATGAATATTATGGAATATTATTGTTCTGTAAGAAATGACCAACAGGATGATTTCAGAGAGGCCTGGAGAGACTTACATGAACTGATGCTGAGTGAAACAAGCAGGGCCAAAGATCATTAAATACTTCAACAACAATACTATAAGACAACTAATTCTGATGGAATTGCCATCCTCAGCAATGAGATGAATCAAATCAGTTCCAATGGAGCAGTAATGAACTGAACCAGCTACACCCAGTGAAACAATTCTGGGAGATGACTAAAAACCATTACATTGAATTCCCAATCCCTATATTTTTGCCCACCTGCATTTTGGATTTCCTTCACAGGCTAATTGTACAATATTTCAGAGTCCGATTCTTTTTGTACAGCAAAATAACTGTTTGGTCATGTATACTTATAGTGTATCTAATTTATATTTTAATATATTTAACATCTACTGGTCATCCTGCCATCTGGCAGAGAGGGTGGGAGTAAGAAGGGGAAAAATTGGAACAAGAGGTTTGGCAGTTGTCAATGCTGTAAAGTTACCCATACATATAACCTATAAATAAAAGGCTATTAAAAAAAAGAAAGAAAGAAAAAAGAAAAGGACATCATAAATGAATATTACTCAAAGTTAAGAAAATGGCTTGGAGGGAGAGGTAGCATATATAAAGAGAATTCTGAATCATATTCCTATCTGGTATGAAAAAAGAGAAAAAATGTTTAATAAGGAATAGTGAAAGAATAATAATTTAAATAAACTTAAGAAATGTGGATAAGAAAAGGAAAATAGGGAAAAGGGAAAGGGAAAAATAGTAAGTATGAAAGAACCTATAAGAAAACTATGATTATGTATACTTATTGTGTATCTAATTTATATTTTAATATATTTAACATCTACTGGTCATCCTGCCATCTAGGGGAGGGGATGGGGGGGGTAAGAGGTGAAAAATTGGAACAAGAGGTTTGGCAATTGTTAATGCTGTAAAGTTACCCATATATATATATCCTGTAAATAAAAGGCTATTAAATAAAAAAAATAAAAATAAAAAAATAAAAAAAAACTATGATTAAATAAGTATAAGCAAAAACATTAGAAATCAAGCAGAGAGGGGGAAAATCAACATGAAAGAGTATTATTGTTGTTGTTGTTATTGTTGTTTTTTAAAAGGACAATTTGGACCTCAAATTTCATTGGTGTAGTAAGTGTAAAAATTCATTCCACAAGGACACACGCTGACAATTCTGTGAATTGTCCATGGTCACACAGCTACCTATGTTTCAGTGACATGATTTGAAACAAGATCTTACTAATTTTAATACTAGTTTACATTCCCTAAATTAAATGAAGAAAAACAGAAATGTTACAATTTTACCCTTGAATATGAATGGATTCAACACCTCAATAAAAAATGAGGAAAATTGTACAATGGATAAGAAAACAAAACCCTATAATTTGCTGCATATCTAAAATTCTTACTAATGGTCACCACAAACAATTGAAGTTTAGATAAGTAAGCATGTCATTAAATTATGTTTCTTATTCCCATTACCCAGTATGAAACCAACTCAACCACTTTGTTTATTCACCTCCCAAGGTAGAATCTGTAAGTATTCCATTCAGCTTGCGAGAAAGGGAGGCAGAAAGAGGCAGAAAGTCAGAGAAAGAGACAGAGACAGACAGAGGAAAAAAATGCTTTAACAGACATTAGAGGGAACACCAGCCCTGCAGATAGAGAGCTGGCCTCAGAATGTTCTCCTGATTCTGCTTACTTCATATATGTCTTTCTAGCTTTTTCTAAAAATATCATGCTCTTCATTACTTGTAACATAGTACTATTCCATTACAATCATACATCACAATTTGATTGCTACTCCCTAAATGATGAGAATTTTGAATTTTTTTCCACTACAAAAAGAGCTACAATAAATATCTTATACAAATAAGTCCTCCATCCCCCCCACTTTTTAAATCTCTTTGGGAAAAAGGCCTAATAGTGCTATTGATTGGTCAAACAGCATGTATAGGTTTAAAGCCCTTTGGGTAATAATTCAAAGTTACTCTCCAGAATGGGTTGGCTCAGTTCACAATTTCACTAATAATTCAGTAGTTTCCTAGTTTTCCCACATCCACTCCAACACTTATCATTTTCCTTTTCTGTCGTAACAAACAATCTGATAGTTGTGAGGTGGAATCCCAGAATTGTTTTAATTTGCATTTCTCTAATCAATAGTGATTTAAAGCACTTTTTCATGTGACTATTAATAGTTTTGATTTCTTTGAAAACTGCCTGTTCTTATCCTTTGACAACTGACAAGTCAATTGGGAGATGACTTGTATTCTTATAAATTTAACTCAGTTCTCTATATATTTAAGAAATGAGGCCTTTATTATATGAGATGCTTATTGTAAGAAAAAAATTTCCCTAGTTTTCTGCTTTCCTCATAATTTCGATTGCATTGGTTTTATTTGTGTAAAACCTTTTTAATTTGACATAATCAAAACTATCTACTTCATATTTCATAAAGCCCTTTATCTCATTTGGTACTAAATTCTTTCCATATCCACAAATCTGACAGATAAAGCATTCCTTGCTCTCCTAATTTGTTTATGGTCTAAATCATGTACCCATTTTGATTTTTTCTTGGCATGCAACGTGAGATGTTGGTATATAATTCATTTCTCCCAAACAATTATCTAGTTTTCCCAGCAAATGTTTTGAGCATTGCATTCTCTTTCCAAAAGGTCAAATCTTTCAGTTCTTCAAATGCTAGATTACAATGGTCATTAACTATTTTGTGATGTGTGCATAATCTATTCTATTGATCCATCACTATTTCTTAGTGAATATCAGATTGTTTTGATGATCACTACTTTGTAATACAATTTGAGATCTAGTACAATTAATGCACCTTCTTTCACAATTTTTTCATTAATTCTCTTAATATTTTTGACCTTTTGTTCTTTTAGTTTTTCTAACTCTACAAAATAATTTCTTGATAATTTGGTATATCACTGAATAAATTTAGATAGACTGTCTTTATTATATTAGCAGAGTCTATTCATGAACAATTAATGTTTTTCCAATTGTTTAGATGTGACTTTATATGAAAAATGTTTTGTAATTGTATTCATATAATTCCTGGCTTTGTCTTAGCAGGTAGAGTCCCAAGTGTTTTATATTATCTACAATTATTTTAAGTGGAATTTCTCTTTCTATCTTTTACCGCTGGACTCTGCTGGTAATATATAGAAATCCCAAAGATTTACACGGACTAATTTTATATCCTGCAACTCTGCTAAATTTCTGAATTATTTTAAATAGTTTCTAAGTAGATTCATCATTAAGTATAATATTGTATTATCTGCAAAAGAATGATTCTTTTGTTTCCTCATTGCCTATTCTAATTCCTCTGATTTCTTTTTCTTTGCTCACTGCTGTAACTAGCTAGCTTATCTAGAACAATGCTGAATAACAGTGGTGATAATGGGCATCTTTGCTTTACCCCTGATCTTACTGGGAAGCTTCCTTATTATCTCCATTACATATGCTTGCTGATTACTTTAAACAGATATTGCTGTTATCATTTTAATGAAAGCTTCATTTATTCATATGCTCTCTGGCATTGACTAAGAATGGGTATTGTACTTTGTCAAAAAGCTTTTCTATAACTATTAAGATAATGTTGATTTCTGTTGGTTCTGGTATCAATTTGGTCAATCTTACTGATAAGTTTTCCTAGTACTGAATCCATGATTGTATAAATCCCATCTGGTCACAGTATGTATTCTGTGGTATATACTGCTGTAATCGTTTTACTAGTATTTCATTTTAAAAGTTTACATCAAGGGACAGCTAGTTGGTGTAGTGGATAGAGCACCAGCCCTGAAGTCAGAAGACCTGAGTTCAAATCTGACCTCAGACACTTAATATTTCCTGGTTGTGTGACCCTGGGCAAGTCACTTAACTCCAATTGCCTAATTGGGGAAAGAGTAGAAAAGAATAGAGCTGAAAAAGAATCCATTCAAACCCAGGATTCAAGAGAAGCATAAAAATGAAAGCAAAAAAGAGAAATCTTAAACTGTACATTCCATTGTGTAAAGACAATATTTATAATTCTTGAATCTTTATCATTATTGGGGCAATAAAAATAATCTTTTTAAAGGGTATGAGTGTGAGTTAATTGTGTTGGGATGATTTTCAAAAAAAAAACTGAAGGACTGAGAAAGAGGGAAACATTGAGAGAAAGAGGAAAGAAGAGGTGTGAAAAAGGTTTTACAGTGGAGGGGAAGATGTGGGGATTCTTGTGTAAAAACACTCTCCAGGGTGAACATTTGAAAGATGTAGATTGTATATAAAAATAACATTTAAGCAATTGGGAATTATAATAAAACTGAAAAGGATTGACACCATGTTACCAGCTTAACTAGAGCATTATAACACTGGTCATCTTAGGAAAAGCTAATGAAAAAAAATTTTTGGTCTATCCAAATAAATTAGGTCCAACTCCTATATAATAGTGGCCTATTGATGGT
Source organism: Sarcophilus harrisii (assembly GCF_902635505.1). Lineage (NCBI taxonomy): Eukaryota > Metazoa > Chordata > Mammalia > Dasyuromorphia > Dasyuridae > Sarcophilus > Sarcophilus harrisii. The sequence goes on from NC_045426.1 coordinate 101,679,911, forward strand.
GTGAGCCAAAGGACATCTAGAAAATCTCTCTATTAAAAATCTCATTTTTCTTCAATATAAAATGTTCGTACTTTGGATAAGATTGAAAAATCAAGAGAACAAAATTTAAACTATAATTCTGAACACTAAACTATATTAAAACCAAGTTAAAACAATTTGGAGAAAAGGAAGGGAAGAAGCTTGTATGAACTATTCAAATCAAAATTGCAAAATATATAAAAAATAAAACTCTGAGTATTTCTAATAAGTCCAATCTAGTTTTAACACACATAAGAAAATAATCTTTATTCTATCACAATACCAATTAAATGTCTGGTTATTTATATCTGATTCTGTTATCTGTCTATACCATAAACAGATACAAAGTTTCATATAATTATAGACACTTCTCATGATGAAGCATCACAATAAGATTTTAGTGATGGTTTCTTTATTTACATAGAATATTCAAAAGATTACTGAAGAAATCTATTCATTTTAAACTAAAAATGTTAGCGTTTTTAACTATGAGAGATGGGAGAGGATTTTTCTAAAATATGTTGCATATTTCTTTGTTCTCTTAATTTTAGAATATTTTAAAATATTTATCTCCTTTGGCTAGGATATATCATCATGAACATTACTGCACTTTTATGCCACATAATTATGCAACACAATTATGACTACAGAAACAATACTTGTCACTATACAAAAAGTCATAGAAATCTATACTTTTTTAAGCTCTCTTCTCTGCTCTGAATATAACTTCTTGTGTTTGCTTCTTCCCATCAAGCTATCTGCAATAACTTTTTACTAATGTAAATAGACTCAGTTTTCTTCCTTCTTCCACCTAAATTAATTTGTTGTTTCTGATTTGGTCAGGTCTAGAAAATCAGATAACCAAGATCACTAACTTGGTGTGTCAAAGAATAGTAAATAGGCACTAAAAATTCCTATTAAAGTATATGAGTTTTAATTGAGTTATTTTAGCTACTCTGGGACCTTTTACACTTCTTTCCCAATTCACTGAGGTAGCCAGATAAGTGCCTCCAAAACAAAAGGTTTTTGTTTTTTTACACAGGTGAGTGTCTTTTAATAACCTCTTTTAATGCCTTTGTTTAACAAGTTCTTTATTTGACAATAGTAAAAAGCTAAACTTGAGCCTAATTCTTCTCCTGTTTAAGAAGTTAATGACACAGCATAAGTAAAAATAATTCTCTTAAACTGACAAAAAAATTAAATATTTCATTACTTCTGCCTCAAAAAATAGGATCTGCTTTTTATATCTTAATTTTAAAAGACAGCAAAAGGATGAAAAAGGAGGTTCAAAACAGAAGTAATATGTCATAATTTTTTAAAAGATTATTTTATTAATGGAGTATAGCAGATAATAAAATGTGATATTATATATACTTCTAAATATGATGTTCATATTCCATAATTCTTTCCTGCATTGTAAAGGCCTATACATGTTAGTGCAGATAATCATTTGTTTCAAGCAGTTATGATCTTCTCCATGTTTTCCTTCTTTGTTAGAGTGGCCACATCAGTGCATTAATAAACATTGGATATTTTAAATATTTCTCTTTTCTCAGAAAGTTTTATTAGCCCTAGAATTCACCAAAAATTTACTTTACAGAATAGTCGTGTTGGACAGTGCAATTTCAAAAGTTATTTTTTTAATCTGATGTTCCTCACTACATGTTAATATACAAAGAAAAATTACTGAACAAATTAATAAAGTTGAATGTGGGAATTCTTGATAAGCAAGATAATGTAATAACAGATCTGAACTTTACTAATTGAGCAATTTAACAGATTGCTCACTGTTTTAATCACTCAATTTTGAATATAATACAAAAACTAAACATGTCAAAATTACCCTAATTGGAATTTTGGAATAAAAAATTTATACATCAGACTAAGGAACTAAAATATACCTAAATGCTTATTTTTTTATATTTGAAAGACTGATTAAAACATTTTAAATAGGGTCTACATTTTTTAATAAAACATATAAACTTAATTATGTTATCATTGTTATTCCAATAGTTCATAGTTCTAAAGCATTAACAAACATCAAGTACATTATATCAAACATTTTCTTAACAACTTACAAAGAATGCCAAATTAAATTTTCAAAGCTTTTAACTATTTTCTTTCATTCATTTTTTATTCCCATTTTTATTAATGTTGTTTATGTATCACAAAAAAATGTGCTGCTACCCCGAGAAGTGCTCTTAAAATAAACTACTAACAAAGACATTTGATTAGTCATCTGAAATTTTAAATAGTCAAAGTAAAATGAAACTTTATATAATTTGTCCATGGCTTCAAAGACTTATTCTGCTTTGGGAAAAGCACATTAACATTATATACTTATCAAGAAATCCCAAGTTTGTTAGTGGTTTTAATTTATTTTTAAACATTAATGATAAAGGGTCCAGTCCAAACTTGTGGGGAAAGAACCAAATTTCTACATTATTTTTCTATATTAGGTTTAAGGTTTTTTTTGTTTTGTTTTCTTTCTTACCTTTGAGAATTCTTCTGGTTCCTTTATGTCTAGTGACCTGGAAGCAAATTCTAGTAGCTCTTCAGAATTCTCCAGGGCATTATTACATTGACTAAGCTGACTCTGTACACAGAGTGAAAAAAATTGAAAAATAAGAAATTTTTCTAGTATCATATGGAATTGTGATTATTCATCATGTTGCAATAAAACTCTAGCCAATTTTAACAGCACAGTTCATTTTCTGTCATTTCAGAGGTTTTATTCAAGCAAAATTATCCAGGAACATCTTAATCACTACGAATAATGAAGGTTTTAATAAAATTATGATACTGTTTAGAATTAAACTCTAAAATGTCTACAACCTGGGTATAGTGACATTTTGTCCCAATATAAACAAATGCAAATTTTTTCCATCATTTATTATACTTACAAAAGAAAATATTGATATTATTATGCAGTTGATACTCAGTTACTGAGGCAATAAAATATATTTGAGAGAGAGAGAGAGAGTGTGTGTGTATGTGTGTATGCTCTGGACTCAGAACCAAAAGCTTACATTTGAGCACCAGCTCTGAAATTTGCTAGTTATATGACTCAGGACTCAGAGAAGTAGTTTGTCTATTTGCATCTATAAAACCTGAATAATAAAGGTCCAGTCTGCCCTATAAATATGCTGTGAAGGTTGTTAGATAACATACATGAAAACAATTTAAGAGCCATAAAGGATTATGAACACTTTCTGATATCCACATAACAGCAGCCTATAAAATTCCACTGCCTTCAAGATTCTCTAATCCCTGACATTTTGTTTCAGTTCCAATCAGTCTTCTGAAACTGTTTTTTCAAGGTTATCCACCAATAACCTACTAAATGACAAATTCAAGGTCATTTTCAAAGTTCTTATCCTCTCTGACCCCTTTGCAATATCTCACACTATTTACATACTCTTTCCTTTTTGACATTCTCTCCTTTCATGGTTTCTACAGCCCTGCTTTGTTCTGGTTATTCTTTTACCTCTCATATAAGGTTCCTTCCCAGTTCCTGTTACTTTGTTCTTCTTTTTCCTACCATTCCCTAATCTTTGCATCCCTTGAGGTTCTGTTCTTGAGCCTTTTCTTTCCTCTATAACATCTACCTAGGCAATCTCCACTCACAAGAATTCAATTACCTTTATTTCTAGTTCTATCCTCCCCTGTTAGCCCAATCCCATATTTTCAACTACCTTAGAGTCCTTTCTATTTGAATATCTCGTGAGAAGTTAAAACTCAACATATTCATATCTGAATTTATCAGCTTTCACCCAAAACCTCCCCTTTTTCTCCTATAATAAACTAATCCCCCCACTATCCCCTTCCAGTCTTAGAATCATTGTCTTCTTCTTCTCAGTTGCCAAAATACTGCAAATTCTACCCCCAAAACATTTATACATCTTCTCTTTCCATTCTCACTATCAGCACTCTAGTTCAAACCCTGATTACATCTTTTGACTGCTATAATGACCTAAATGATCATCCTATCTTCAGTCCCTCCCTCCTTCTAATTCATCTTTCACACTGCCACCAAAGCAATCTACTAATTACAGAGGGGGGGTCTGATCAGGTTACACTCTGCTAAGAAAGTATAGTAGTTCCCCACAACCTTGAGGCTACCTATGTGACTGTTCAGTAAATCATTTTCTAAGTCTCAATTTCCTCATCTACAAAATAAAAAACTGGGTGACATAGTGGATTGAATGGTCATCCTGGAGTCAGCAAGACTCATCTTCCTGAGTCCAAATCTAGCCTCAGACAGTTACTATGTGATCCTGAGAAAGCCAACCCTTTTTGCCTCAATTCTTCATCTATAAAATGAACTAAATAAGGAAATAGCACAACCATTTCAGTATCTCTGCTAAGAAATACCCAAATGGGATCATGAAGAATGAGACAATACTGAAAAAATGACTGAACAACAAATGAAGTGAAAGGACTGGCTGGACTAGGTCACTTCCAAGATTTTTTTCCAAGTTTAAATCTTTACACCATGTTCAATTAAAGTACAAAACTCCTCATCTTACTCAGAATCTACAATCTGGCTACCCCTTCTATTACACTGAGCAAGTCACTTCACTTCAAAAAGCCACTTAATTGTGTATACCATTTGGCTCACTGATACTTCTACAAGGCCTGTATCCCAGGAGAGATCAAGTAAAACAGAAAAGACCCATATGCATAAAAATATTTATAGCAGCTCTTTTTATTATTGAAAACTAAGAAGATATTCATGAATTGGGGAATGGCTAAACAAATTACATCATAATATTTCAATGGCATTGTGTCATAAAAATATTGAAAGAGACAACTTCAATGAAACCTAGTCTGACATATAAAATGATTTAGGAAAAGTGATAAGAATTAGAAGAACAATTAATACAATTAACAATATTATGAAACTACTTGAAAGCCTTAAGAATCAATGCAATGACCATGATTCCAGATACTAAGATAAAGCATGCTAACCTGATAAAAGAAATAACAGACTCAGGATGTATAAGGAATAAAATTTTTGAGCACAGTCTTTTTTTCACTAATACGTGGTCAAAATAAATGACTAAATATTTTCTAATTTCATCCTAATCTCTTCCACCCTTAAGCATCTGCAAATTTTATCCTCCTATCTATAAGTTTCCACCTGTTGAAATCTTTTCCTTGCTTCAGGGTCCAGATCATATTATAAAGTTTTTCCTCATGACCTCTTTCTTATGAGTGATCTTGTCCTTTCTGATGCATATCTGGTCAATTCTTACTGTCTATAAACATGCCTGTGTCTCTTTTATTCTGAAAAAAAAAAAAAAAAAAACAACCTTTATTTAATCCTTTTCACTAATGTCCTGTATCTCTTTTGTCCTTTGTAGCTAAACTCTTTGAAATGACTATCTAAAATAAATGATACCACTTTCTTTCCTTGCACTCTCTCCTTAGCCCCTTACAATCCAGTTTTCAACCTTATCATTGCCCCAAAACTGCTCTCTCCAATTACTAATATTTCTTAGTAGTGTAAAGTGCAATGGTCACTTCTCAATTCCTTTTCTCTTCTATCTCTGCAGCTTTTGACATTGTTAATTACCTTAATTCTCTCTTTTCTCTAGATTTTCAAGATATTCTTCTGGTTTTTCTTCTACCTATGTGACCACTATTTTTATCTTCTTTGCTAGATCCTTCTTCAGATCACAGCCTCTAACCACAGTTGTCCCATAGAATTCTGTCTTCTTTTTTTTTTCTTCCTTCATATAACTTACTTAGAGACTTCATCAATTCCCAAAGATTTAATTACCATGTCTATATTGATGATTCTCAAATCTACCTTTCCTGCCCCAATCTCTCTGCTGACCTCCAATCTCAAATCTTCGACTGCCTTTTTAGATATCTAGAACTGGATATCCAATAGACAGACATCTTAAACTCAGTATGTCCAAAACAGAATTCATTTTCTTTTCCCTTAAACTCTCCCTCAACTTCTACTTTCCCATTTACTGTAACGGACAACATTATTCTCCCAGTCTCTTAGGCCTGCAACATAAGAGTCATCATGGATTCCTCACTATGCCTTTCCTTTAGCAATTTGTTGCCAATACCTGTCAATTTCACCTTTATAACATCTTTTGAACACAACTTCTCAGCTCTGACACTGCCCCCATTCTAGTACAAGTTCTCATTACTTTATACCTGGTATACACACTACTGAAATAATAGCCTGCTGGTGGTTCTATCTGCCTCATGTCTCATCCTACTCCAATACATTCTCCATTCAATCATTAAAATGATTTTCCTAAACCACAGCTCCAATCATGCTACCCCCTACTCAAAAGACTCCAATGACTTCCTATGGCCTCCAAGATTAAAAACAAATCCTCTATTTGACATTCAAAGACCTTTATAACCTAGCCCCCTCCTACATTTTTACTCTTCTTACATATTACTTCTCAATGGACTCTTTGATCCGGTGACACTGGCCTCCTGGTTGTTCCACAAGACACACATCTCTCAGCTGTGAGCACTGTCTCTGGCTGTTCTCTCTGCTGGCATGTTATTGACCTCCCTGGCTTCCTTTAAGTCCCAACTAAAGTCAAATTTCTATGGAAAGCTTTCCCTAGCCCTTCTTAATTTCAATGCATAGGGACAGCTAGAGATTGCCCTGGAGTCAAGAGGACTTGAGTTCAAATCCAGCCTCAGACACTTAGCACTTCTTAGCTTGTGTGACTCAGGGCAAGTCGCTTAACCCCAATTGTCTCACCAAAATAAAAAAAAAAAAAAATCAAGGCATACTTTCTGTATTTATCTCCTATTTATCATGTATAGTTTGCTTTGTATCTTTTTTTCACATTATCTCCCCTATTAGATTGTAAGCAACTTATGTCCAAGAACTATCTTTTGCTTCGTCATTTTTATATCATCATTTAGCACAGTGCCTGGTACATAGTAGGCACTTAATGTTTACTGACTAATTTAAGAAGTAGTAATCACATTTTCTCATTATAATTTACTTTCAAAGAAATAAGATTAACCCAAACAAAATTCAACCAAAAATCTAGTCAAAACACAAGACTTTGGATAATTTAATTATACCTGACTGATGATATATGTATAACACTTAATGAAGCAAGGGCTAAAGATTTCTATTTATAGAGGTTTCAGTACCTTAATACTCAATCACAACAACACTTCTAAGAGCAGTTAAAAATCTAAAATTATCGATTTATATCTATATTATATATAGGGACTGACTGTTATCTATGATTTTATTGGGCACTTCTTGATAAATAACCTCCCTGTACTAATGCAGGTTGACACCTCCACAAATCTTAAGAGAACTTCCCAGAGCACTAAGAGGTTATGGTGGCATAACAGACAAAGGACTGAACTTGAGACTTAGTAAGTCCTACCCCAAGCACTTATAGTTGTACAACTCTGAACAAGTTACTTAATTTCAATTAGTCTAAATTTCCTCAACTACAAAATGAAAGCATTGGACTATATGGTTTTACTAACATCCCTTCAAGTACTAAATATGTAACTTGCCCAGGGTCATCTACCTAATATGTCTCAGAAGCAAAGCTTGAACCCAAAACTTTCTGACACTCTATCCCACTATCGTATATTACCTCACTAACACAAGTTAATATAATTTACTAACCCTTGATCTTCTGTAAAAATAAATCTTTATCTCTATATTTTAAAAAGGGTTATCCTCAAAGGCCAGATCATGACAAACTACATTAGAGTTAGAATGAATTAACATTATCTTACTATTTTGCTTCAAGGACGATTCAAGGAATTCTAATTTATTTGGTCCCTGTTTATCTTCAATACTGAATTGCCTTTCACCTGGAATGTCCTTTCCCTTCACTCTTTCAAACAAAGTTCCTCCCTTTTTTTAGGCCTTCTCAAAAATCATTTTCTCTAGGAAGCCTTCTCTAAATAAACTTACCAACCCAGAATCGCTTTTCACTATGCAGAATAACTATCTTAAGCTGTACTTATTTACAGATACACATTTTTTGATGTCTACATATAGTGTAATCTTCAAAATTTCAATTCTTTGACAGCAGGAATTGTATTTTTACTTTTTTCCTAAACTCAGATACAACTGCTAATGATAGGAATAATAATTTATTTTTTCCTTTTAAACTCAAATCTAATATAATACCTTTTGCATAACTATCATTCAATAATTTTCTGATATCCCAATGAATTAGCTACCAAGTAGAGATTTTCTCATTTATTTTTGGGGAATGAGAGAAGAAAAGTCCAAATCTATGATTTGTTTGGTGTAGGCCTGTCAAAAATTATTGGTTAAATAAATACTTGCATAAAGAGAGGGAAAAACACTCTCTGCCCCCAAGGATCTCACAAGCTTATAGGGAGATAGCATGCAAATAACTACATATAAACAAGATAAATACAGGATAAACTGGAAATAATCTAATAGAGAAGGCATTAGAATTAAATAGGATCAAGGGATTTTAAACTTGAAGAAAGACAAGGAAGCCAGAAGGCACATATAAGGGAGAAAATTCTAGGCATGTGAAAATTCACATAAGTAGAAAATGGAATCTCTTATATGAAGAACAGAAAGAAGATTAGTGTCACTGGATAGCAGAATATAAGTGAGGGAATAGAAAACCAGAATAAGGTGTAAGAAAACTGGAAAAGTTGGGAAGGCCTGATTATAAAGGGCTTGGTCAAATTTGCACTTTAGGAAGGTTACTTTGATAGCTTTGTGGAACATGGCATAGAGTGGAAAGAGACTTGAGGCAGGAAAACCAACTAGAAGGATACTACAAGAGGTAAGAAAATGGGAATGTTCCATGGCAGAGGCAGTAAGAGGAGAAAAGACATATTCAAGAGATGGTGTGAAAGTAAAAGATGGAGAGAGAAAATTAAATTCTGGATATATTGAGTTTAAGATTTCTGTGAGACATGTAGTTAAAAGAATTTAGTAGATAGCTAAAGATGAGAAGAGAGATCAGAAGAAAGGTTAATGTAGGAAAAATAGATCTGAGAAGCATCTGCATAAAGATAATCAAGTATTTCTTTTATCAATGCAGACTGACACAAGTTTGTAATTTAAAAATAGTTTTAAGGTCTTCTATTGCTTAGGGTCAATCAGAAATTAAGTGACTTGCCCTGAGTCTCACAGTTAATGTCAAAAGTAGAACTTTAACCCTGGTCCTCCCTGACTCTGACTTTATGGAGACTATAACATCTGAATTTGAAGCAAAATTTTTCCCCTTTCAGATTCAACTATCTTCAGTATATATTTCAGAAAACAATGTGTAGTTCATTCTAAACCAACCTAAACTCAGCTGGTAACAATTAAAAAAAACAACAACATGTCAAAGGACTAAGGAGTACTAGATGGTTAAAAATTAATCAATTAAAAATCAGCCATAATAATAGTATATTACAATGTTACACAATTTACCTAGGATAACTGAAAAATATTTTTCTAAACAGAAGTATATACCTGTTTAGAGGTATTTGGAGAATGGAAGGAAGAATCAGTTGACCACTGATTCTCAATCAGGCTCAAGGTCATTAGTTTTATTTCATCTGGCCCATGGCAGGTTTGCTGAAATTAAATGCCTTTTAGCTACTCCTAGCCACTACTGCAAATAAAAGCACCAGATTTAATTTTCTGTCTAATTGTTTCAGCAGCTTATAGCCTCTTTCAAAAGTGACTTCATCTCAAGCAATTTACTTTCTCAGACAAAGGAGCAGACAATAGGTAATGTGGACTAAAAGTAGAAAGGAGAAAGATTGGTAATAGTAATGGTGAGGACTAGACTGCTTGATAGGTGAGGTAAGGCTATTGGGGATTAACAGAGAGGCTAGACCTAATGACTACTGAGGACAGCCTGATTTAAAAAGGAATTTTTGTCACCTGGGGATTACAGAGAGGAAAAGTTTTTTCAATAAGCAAGACAGGAATTTTGGAGAACAGAGAGGACATGCAAATGAACATGGGAGTATATAAATCTGTTTTGGTAGGGCAAAAACTGAGGTGATTACAGCATCTAAAATGGTAAAGGATTAAGGGGTTATCATTTTTGCAGATCATAAAATATTTGAGCCGAAAGGGATATCAGAGATTATCTCATCTAATACTCATACTCACACTGAGGACAAGCAGTGTGTGTAAGCAGGCAATGTTGCCTTTTTTCTCTCTTATCTCTCTCTTTTCTCTTGTCTTTGGACTTCTCTTTCATTTAAATGTACTTAAAAAGGAAATAAAGTAAATCTTATTTATTTAATGTTATTTTATGTTCAATGTTTTTAATATATTTCATATTTCACTCTCCGGAGGAAAAAAAACTAAATCATTTTGTTTTTTATTTTAATACAGTCAATTGACTTTTCCTTCCATTCTCCAATGAGCTATATACTCTGTATAGCAAAGACTTTTTTCCTTAATAAAACTAAACAGTTATTGATGTTTGTCTTTTGTTCTCAAAGAAAATCTTGACATCAGGGAAGTGATGCCCATGACAAGCAAGATGGATTTAAATGAGAGTGGGCTACGCAAAGTCACCTGCCTCACTTTCTCCTTCAGACCCATCTGGGTTCAGTGACAAGATACAGATCAGGACTAATGTCTAAAGGAAATATATATATAGTACTGATGATATTATACAAACTCAATAAATGGCTGATATCTCACATATCTAAACAACCATTACTTTTTAAACACTGCATTTCTCATGTACTTCTTTATACTGTGTAACTCACTATACAAAGAAACATTCTATTTTCCCCTATGAATTTATTGTTTGACTGAACCCAGAGATGATTTAACTTCCCATTTTCATTAAGGCTCACACAAAGACAAAGCCTATGGTCTGGTTTCCAAAATATGAATCTGTACAGATACCAAAATGTTGGCTGATGCAAATTTCCAATTGGCAGATTAAGAGATATACAGATTTTAGTGTGTACATGTTTATAACTATACCAAAAATAAAATAATTTATTAGCACATATCTTCATATTAGTATTTATACATTATACCAAGCAATTTGAAAATTTTAAAATAAGCTTTTCATATACTTATATACTTTTACCTAAATTTATTCACATTTGCTTTCAAAGTATTAAATAGATCATAAAATTATCTGGATGAAATATTTTATATCTTTGAAATATTATATGAACTTACCTGTAGTTCTTGTGATTTACGAGCTTGTTCTTGCTTGATAGAATTTGTCATACTTTCTTTCATCTCATCCAATATAGAATAAAGACCATCAAATTCCTCATCTAATTCTAAAAGTATGCTAGAAGAATTGGCCTGTTTAAAAGTAATAAACTTTACTAGATGGAAACAAGCAGGTAAAAAGAATGATACAGTCACAATACAGTTATCAAAGAGCAAAGATATCATACCAAAAAGCAAAATGTATATCATATTAGTGTATTTCATAGTATATATAGAAAATACTATACTAGTATTCTTGATATACCTGAAGTACACAATATAAGAAACACGATAGTCTTAAAAATAAAACCTAAAGTTGACCATGTTTATAGATCTGATCTGAATATCATTCAGTCTGTGCCATATTAGTGGTTTTTAACAGATTCATACCTGAACTCCTTTTAGTGTATGATTTAGAGTATCAATAAAATTCTGAATTTCATCATTTTTGCTTGCCAGAGTTGTGATAATCCTTTGCAGAGCTTCCTAGAACAAAAATAAAAACATACCCTGAATAAAAATGACAGTCACGATAAATAATCCTTATAATATTTTAACTAAAAAAAAATTCTCAAACCCTTAATATTACCTTCTGAAGATGAACCCTCCACTTAAAGTATATGACTAATAAAACTGAAATATAGCTAACATTCAGTTCCTGTGGCAACGTTACTTGAGATATTTAGTTGCTTGAAATTTACCCAAATCCTTGAATTTCAAAAGAAGGGATTAACAGTTTTATTCCCTTTTTTAATCTTTAAAAACAAACTTACGTCTTATAGTTTTAAGTACACTAAAACGAAATCAAAATGTCACAGATTTAGTCACTGGAAGTTATTTTTATGCTTAATGGGGGTTAAACATACCCAAACTGGGAAACCCTGATGCTCGCTCTATCAGGACAAATCTATTAAGGAACAAAGAGGAAATGAAAATGAAGGTGGCAGGATCCTGAAAATCATCAAGTTTTAAAACACACACACACACACACACACACACACACACACACACACACACACTTGGGTTTTAAAAAAATACAAATTTGAGGATAAGATTGCAGTTTTCAGAATTTCAAGGGAATTAGTGGGAAAAAAAATTCAAACAAAGGTTACCTAGCTGTATCAGACCTAAAACTAAGTCATCAAAACCATTAGTAAAAAATAGAGTAGTTGATCAATGGAATAGCTTAGGTTCACAAGACACAATAAGTCAATCTAATATTTGATAAACCCAAAGATTCTAGCTCATGAGATAAGAATTCACTATTTGACAAAAATTGATGGGAAAACTGGAAAACAATATGGCAGAAACTAGGAAGTGATCAAGACCTAACACTCCATACAACTCTAAAATCAAAATGGAGTTAATGATTTAGACATAAAGGGTGAAACTATAAGCAAATTAAGAGAACAAGAGATAGTCTACCTCTCAGATCTGTGGAGAAAGAAGGAATTTGTGGCCAAAGAAGAACTAGAAAATATTATTAAATGCAAAATGGATAATTTTTATAATATTAAATTTAAAATTTCTTGTACAAACAAAACCAATATAGGCGATATTAGAGGGGAAGCAGTAAACTGGGAAAATTTTTATACTTTCAAGGGCTCTGCTAAAGGCCTCATTTCTAACATATAGAGAGAATTGACTCAAATTTATAAGAATACAAGCCATTCTCCAACTGATAAATGGTCAAAACATATGAAGATAATTTTCAAAGAAATTAAAGCCATTTCTAGTCATAGGAAAAAATGCTTTAAATCACTATTGATGGGGCAGCTAGGTGGCGCAGTGGATAGAGCACCAGCTCTGAAGTCAGGAGGACCCGAGTTCAAATATGACCTCAGACACTTAACACTTCCTAGCTGTATGACTGGGCAAGTAGCTTAACCCTATCTACCTCAGCCAAAAAAACAAATAAATATAGATCAGAGAAATGTAAATTAAGGTACCACTACACATATCTCAGATTAGCTAAGATGATAGGAAAAGGTGAAGATAAATGTTGGAGGGGATGTGGGAAAACTGGGACACTATTTTGTTGGTGGAGTTTTGAACTGAGTCAATCATTCTGAAGAGCAATTTGGAACTATACCCAAAGAGCTATCAAACTATGCATACCCCTTTGATCCAGCAATGTCTACAGGATCTACAGCCCGAAGATATCACAAAAAAGGGAAAAGGACCCAAATGTGCAAAACTGTTTGTAGCAGCTCTTTTGGTAGTGACAAGGAACTGGGAAATGAGTGGATGTCCATCAGTTGGAGAATGGATGAATAAGTTATGGTATGAATATAATGGAATATTATTCTTCTATAAGAAATGATGAGCAGTATGATTTCAGAAAGACTTGGAGAGACTTGTACGAACTGATGCTAAGTGAAGTGAGTAGAACCAAGAGAACACTGAACACAGCAATAAGAAGATTACATGATGATCAACTGTGATGGACTTGGTTCTTCTCAACAATAAGGTGATTCAGGCTAATTTCAATAGATTGATGGAGAGAGCTATCTGCATCCAGAAAGAGGACTATGGAGAGTGTGGATCACAACCTAGTATTTTCACTTTTATTATTGTTGTTTGCTTGTTTTCTCTCTCACCTTTTTTTCCTTTTTGATCTGATTTTTCTTTTTTACGCAACCTGATAAATGTGGAAATATGTATAGAAGAACTGCACATTTTAAACCTATATTGGATTACTTACTGTCTAGGAGAGAGGGGTAAGGGGAAGGGAGAAAAATTGGGAACAATTTTTTTTTCAAAAGTGAATACTGAAAGTTATCTTTGCATGTATTTTGAAAATGAAAAAGCTTGCAATTTTCTTTTCCAAGAAAAAAAAGAGCATTTGCTAGTACCAAAATAAAAGTGAAATCCAGACAATTATTTTTCTTTTTTAAAAGTTTCCTAGGCTTCAGAATAATCAACAAATGTATGCTTCCTTCTAGATCTAAAGCTATGATCCAATACAAATTACAGCACCAAGGGGAAAAGATTTAATAAATATCCATGAATAGCAATATCAAAAATGAAAATGACTTATTTGGGACTACTGTATAACATTCATTGTGGAAAGTCAAAATCAAATCCAAACAACTTCACTTTCTAATTCTTATTTTACCACAATTCTTACTGTATTTTCTCATTTTGAAGGGAAATATTTTCCAAAGGCCCCTTCTTTTACATATATAAAATTTTTAAAATTCCACCAAGTTCCAGGTAATGGGGGAGAAAGAGAAATAGAACAAGGAAATACGTTAATATCATTTGTTCTTACTTTATGACCTTAGCAGCAAATGCCCTGTTCTAAAACTTAATAAAGTCTGCCTGACTAACTGGTATCAAAAAAGGGGAAAGCAATAGAGACTAGTGAGCAGCAAATCAAAGACCTCCTCACTCCTCTTAGAACTCTCAGGGGACAAATAGAAGCAACAGCTGCTCACTGGGGACCAGACTTGCCAGTGTGAGTGGGGGCTGGGAGAAGAACCCAGTGCAGGAATTATAATATCTTCGCTACGAGCCTCACAAAATTTGTTGACTATGAACTGGAACAATAAACAATATATGGATGTGTTTTGAAAAGTACAAACTGATTTTTTTCATCCCTAATGTAGAATTAATATTTCTCAATAAAAAATTTCTTCTTCAGATTTCCTCCATTGCAAATCTTCAAATGTTCTACAATTTATACAACACATTTAAAGTATTAACAGATACTAGGAAAAATATGTAAATATTTTGGTGGCACATTGGGTAGAGCACTTCCTCTGGAGGCAGGAAGACCTGAGTTCAAATTTTATGTCAGACACTTAAATTCTTGTGTGACCCTGGGCACTTAACCCTATTTGTCTCAGTTCCTCATCAGTAAGATGAACTGGAAAAAGAAATGTCAAACCACTCCATTATGTTTGCCAAGAAAACCCCAAAATGGTAGCATGGAGTCCAAGAGGACTGAAACAACTGAACAATAAAAATTTTAACTAATTTCACAGCTACAAAATCTAAAGGAAATTACTCAGCTTAATTCTACCCACAATTAACTAACTGAATTCAGATGCACAGAGTTAGTAACTCTTGGAAGATTTAAGCCAACCCAGTATCTTCTTCTTGACAAAAAAAGCTTTTCTAATTACAGTAAGGTCTTGCCAATTTGGAAGAGAAAGCAAGTTGGATAACTTGTAAAACAAATTTTATTACAGCTAATACTAGTATGAAAACCAGAAAACATCTTTTTTTAATATGAGCATCATACAAAAAACATATAGATCATTTCTATAACTAGCTAGTAAATTATACATTCCTTCCTATTCTATCTTAAAAACTCCTTTTCAATTTACTTTTCTCTTTTATTACAAAGATAGTTTACCTCTGAGGTTCTGAAACAACTGCCAAATTGTTTTAACTTTAGGGAAATATAGAAGATTTGTAGATGAATGAAAGTGAATAAATACAATGTCCGTTTCAATTTTGAGACTTTCTTTTTTAACTTTGAGAAGAAGCTTAAACAGTTGGTAACTACTGCCAGAGTAACAATACAAATACAACTGTACATACTATGCACTTTAAAATTAGGAAAAGCAATACAAAGTAAAACATACAAAATTTAAGCTATGGAATGTATTCTAGTTCTCACTAGTTTTTTTTTTTTTTTTTTTGGTTTCTTTTGAGGATAAAAAAAACACTTGGACCTTTGATTTCAATGGAATTTCAATGGAAAATACAGGGATTTTCAGTACCAAAGCAGGCTAGTACCTCCCCAGTGCAACTAGGGGACAAAAAGAATTGACTTGAGCCCTTTTAAGCAACTTATCCAAAATAAGAGGTACAGTATGTGTCAGAAGCTAAAGTGGAACCCTAATCATCCTGGCTTCAAGACTAGCTCACTATCCACTATATTAGAGGTGAAATACAGGTTCACAAAATTCCTGAGTGCAGCCTGAATCAGACTAAACCAAAGCTCCTCTCTGATTATTGCGCTGTTGTATTAATTTTTTAAAAATGTGGTTTTCTCAGTCATATATAGCCTACAGGGATCCATATTTCTATACAGTTTGGTGGCCTACTTTTCTATCTGGGTTTGACATCAATGTACAATAATCCAACATCATCCTTTCTCTAGTTATTTTAGGTATTCCAAAATGAACATCAGATCAGAAGACTTGTAAAAATATTTAAATGTTAAATCTAATATCAATGAAATATTTATTTTGCTCTGAGATTTATGTGAAACCAATGACTTTTAAGGTATTACTGTATTTAGATTCTCTATTTTCATCTCAACTTCTGTTGAACAAAGAAAAAAATAAGACATTTCTTCTTCACTGATTTAATTTAGTAGAAAAAATGAATATGGAGGAAAGTTTAGTCACATATCTAAGCAAATCTCTTTAACAGTTTACTCAGCTCCTTCCAAAAGGAATTAAATCATACTATTATTTAGAATGGGATTTCAAATTACTGGATCTTTTGGGTACCAGAAACTTGAGAAACAATTCAACCAAAATTTATTTATTGAGTTCCTGTATTAAGATACAAGGCACAAAGAGCTAAAAAGCAAAAACTGTCATTTACTCTCAAGAAACTTATAAATAGGAGCCAAAATAAAATAAATTTAGAAAGCTTACAATATATTATCAGGGAAAAAATAAATACTACAAATAACCCCAACAAATATAACTATGTCCATACAAAATATCCTCCCTTCAGCTAACACTTGAATAAATGACTTGAAAAAGAACACATATTAAAAACAGAAATCACTCTAATGATTCTTCAGAAAATCCTTCAATTTGATTTCTACATATTCTACAGAAGAGAAAAATACTGTATGCATTTAAGAATAGATATTAAAATTAGACATTTCCATGCCTATTTAGGAGAGCCCTTCTTACTCATACATTCTCCATTTCAAAGAAATACAGAGTGGTTCTATTAGCAAGAAAAATTTTAAGGAGAAATGCACAAAAATTTCATTATCACAGGAAGAAATAGCATCAGAGGCAAAGAGAGCAACTACTTCCAAGACCAGATAAAAAGGGCACAGTACATCAAAAAATAAATTTTTAATAAATGTGCCAAACATAAAACATGTACTTGAAAGTATTAGGGCAGAAATGGAGGGATGAGTGTCAGGGATCCAAATATAGTGAAGGAAAGATGCAGGCTCAAGAAAGGAATGAAGGTCTGTTGCTTATCACAAGATCTGTGATAGTGCAGAGAAAAATCCTACAAAAAGCAAGCAATGACACACAGGCTTCTTTTCCCACTACCTCAGTCCTTAAACTATGAACCCAATAGTTTCTGCCAGGCCAATCCCCGGCTCTCCTCTAAAGTGGTACACAAAGAAATACCTCTAATGTAGCATAACAGACATAGCACTGCACTTGCAACGAAGAGTACTAGGTTGAAATCCTGGATCAAAGTTACATTAGCTACGTGACTAGGAGCAAGTCATTTCGCCTACAATAAAAAAGCAAGTAATAATCTAATACATATGAATTCACAATATTGTGAGTAAAGTGTTTTGTAAGCATTAAGGTACTATATAAATTCAAGTTATTATTCTGAAAAATCTACCTTGCCCCATAAATATTAACATTTTTAAAATTGAATTCTGATGATAATCTAATGCTTCCCTCTTTATTTTACAAATTAGGAAAATGAAAAGTTAGTAAATTAAGCAATTTAGAAGCACATAATTTTGGAACCATGTACATAGTCCTACTGATGCCCTGAGGTGATTCTGGAGACTTGAAGATTCTGCCAAAGGAGCTCAAGTTCTGGCAGATTCTATCAGGCTGGAAAGATTTCAAATACAGTCCAAGCAGCAACAGACAGCTTGTGCTTTCCAAAAAAACAGCTGAATTAAATAAGGAGAAGTTCATCATCAGCAGTCTAGCTCCTTGGTAATGAATTCTTTGGCCATGGCAACCCATGAA
Organism: Sarcophilus harrisii; assembly: GCF_902635505.1. NCBI lineage: Eukaryota > Metazoa > Chordata > Mammalia > Dasyuromorphia > Dasyuridae > Sarcophilus > Sarcophilus harrisii. The sequence goes on from NC_045426.1 coordinate 101,698,070, forward strand.
CAAAGAAAAATGTAAAATAGCCCTCAGTCTTGTGTATATCCCTTCCACTTCTGCAGGGATAAGTGGCAAAATACCAGAAAAGAGGGAAAGAGTGCTAAGAATCAAGTTTTCGTTAAATTTATTAATTTTAAATTAATTACTGGTACTCTAAGTGTCAGATCCACTTTCAGTGATCCAGTGGACATACTACTGAAGAATGTGAATCCCTATTATTAGATAACATCACCAAAAGTCCAACAAAACTAATTATGCATTTCACATAAAAGTTTAATGATGCAGACCAATTGCTGTAACAATGAAAACAAAAGGACTTAAACCACCATAGAAAGCATATTAATGCTTGACTTCATTGACAAAAAACAGGATATGACAACCAATGGCAACACTGATTTAGAATATGAATTTGTAAACTTACAGAGAAGAGTATGGACGATTATGAGTGCTATTTCTTTATATAACAAGAAGCAGCAGAGTTAAGGGAAATTTGGCATAAAGAATGCTTGATTGGCAGCTGGTGCAGCAGAAGGAATTCGTACTTTGGAGTCAGAGGTCATGGTTTGAATCCCAGATGAGTCACTCACTACTCACGTGACTTTGGGCCACTCACTACTCATGTGACTTTGGGCCACTCACTTCACCTCCTCTTGGATCCTAAATTTGCTACTCTAAAATGAAGATGTTTTACTAGATGACTTCTTAGGTTCTTTATAACTCCAAATGTATGTCCTTAAGATCCTTCAAACTAAGCAAAAAATTGAAAAGAGTATCATAAGCATCCAAAAGATAGAAGATCCCAGCAAATATATTCTGGGAGGTATGATACAGTGGAAAGGACATTATTTCTTGAGTCAGGACCTAGATTCAAAATCTGTTTTTGACACCACCTCTGTGGCCCTGGGAAAATCATTGAATTTCCAAGATTCTCTTATTCTTCATCTATATAATTATGGAGTTGGATTATATAGATTCTGAATTCCCTTCTAGGCCTAGTTCTATGATTTTTATAAGAAACACATTTTTTAAAAATGACCCTAAGATTCTCCTTCAAAGACCCGGTTTTTTTTTAAATTTTATTCCCAACATTGTTCCAGTGATGTGTTAGCACTAGTCAATATCTAATATATGGCAGGTATAAGCAAATCTCATTGCATTATAAATAAGAACTATAAGGAATATCATCAGTCAATTGTAACCTGTGATTAAAAAAAAGAACATGGGTTAGACAAGCAGCAAGAATCAATAGTAAGACATAGACATTCTTTGGTCCCTGAAATTTCAAGAGAATTTCAAGGATATGTAGGTATATCAGAGTAATGTTTTGCTATTTTGGAAGAAATTCTTACATCAATGAGATCATAAATTCTCTAAATTATAATCTCAAGAGTTGGAAAATACCTTAAGAGTTATCCAATCCAGTTATAAAGGAATTCCTTTATAACAACTTAATCGGTAGTCTGAAGGTCATACAATTAATTAGTTACAAATTTGGGACTAGAACAAAGATCTCTTCATGCTAACCCAATATTCTTTCATCACTACTTTGCTGCCCTCCACATATGCTTACCATTCTTTTTTGTCTACTTTAACAAAATGGTCTTGCATTCCAATCAGCAAACATTTAAAGACCTTTTATATTCCTGGCAGAAGACAAACAAAAAATGATGTAGTCCCTGCATTCAATAAGTTTACATTGTAGCAGGGAATACAACACATTCAGATAAGTAGATACAAAATATAGGAATTGAGACCAAACTTATGATTTCATTGATAGATGGAGTTTCCAGATGAAGAAAATCCTTTCTCTGTAATTTATAGTCTTATAGAATTGCCTAGAACAGGTATAAAACATTGCCACATGTGTTTCCCCCAGACACACATACATACACACTCTTGAGTATAACCTGAATCATACTAAAATGTAATTCCTCTCTGATTTTAATGTGTAGATTTACTAATATACATATATATAATATATGTATGTAATATCTATAAAAATATGTGGTATACTAAGTCAATATGTGACACACAGAGAACCTTAAATATGGTTTAATGGTTCCCATTTCAATTTGAGTTTGACACAATGGGTCTAAAATATTAACAAGTTAAATGACTTGTCCAGGATAGCAAAAATAAAATAAAATAGTACATGTCAAATGTAAGACAAACAGAGGTCTTCCTAACTCCATGACCAGCTCTCTACCCCCAAGTAAAAACTAAGTAATATGCTTAGAAAAACCCTAGCACCTAAAGAAATCAGGGAGACCTTACTTAGAAGGTGGTCTTTGAATGACCTTTGAAGGAGACTAGGGTCTGAGAGGCAAAGGTAAGGAAATACATTCCAGGCAGTGAGAATAACCTGTGAAAAAGCACAGAGAACAAAAAAAAAAGTCATGTGAACAGTAGCAAGGAAGATGGTCTTGCTAGAGTATATAAAGGGGAGTAATGTAAGATTGGTCCCTAAGTCATAGTGTATTTTAAATAAAGAAGACAAATTGAGACTTTAAATGATAAGAGAAAATTATTTATATTATATTTTTGAGGCTATAGAGAACCAATGGAACTTACTGAGCAGAGGGACATGATCAGACTTAAGCTTTAATTCATGTTGCTGTTTTATTCAAAGTATAATCAATCCAAAATCCTCAACAAGCATAAATAACTGATATCAGATCTTTATCAATTTTATTGGGGGGATATTTAAAAAATTAAAGTTGTTGAAATAGCTTGGAAAGGTTACTATTAAGAAGGGAAAAAGGAAGATGAAAAAGATAAAAAATTTTGTAGGTAACACTGTTCATTATCAATTCACCTGGTATATGACTCTTAGTATAGCAAACTGCTATACTTAAAAACAAGAAGACTAAGATCCAAATCCCAGCTATGAAAAATACTTTCTGATCATGGGTAAGACACAATTTCTTAATCTGTTTCTTCATTTGTACATGGTGCTAATACCATCTGTAGCACCTGCCTCACAGGATTGTGATGAGGCTCAAATGAGTATTTATGTGGAGTTTTGTAACCATAAATGATTATAAAACTATCAGTTACTATCATCATAACTCATCCTCTCAGGAAGGTAGCTTTATTTGTCATTAACTAGGAAATTTTTGTGGGTTTGTGTTTTTTTAACTAACTACATTTTACTTCATTTCTGTGGATAAAGCTTTTCACCAATACTCCCAAATATGAAAGTTTTTTGCTAAGCATCCACTCACATAATGGAAAAGGTTGAAAGATAAGAAAAAGCATGATATGAAGGACTAATACTAAATAATACCTGGAGACCAATAAACAAATCTTATCATTTTTGTGGGAAATGGACTAACTTTGAGTTGCTAAGAGCAAGTATTCATACCTTCTTAAGAATTAACTTTAACCAGCTATACACAGCAGAGATTAGCAGTATTCAAAGAAAAGTAATTCTGTTTTAGAGATAAACTTTCCATAGGTATGCTTATGTGAGCTTGAACATCAAAAAGATACTTGAACATCTAGACAAGAAAAAAAAAAGATTTAGGGAGAAGGAAAAATGAGGGAAGTTACAACAAAGTGCAAGAGATCAAAAATAAACTTTGCCTATCCATTCCCAATTTTGCTTATGGCTGTCAAGGCAGAATGAGTACCAGGCAAATCATAATCCCTGCTGTTTCTCAAACATCTGTAAGAGATGAGTAACTTAAAGAAAAGATATCAAGACAAAGCTAAAAAAAACTGTAAACTTGAAGTTTATTCAAAAAATCTCAGTCTCCTCAGTAAAAAGCCAATGTGTTATCACACTAGATTTGGAGTCAGGAGAGATTTTGATTCAGATTCCGTCAGTAAGCCAATTAATAGACATTTATTAAGCATCCTTTTATATACCAAACACTATGCATATTAAAATTAAATTTAATTATTATTAAATTAAATTTAAAAAAAAGAAAAGAGGAAAAAGATATTCCCTTCCCTCAAGGAGCCTACTATCTAAATGGGAGAGGCAACAAGCAAACAAATATGTACAAACAAGATATAAATAGAAAATAATTAACAGAGGGAAGGCACTAGAATTAAAGAAAGATTTCCTGTAGAAGATGGGGAGTTTAGCCAGAATTTAAAAGGAAGTCAAGGAATTCAATAAACCAAAAATAAGAAAGGAGATCATTCTCGGATTGGAGGACAGGTAAGAAAATGCCAAGAGCAAAGAAATGGAATGTCTTATCTATGGAACAGAAGAAAGTCAACGTGACTGTACATGGCAGGAATAACTATAAAAAAGACTGGAAATGTAGGAGAGGAGGCTAGATTATAAAGCACTTTGAATACCAAATAGGGTTTTTGTATTTGATTCTGGAGGCAGCAAAGAACAAAAGGAGTTTAGTGAAGGAGAAGACATGGTTAGAGCAGTACTGCAGAAATCTTGCCTTCAATACCTTTGTAACCTCAATTTCCTCAAGCTGTACAATGAAGCTAATATCATTTGTAGATGCTATTACCCCAAAAGATTGTTGTGAGATTCAAGAAAAAAAAAAAAACAGGGACACATATAATACTTTCAGTGTCCTTCTTCCAAGTGATCCCTAATGTATGCTTCTACAGCTTTAGTAAGGTAAAGCATTGTATTTCCCCATGTGGAGGGTCTTCTGAACAAAATTAAAGTATAATCTTTCCTAGTTGCCAAACTTTAAATCCTGTAATTCCTCAAATTCCTCCAAGTATCACAATATTCTCTGATTCTATCCTCACTTCATAAGAAAATAGATCTTTGTGATTTTCTCAAATTTACTTAAGGATATATTGAAAAGGCTTTTTTATATCAAACAAAGCCAACCTATATTTAACATATCTTCTGGAAGAATATGTTCCAGAAACTCAAGAAAATCCTACTATGTATAGAAGCTAAGGCTGAAGTTGTCTGTATCCATGATGCTATATATATCGAAAACGATAGTTTTCCCCCGACTCTGTTCAAACAGTGTCTGTTGTAACATAACACCATAGTCCAAATTATTTCCTAGGATAGAAAAGCAGCTGGTCAGACTTATCTATTTGCTGACTAGCAGCCATCCTGTTACTGTAAGACTGTCTTTAGTTAAGCCTCAGATCCTATAACTAGAGCAGTGGAGTTACATGAGTCAGAACTTCCAATCCTCTTTCAATTTGGATTTAATAGTCCTCATTTGCCTCTATTACGAGGAAACCAATTGTTAAAAACATAAGGGAGGCTCTGTAACCTAAGAGCAAAGGTGAATTTGGCATGGTTTCATTTGGGGAGTGGTTGTAGAAAAGAACAACAAAACTCCCCGTTCCAAAGTTTCTCTCTAACAGTCTATCTACAATGTGCCACACACCAAAGGAAAGCAGAATCCAAAGGAATATTAACATCAAATCCTTGTTATAATGCATATCACCCTTTCCATTTTTTTTCTTCCCAAATAAATATTTAACTGGAAAGAATTGCTTGACTACTGACAATCTTCACTTTTCTAGAGTAGAAGAGATATATCTTCATGGCCATTCTATCATGCATCTGTCATCAAAATGTTAACATTCCTGTTTAATCATAAAGAGAAAAACATATCTAACAACTCTAGAATATAATATAATTCTATAATAATTTCTATGGAAAAAAAGATTCCAGTAATATTAAATATTTTAATGCCACAATATAAAATATTCTTTTAAATAGTACAGTTTGTTAATGCATAAAGTTTAATTCAATCCTCCTATACTAAAATATGATGATAAACTGGTGCTTATGGCTAACCACAATTAAAGTGCTGAAATGAAAATTACTAATATTTTACTGTTTATAAAATCCTAGATTTAGAGTTGGAAGAGATTTTACGAGATTGCTTTAAATTTCTCCTTTCAGAGATTAGGAAAATAAGGACTACAAAGATTAAATGACTTGCTCGGGGTTACCCAGCTATTAGGTGTCTGAAGCAGGATTCAAATCCAGGTCTTTTTAACTTTTAAGTTCAGTACTATTATAGATATATCTCTCCTTGTTTAAATCCAAACTGATAAGATGACATAAAATGGGCATAAAATAATCAATCGCTTAAAGTCACAATATTTCTCATCTAAAAAAGTTACAGTAACTTGATACTATAAACAGTTATGTTTAAAAACAAAACTACTGTTTAAAATTTAAAGACATAAAAATATCCAAAGCACAAAAACTGGAATATTTAGAAACATACTTGAATGTTAGTCATTAATCATAAAAAGCAGAAATCAGAAATGTGCCCTTACTTACTTTCTTACTGAAGATGCAAGCATACATTAATTCTACGTTGTAAATGTGGAAGTTAAACATGTTTACGTTTTCACATGCCTACCTTATTCTTTAACAGCCTGAAATTTAAAAAAAAAACTCTTTAAACATGTCTTTCCATCGATTTATAGCTTCCAACAGAATGGCTTCAAATATGTTTTTATCAGATTTTAAAATACAATACCCTAAACACTTTAAAATAAGCTGGAGTTCAAGCAAAAAAAATCACATAATTATCAAATGTTAAAATCATTAGTCAATAGTGCTTATTTCCTATGATTGCACAGATACTGGCAAAGAATTAGAAACAGAAAAAATACAATAGGGAACTTATGATTTCCTGATCCAGTATGAATTAGGGCCCTTTTAATTCTATTTAAAGAAAGACACAATAGTGCAGAGGGAAGAGCAGAGAGATTGTAGTCCAGGGTTCTAATCTTAGCTCTAGGATTTGGTATGTTTATTACCTCTATGAAGCAGCTTTGTTTTTATAGAAACATGAGTAACAACTTAAACTGGTTAAACTTAAAGTACTAAACTGCGGTAGGTGTATACTCTTTCCCTCACCTTACTTTGTATGACAGTATTTAGCAGGTGCTTAATAAAATGTTAGCTATGCAAGAAATGGAAGATTCTAAAAGAGGGAATATCTTGTAGAAGAAAAAGTGCATAATTTGGAGCCAGAAGACCTATTTCAAATCCCAACTCTCTGCTATTACTGCTCTTGAGACTTGTCTGGACCTCAAATCAAAAATTTTAAGGGGGTTAAATTTAAATGACTTTAGAAAACCCCTTCAAACGCTAGATCTTCCTTATAGCCACAACCTAACAAGAAATATATGCAAGAGGCAGCTATCATCAAAAAGACCACAGTGCCAATTTGAAGTATTCTTCAAAGACTTGGTCGGCAAGTCACAATTTCCCCTGGACCCGTTTCCTTCTCTGTCAAAGTTCTATATAAATGTCAGCTATCATCATGATTATAATTATTTTTACTAATGCTCCTCCCTCTCAGGGTGGTAAGGAGGCTCCTAAAAAATAGTAAGGGTAAAGTGCCTGATAAATGCTAGTTTATTATTCGTATATTCACCTCCCAGGTCTGATCAAATGAGATAATAACTGTCCTAGCCCCTAGCCCCTAGCCCAGCACGGTTTCACACGGACAGCATTATCCGCAGCGTTATCACGATGAGCAGTATCCGACTCTCCCTCCGACGGAGGGGGTGGGGGAGGGAATGGGAGGTTGGGGGTGGGGGGATGGGTAGCGCAGGGTTTAGGGATGCTCTTCACTATAAGGAGCACTCGTCCAGCCGACTCCCTCACGAGTGCGGAGGTCAACGGTGAAAAGTCACCGATGGCTGCAAACGCCGAGTCTGTCACATGCTGGGGGTTCGGGCGTGGGGGCCCATTCCCAGGTCTCCGGCCTCGGTCACCGTCCAGCCTGCACAAGTTTTACCTCAGAACGGGGACTTTCCCGTCCCTTCACAGGCCCGGACGCTCCTCGCCGAGAAAGCCTGAGCTCGGGATTAAGCAGCGCCCCCTCCCTCTCGGACCAAACCCTCCTCAGCGCGCTCCGGGGGGCAGGGGTGGGGTCCGGCCTCCTCCCGTGCCCCGCACAGGACCCGACGTTCGGCGGGAGAGGCGAGGGCGTGGGCTGGGCGGGCCCGGCCCCGGGATGCCGCGATGCTAACGGAGCTCTCGCTAGTCGGGGGAGGGGGATGAAGGAGCCCGGGCCGCCGCCTCCAGCTCGCCGGGCGCATCTTGCCCCGGCCCCGCGCCCCCTACAGAGCCTGGGCCCGGGACGGGGAGGGGAGGAGAACCCGGCCGCTCGCCCCCGCCCCCCGAAGGAGAGGGAGGAGGGCCAGACAGCGGGGTTCTCCTCTCTACCCCCCCGCACACCCTGCGGGCCGCGGATACACGCCCCGCCCAGCCCCGCGCGCGGGGATGCGGCGGCGCTCGCCCGGCCCAGCTCCCATCACTCACTTTCTGGGAATCCATGGGGAGGCCTCGTGCCGCCGCCGGGCTCTGCGACCACGGGAGAGAGAACGAGGTTGCAGCTCCCTCGCCGCCGCCGCCGCCGCCGTCTCCCGGGAGACTGATGCTCCGCGGGTCTTAGCCGCCGCCTGGCCAGTCTCCGCCCGCTGTAACCCAAAACTCCGGTCCCCAGCCCGCCTGCGCACACGCCCCTCGCAGCAGGGTGTGGAGGCCCCCCTCCCTCAAGATGGAGGGGCGGGGGGGAGGGCGCGGCCTCGGCGCCTGCGCGCTGCGTCCTCACGGACGCGGGGGGGGGGGAGAGTCGCAGATTGAGGAGAGCGGACCGTGACTGAGGAAAAAGGGAGGGAGGGGGAGGAGAGGAAAGAAAAGGAATTGGGATAAGGTTTAGGATAAGGAGTCTCCCGGGGCGTCGTGTCCCGCTGGAAATAAAGAGATAGATGTTCTACAGAGCTTATCTAGGAAATTGTTGGAGTTCAAAACGTACATACAAAACCAAACCAAACCCCCGGAGCGCGTGAGAAGTGCGGAGAATCCGAGCAAGGTGTCTGAGCTCCGCAAGATCTCCGTGTCACTGCCCGGCGACGCTGGACGCTGCCCCCTATGCCGGTGTGTCCATTAAAGTTTGTGTCACAAGCTCAATCTTCCATTGGGGTGTACTAAGCGATAGGAGACGTCCTCCTCGGGCTCGTGTACCAGTTCTTCAGACACTTATAGGAGAGAAGGGAAGGAAGGAAAAGGAAGAAAAAGAAACAAAAGGAGGAAGGGAGGAAGGCAAAGGATAATGTTGACGTAAGCTCAAAATTGTAAAACTGCACAGCAACTATTAAATGTAATTTCTTACAGAGCATGGGTTTTGTTTTGCACAGAATGTTTTGTGCCTGTGTGCTTTGCACACTAAATAATTGTTGAATTGAACCAAAATAATGAAGGTGCCAACCAGCAAAGATAGGACAGACTGAAAGTTATATTCAAGACTTCAGGTGTATAAATAGCATATTTAGAGAAATTGAGAAAGGACAAGTTACCTAACTTCCAAAAAGGTCACTCTAGCTCTGGGCTTAAATAGACAAGGATTCCATCATAAGATCACTGGTATCTTTGGAAACAAAATTTCAGTTGAATGATGAGGTCAGAAGTTGGGAATTAACTAGGTTCCTTGTGGAAAAGGTATTCAACATGCAAAGTAGGTGTCACGTATAGGACAGCTATTTATTTCCTACTCATAAAGCCTGGAAATGTTCACCTCTCTGAATTGCTGTTTGGTCATTTGTGCACACAAAGCAGAAGAGATAGGCGGAAACTTGAAATCTAGTCTCAAAACTATCTATACTTGTTGCGATGTTTCTTTATAGGCTGTAAGGCAATGGTTCAGAAAGCAGAAATCCTCTGCCACTGGATGTCCAAAGTAGGTGTAGATAGAGCCCCAAGGTATATGCTCAAAAGTGAGAGGAATGTTTCTTCTAGAGAGTTTGATCCTTTATATAGAGCCCGAGAGAGCAGTTCTTTCTATCTCATTTGTCAATCGTTTTCCAACAAAGGTACCAGTATCCTGAACAGACTGTTGAGTTCTAGCATGTGGCCCACCAAAAGGACCCAAGATGCATGCTATATCCTTTTGTTCCCATAGGATGTAAGTTCTTTGATATCAGGAGGTTCTGCCACTTGATATGTTGTAGGGGATATAGTACTTGGTACATATTAATCACTTAATGGGTGCTTGTTGGTTGATTAATTTTATGTCCTTAAGGTTGTCTTTGGATTATACCAAACTGAAAAGTTTTTGTACAAACAAAAATAATGCAGACAAGATTAGAAGGGAAGCAATAAACTGGGAAAATATTTTTACAGTCAAAGGTTCTGATAAAGGCCTCATTTCCAAAATATATAGAGAATTAACTCTAATTTATAAGAAATCAAGCCATTCTCCAATTGAAAAATGGTCAAAGGATATGAACAGACAATTCTCAGATGAAGAAATTGAAACTATTTCTAGTCATATGTGTTATGATCGTGTATTTTAAGATCAGCACGAGACAGGAATTCAGGTTAGGGGAAAATCGTCAGTCTTTATTCTCAGTGAAGAAGGATCGGAGGTGGAAGAGAATCGGCGATAGCAATGTGTGCAGCTGAGTCAAGAAGCTAGCTCGACCAGCAGCCACACAACCAGCAGCTCGGAGTCTCGAACCCAGCCCAATCTCTCCCAGCTTGTCTTCTTCCCTCTCTGCCTCCACCCACCAAAATCGTCATTTCCTATACAACACATCAGGACTTGCAAGGAGAGTGGGCAGGGACCATTCTTAATCCAATCATGTATATTAATAGAGTATAGCCCAATTACTATCTAGCCTCATGTACTTGGGACCTCAGTGCATCAGCTCAAACCTCAGCCCATTACATTTCCCGCTTTCTTTTATTTTAGAACACCGGTGGTCATGCCATCCCTGACTCCTCAGGGAGGTCAGAGCCCCCAAGGGGAGGTGATCACAGCCTCCCTAACTTCTCAGGGAAGGCGGTGAAAGCACCGAAAAGGAGGTGATCACAGCCTCCCTGACTTCTCAGAAAAGGCGGTGAAAGCACTAAAAAGGAGATGATCACGCCCTACCTGACATCTCAGGAAGGGAGATGAAAAGCACCAAAGGGAAATGGGGTTGCTAGGGTTTCTGGGCTGAAGGGTCTTATTATGCACAAACCCATCAGCATGGGAGGTATTACACAAGCACACAGCAATAACGCAGAGGCTATTAGGGATGACCCTCCCCTCAGTCAGTGCAGGCTCGATGTGGTGTAACAAACATGAATTGTACACACAAGTAGCGGAATAGCAAACAATATAAATCAACATGGTGTTGGAAAAGATCACCAGAAGTCCTAGAAGGTGGGTATGTAAACAACAGTCACACATACACCTTCTTCAGCAGCCAAGAGATAGTCCAAAACCAATCTATTGTCCATTGTTTCACATGTCAAGGAATCCAATGATCCCCCTGAGTTTTTGAAGTCCTGAAAAGTCTTTTATGTGTTAGGAATCCAATGATTCCAGCAGATTTTGAAGTGTTGTAACAGTCTTATCATTTCTCAGAGAATCCAATGATTCCTGAGAGTTTTCAAGTCCTATGTCTCAGAGAATCCAATGATTCCTGAGAGTTTTCAAGTCCTATGTCTCAGAGAATCCAATGATTCCTGAGGGTTTTGAAATCCGACAATCTTTGATGTCCATGAGTCAAACGCCATAACTGCCACGCTCTTTCAATGGTGAGCACAATCAGCAACAGCACCACCCGATATTTCTTGGGTCTTCTCCTTTGTTTCAAAGGTCTGCTCCGTCTCTCTGCGATGGACAAGGCGAATATGGCTCGTTGGCACCCATCTGATTCCTTCTCCACCTGTAGAGATACAAGCAAACCCTCTCCCCAAAGCAGTTAGCCTATCTGGTCCTTTCCATTCACCACTTTCTGGGTCTCTCCACATCACCTGGCGATTATCTAAAGATAGTGGAGCTGTGCACTGACTACACTGACCTTCCGTGGGTTATAAAACCTGTCAGCAGGAGCCAGTGCATCTTTGTCAAAAATCAAGAAGTTAATAGTATAAAGAGCTAGATTTAGAAGTTCTCTAGGGTTACCTGTGGCTCCCCCTTTCTTTTGTTTTTGGAGTAGTGTCTTAATATCTCTGTTTCTCCTCTCCACTATTGCCTGTCCTTGAGGATTAAAAGGTATGCCTGTGGTGTGTAAAATCTTATACTGTGCACAAAAGTGTGCAAAATGTTTCAAGTATAAGCAGGACCATTGTCTGTTTTATTGCTTATGCACACCCATAATGGCAAATGCTTGTATGAGGAATTCAGTGACCACTGGCTGTCTCTTTGCTGCTGGCATTGCAAAAGTGAATCCTGAAAAGGTGTCTACCACAACATGGATGAAAGACAGACGACCAAAAGATTTATAATGGGTCACATCCATTTGCCAGATTTCATTGGGTCTCAAACCACGAGGGTTCTTCCCTGGGGCAGTGTAGGAGCGTGGAAAGGAAGGCAAGCCAGTACAGGCTTTTACTATGCTCCTAGCTTCCTCTTTGTTATTCCAAATTGTAAACGTAAAGCTCGGCAGCCTGATGATATTTAGAATGAGATGCCTGAGCTTCTTGGAACAAAGGGTATTGACCAACATAGTTAGAAGGCTATCTGCCTTTGAATTGCCTATCAAATATGGGACCTGGAAGTCCACTATGAGAATGGACATGTAATATATAGATCTTACCTGGATGCTTTCTCACTTGCTCTTGAAGTTTCTTAAAGAGCTGATATATATTAGAGGCTGCAAATTTTATTTGGGCTGTGGCAATTCTTTGTACCACACCTACTGAATAGGCGAATCAGATATTATATTTATGTCTCCTGGATAATAAGTAAGAGCTAGAATGATCGCGTACAATTCATTCTGCTGAGTGGACTGAAAAGGAGTTCTGACTACTCTCTTTATAGTTAGATCATGAGAGTACACAGCACAAATATTATGTTTGGATGCATCCGTGAAGATTGTTGGTCCTTGAAGAGGAACTTTAGAAACTTTTTCTTCAAGAGTCCATCGCCAATTATGTAATAGTCTAGTTATCTTTAATGGAGACCCATATAAAAAATTTGGAGCCATGGCTAATAAAATTTGCCACTCTGGGATGGTCTCACAACACACATTAATTTGTGTATTGGTATAAAAGGTGTATATCTTATCAGGTCTTGTCCCAGATAATTGTACTGCTCGCTTAGTGGCCTTTAATAAAATTCTAGCCACAAGCACTGGGTAGGGTGTAAGGCTTTGATCTGGTTGTGCTGGGAGGTTCACCCACTCTATCACACTGTGTCCTTGATGAAGGACTGCTGTGGGTGCCTCTTGTGTGGCAAAACTGATATCTCCAAGGGTTTTGAGTGACTCTTTCAACCACATTGGATAAAGCCAGTTCAACTTCTCTCAAAGCCTCTTGAGCTTCTTTTGTAAGCTGGCGTGGTGAATTTAAAGCACTGTCTCCCCTTAAAATGTCATATAACGGTTGTAACTGATAGGTAGTCAAGCCTAACACTGGTCGCATCCATTGGATATCTCCTATCAAGATGCTCCAAGTCTTTATTAATCAGAGAAATGCAAATTAAGACAACTCTAAGATACCACTACACACCTGTCAGATTGGCTAAGAGGACAGGAAAAAATAATGATGATTGTTGCAGGGGATGCGGGAAATCTGGGACATTGATGCATTGTTGGTGGAGTCGTGAACGAATCCAACCATTTTGTAGAGTAGTTTGGAACTATGCTCAAAAAGTTATCAAACTGTGCATACCCTTTGATCCAGCAGTGTTACTACTGGGATTATATCCCAAAGAGATTATAAAGAAGGGAAAGGGACCTGTATGTGCACCAATGTTTGTGGCAGCCCTTTTTGTAGTGGCCAGAAACTGGAAACTGAATGAATGTCCATCAGTTGGAGAATGGCTGAATAAATTGTGGTATATGAATATTATGGAATATTACTGTTCTGTAAGAAATGACCCTGGAGAGACTTACACGAACTGATGCTGAGTGAAATGAGCAGGACCAGGAGATCATTATATACTTCAACAACAATACTAGATGATGACCAGTTCTGATGGACCTGGCCATCCTCAGCAACGAGATCAACCAAATCATTTCCAATGGAGCAGTAATGAACTGAACCAGCTATGCCCAGAGAAAGAACTCTGGGAGATGACTAAAAACCATTATATTGAATTCCCAATCTCTATATTTATGCCCCCCTGCATTTTTTATTTCCTTCACAAGCTAATTGTATAATATTTCAGAGTCTGATTCTTTTTGTACAGCAAAATAACGTTTTGGTCATGTATACTTATTGTGTATCTAATCTATATTTTAATGTATTTAACATCTACTAGTCATCCTGCCATCTGGGGGAGGGGGTGGGGGGTAAGAGGTGAAAAATTGGAACAAGAGGTTTGGCAATTGTTAATGCTGTAAAGTTACCCATGCATATAACCTGTAAATAAAAGGCTATTAAATTAAAAAAAAAAAAAGAATACACAGAATGGTAGCCATGAAAAAAAAAAAAAGTTGTCTTTGGACTTTCAGAGCTTCTTGTATAATCCTTAGTGTAAATATGGAGGAAAAACAAAATTACCATTGAGAGTTATATTAATGTGGTTTTAAGTAATATAATATCCATTGAAAGAATTAAAATATTAATATAATAGAAATACAGGGAGATACTGTAAATATTATGTACTGTACATAAAATAATAGATTCTTGATGTATTTTAAAATATGACAAAAGTTGCAGTTCCTTGTCACAGATACTTGTGAGGAATAATACTGTGAACTCCAAAAAGAGCTCAGTGAATGAGCAACTTCAGGATTACTGAAGCAGTTTAAACTTTTTAATATACTCCTGCAGAAGCTTGTGTGGAAAAATCCATGAGTTTACCCACACATCTTACAGGTATCAGAGCCAACAATTATATCTTATACTCCTGTCTTAACTCACCTTCCTCCTCCTTCTCAGAGTTGCCATTGAAGGAGACCCTTCAGAAGTCTCACATGTAACATGTCCTCCCTCCCTATGAACTAGGGGAGTTTGAATGGTTGTCATGTCTTATGGTCCTCAAATTATTGATGAGTCACCGGTCAGGGTCTATTCTAGCAACAAAACTTCTTATTTGTTATTCCTTATTTGTTTCCTTTAGCATCCTCAACTTGACTTTGTGTTTGAATAAATTCTCAGTCCCAATGGGGCAAAGAAGGGAGGGGTTGGCTACCAGGGAAACTGAGGCAGAACAATTCAGGGAAACTGAGGAATTTCCATTGTACTCCTACCATTTTTCACATACTGATGAATTCAGATTCCAATCTTAGATCAGTAAAGACTCATTTGACAGTTGCAGCAATTCACTAATTCAAGGATCTCAATGATGGGAGTATTCCTCCTGAGATTATTTCTAGTTTACATGTATATAGCTTCTATATACACAGTTTTTTTGCTTGTTGTCTCCTCCCATTATAATGTGAGCTTCTTAAGAGCAGAAACTATTTTTTGCCTTTCTTTGTTTTATCAGTTCAGCAGAGTCTGGCATGTAGTAGCCCCTTAATAAAAAGCTTGCTAACTGACCTTTTCCTATCAATCTAATTCTCAATTCATTCATACAGTAGAAGATGCTGTATTAGCCAAGCTGCCTGTTCACCAGGAATCTGAAGGGCAGTTTATTGCCAATTATCTGTTGTTTATATGTTCAGACAACAGTATAGTCTACCCACAACCAAACCAGAATTTATCTTTCAATTAAATCTTATCAATTTGGCAATTATCATAATTTCCTACTCCTTGTATATACTTCATCAAATTTCCTTTTACTAAGGACATTACTTTTGAAACACTAAATTATAGGAGTAAAAGAAAATGTAGGTATATTTGTATCAGAGTACCTTCTCTAGGTATCACACCCTAAGATATTTATCCAATCCCTTTACAACCCTCCTCTCTCCATCCCTTACCCTCAACCTCCCAAGCAATAAAGAAATCTAGAACCAGGAAATTTGCTTTCATCCTTGAGCTGAGCAAAGGGCAATTTACTTACAAATAGGTAGTCTTAGAAACTGCACTACTGAATGCAGGAGCCACCAGATACCTCATTGTTTTCTTCAGATACAGCATAAGCAGTTGGCAAGACCCAGGCAGGTGGTGACAATTTAAACTTCCTAGGTTGCCCTTCTCAGTTTACATGGCCAATGTGGGAATTTGTTTTGTTCCATTCTACATATTGGTTTTTTTCTTTTTCAGTGGGGGAAGGGAGGGAAATAGGAAAAAAAGTTTTTTTGAAAAAGAAATTGTTTTTTAAAAAATGGTCTTGTTCAAATCCCAGATTTGCTCATCACTGAGCTATATAGATTATCTTGCTCTTTCTGAATGAATACTGTTGGACACTGAGGAACCATTGAAGACTGAAAAATATTGGATATTAAAAGATAACTTTTTATATAAGGTAGAAATATGAGATGACTAAAAATATAGTATTCCTCAAATACTATCTAAGCCACTCTTCTGCTATTCAAATCAAGGCCCAATTCACTGTCCATCTGTAGTGTCTGTTCAAGATATATGCTGCTTATCAGACAACAATTTCAGCCATATACATTCTTCATATATTTTGTTTTATTTATGTGAATTGCTAAACTCATGTCTTTTAAGTGTTTGTGGATCTCATTGAAGAGGCTCTGAGGTTTTGCCAGAATTTGATATCAACATGTCTTTTTGATGGGGAGGGGACCCTGAAACTGTCCTGACTTTGGGGTAAATGCTTGAGAACTCCTTGAAGGAGAGAAACTCCTTGAATTCTCCTGGGAGTCAAAGGAATCAAGATAAAGTGGTTTCATTCTGTTATCTTGGTGGGACTATTTTAGTCCAGGACCATTACTACTTAGCCCAAGCTGGAGATCTAGATTTCTATCTACCTCAATTGAGCTGAAAATTGTCTTGACCACTCCCCATAAGCTGTCCCATTCTACTGGAAATCTAGGCCTGGGAGCAGTAACCTCATTCAATTGAAACTTCTATTCAATTCGAAGATTTCCATCTAATTTCAACTCAAACTGTCCCCAGCCCCAAGCCAAAGTTTCAAATTATAAAAAGGAGTAAATTGGGGCCTTCCTTGCAGAGGCCCAAAACAGGAATCATACCAGGGACCTCCCTTGGCATAGCTGCCTGTGAGGACCCTCTGCCCACTCAGAAGGCATTCTCTTCTCTGTGTCAGCCCCTCTTTACCTTTTTCAGCTATTTCCCTAACAGGACTACATCCCTCTTTACCTCTCTGTTGGGATTTCTCTGCTAGAAATTTTACTTGCTACCGAGGAAGTCAGTCTCCCTAGCAAAGGCTGAGTTCTCGGTTCCAACAATAAATTTCTTTTTGCCAGTCTAACTTTTTGGGTTTGTAAATCCTTTTATGAAGGACCTGTGCCAACCAGAAGGGGTTCCCACAATTCTCTGCTCTGCGCCAAAACTCATCATTTTCAAACATGAGGACACTCAGAGGATTTCTGAAAACCTTATCACTATTCCTGCATCTATGAAAAGCATTTTCTATAACTTACTTCTTTGAGAAAACTTCCAAGACTCTTTGCATGTTGGCTAATGCTGCATATTATCTAATGCTTGCTTACATCAGTACCTTCTAATTCTTGAAAGTAACACAATATGTAGGTGTTTTACTATTAAATAGTCTACAAGCCTTTGAATTTTTTCATTTCTTAATTTTAAATACTATTTTAGTATATTTATTGCTATTCTCTCATATACCAAAATTCACACTGAACTGTGGAAGTATATAGTCCCAAGACCTTCATTATATTACAAAAAGTAAGATTCAGTGTTATAATATCTTATCTAATGTCATTATCTCTTTTGAATCACTGACCAAATTAAAAATTGGGAATGCTTTTTATCCCCTTAGAAGTTAGGAACCAGGACTAGATCTACCCAAGCATGTGTATACTATTATTCCCTTCAGTAAATACATTTTTAAAAATATGTAATAAGGGGGCTATCCAGTCTTAAATGATATACACTATGCTTTGTATGTTGCCAATCTGAGTTGAGGCTTGGCCAGCCTGTTTTAAGAAATATGTGATGGTCATATATTGTATATAGGCTATACTGTGACATATTCAACATGTATAGGACTGCTTGCCATCTGGGGGAGGAGGTGGAGGGAGGGAGGGGAAAAGTCAGAACAGAAGTGAGTGCAAGGGATAATGTTGTAAAAAATTACCCAGGCATGGGTTCTGTCAATAAAAAATTATAATTATTTAAAAAAAAAAGAAATATGTGATGGTGATTAACGGATACTTTATCCCTAATTCAAAGCATTTAGAGTTATTGCCACTATTTCCTGCCTGCTTACTTTGTGATGATGAAAAATTCATAATTGAGTACTGAGCTTGAATTGAATATGTGGTCAAAAGGATTGCTCCCTTCCTTCGAAGTTTTCAAATGAGGAAGAGCCATGATAAACCTCCGATGGGGAGAATGGTAGCTTTATTTCCTTGTCTGCCTTGTAACTGTCATGTGAAAAGTCCTGCTATTCTTCTGTCCCTGTGCACTTATTTTTTCCCTCATATTAGGTAAATGAATACTGGAGAAGGAGAAAACCAAGACATCCCTTTGTGACTATCAATAAGGAGATCCACCTGAGGTCTAGCAATGGAGATGCAAAAGCAGAGCCTGTCACAGCCACTGCAGTGAAACCAGTGAAGAGACAATGCTAAGAACCAACCTGCTTGACCCAGTCCATAAAAGAATTGACCATGGAGAGAGCCATCTCTACCAGAGAGAGAACTGTGGGCACTGAGTGAAGGTCAGAACATTGTATTTTCACTTTTTTTATTGTTATTTGATTGCATTTTGGTTTTTCTTTTTTTTCCTTTTTGATATCATTTTTTGTGCAGCATGATAATTGTGAAAAAATGTATAAAAGAACTGTACATGTTTAACCAATATTGGATTACTTGCTGTTTAGGAGAGAGGATGGGGGAAAGGAGGGAGAAAAACAATTTAGAACACAAGGTTTTACAAAGGTGAATGTTGAAAACTATCTATGCATATATTTGGAAAAGCTTTTTTAAAAAAATAAATTAGTGAATTGACCTAATGGCCAAGATAACTCATCCTGTAAGCATAGAATCAACTTATCCATGTAGGCTGTGCCACAACCAAAAGTGAGGGGTTGTAGTGGTGGTGGTGGAGTAAGCATTTATTAAACCCCAAGCACTATGCTAAATGCTTTAATATTTGTAAAGCAAATAAGCTGTATTTCATTATTTATTTACTGATAAAGCAAATATTTAGTAGCTACCTCTTTAAATTTAAACCAAGATAGAGAACAGTGTGTTCCTGGTTTCAGATATTTTTAGACTTAAAGTATTACTATATATTCCCAGTAAAAGTTCCTTCATAAAAACTAATTGATGATAATTGGTATTGAGGATAGAATAAATGGCCATGCTTATCCTGGTAAATAATCACTGTTTAGGTGATACTAGAGAAATATGAACTGGTTGATACATTTCAAATGGAACACACTGGATGGAGGCTCAGTAATGATTGCATTAAGTTTACCCCAATCCCTCAGGATTGTCCCTAGAAACTTTAGGGAGAAGTAGCAAAGCGCTGGGGAATTAGGTGGTACAGTGGATAAAGTACTAGGTCTGGAGTTAGGAAAATCCATCTTTCTGAGTTCGAATCTGGCTTTATATACTTTCTTGCTGTGGGACCCTGGACAAGCCACTTAACCCCATTTGCCTCAGTTTCCTCATCTGTAAAATGGACTGAAGAAAGATACAGCAAACCATTTCTTTATGTGTGCCAAGAAAACCCTAGAAGGGGTCACGGAAAGGTAGATATGACTGAATAACTGAACAAATACAAGCTGACTTATAAAGATCCAACCCACCAGTAGTGGGGTTGCGAGAGTAAGTGCAGACCCAATATGTGCTATATATTGACTCAGAATCATACATGTAGAGCTAGAAAGGCCCCTATATGCTATGGAGTTCAGCCCCTTCTTTTGACAGATGAGAAATTTGATAAATGTGTAAATTTGTTCTCCTTTTGCCATGGAATTTCTTCATCCTTTGCATCATAAAAAGCTGCTCTGCCTACTTTCTAGCGAACCATGTGGACTGACTTGGGGAATGATGAAATAATTCCTTTATTAGGCAGTGACTTGCCTTTGACTTCCCTTTCCATCAGCCAGATTTGTGAATACCCTTGGAGCTTTTCACTGGGAGGACAGAAGAGGTACTAGTACCCTGGCAGCATATTGATTCCTCCCATGTGGCAGCTACAACAGGAGGGCTCAGCTAGATGAACGTGAGCTTGGGGCTCTGGCTGTGTCTTCTGCTTTGTGTTTCTTTACCTAATCACAGGTAACCAAAATTTGAATTTGAGATGCATGTATCTATACTTGACCTTGTGGATCTGAGAAGTCCAGAGATTCTGTGGTCTTTAATCAGTGCCCTAAGCACTTGCAGTGAAGTCCCAGCAACTACCCCACTACTTCTTGTCAGAGACGGCCACTGGCTGGAACAGTCTCAAGTTCTGACCTGGCTTTCGTAAAGTCATGCTCTTGTTCGGAGTCATTTGAGCAGTACTGAGCCAAGGTGAAACATAACAATGCCTATTCAGCAGTCTGACAAATCACTTCATGTCCTGAGTTTTAAGTATTAACTTCCCAGGAAAATATAACAATAGTTATAAATTACTGAATCCTGTTTTAATTCTATTTGTCAATATATGTTTGTAGACCTTCAGTGAGTTAACTAATTTTTTTATGTATAGGAAATAAACAGTGGTCCCATGTTTGATTCATATTGTACATGGAGCTCTCTACCAGCAAAACCTCTGCTTTGGAAAATATCCTAGATATTAAATAAATCTCAGCATTAAGTAATTCTTCCCCAAGAAGTAAGGACTATAACGAACCAGAAAATGAAAGGAGACAAATCTCTATCACCTAAAAGCCAGACTGAACTCACCCCAAAATGAATGTGTGAGCCAAAGAACAGAAACCATTTATGGAAATGGAGAGGGCGCAGTGCCTCAGCCACTTAGGCCAATATTTTGATTTTGTTACATTCTATTTCTTTATTACAGTTTCAATAAATATGATTTGAAAATGTCAGCAATTTTTGTGATTAGCAGAAAAAGTTCTATTGGCCAAATTGTCCAAACACATTTCTCGTAAAGGAATATACCTCTGACAAGACTTTTTATCTAAAACATGGCACAGTCAGAAGGGACTTCTGAGGCCCTCTTATCTAACCTCCCCCTTTTTCATAAATAATGAAAGTGAAGGCCAATAAGACTGACAACAAAGATCATATCAGAATCCATAAAGCCTCCTGACTGACAGTATTGAAGACCTTGGTCAGATCTATAGTGTGTATAGACCTCTGTTCTATTCCTGGCATTTCTCTCGGAGTTGTCAGTCAGCACACACCCATCAGCTGTTCCTTGGCCCCTTCTGAGGTCACACTGGCTCTCAGGTAGATGACTATTTTCCAGGTGAAAGATCAGCAGATTAAGGACTCTTGCCAGCAATGACTAAGAGACCTTCCCCTCATTGTCAGAGGTCAACCTATTTTCTTTTCCTTTATGGAGGTGGAAAGTAGAGGCATCTTTGATCTCCTATGGACTAACTTCTCCTTGCCATGTAATCTGGAAGATTTCGGTCTGTTTTTGTATAAGCAGTGGACCCCGGCTTTGTGAATCTCTGCTGGGATGGAATCAATACCAGGCACTAATGGCATTCAAAATCACTTCTTCAGTTACACGTTCAGCTAGGGAGGGTTTGACTTCAATGGGAATTATGTGGTCAATAGCTTTGGTACTGGTGGTTGATGGTCTGTTGAGAACACAAGGCCTCTCTCTCTCTGATTCTCTGTCTCTGTCTCTATCAGTCTCTCTCTTCTTCCTCTTTCATTCCCTCCTCTTTCTCTCTCTTTATATTTTCACTCTCTTATTCCTCTCTCTTTTACCTCACTCTCTTTTTTTCCAGCTATTTGTTTGTTTGTTGTTGTTAGTTCTTTTCTCTTCTTGTTTGAAAACTTTCTTTACTATGAACTTAAAAATTAGCAAATACAAACATTTCAGCATACAAAGAACCAAAATAAATACTGAACATAAAACCATGAACTTCTGTTATATACAATTTGTTTTTTTAAGTATGTATTAAACTTATTCCCATAGTAATAAAATTGCTGTATTTTTGTTTTCCTTTTGAATGTATTTTATTCTGTGTTTTTTAATGTTTTATTAATATTCTTTTATTTATTAAGCAATTTGTTTATTTATTATTTATTAACATAATATTTATTAAGCACTTACTATGTACAAAACACGAAGCTAAGTTTTAGGGACACAAGAGGAATCACAGGGATAGTCCCTGCTTTTTAGAAGCTTAATTCTAATAGAAGAAACAACACAGAAAAGGTTTCAACTTCAAGTCAGAAGGAAAAATTCGATCCTCTTCAGGAGGGTAGGCAGCAGTAAAGCAGCTGATGCTGCATCTTCTTTAATGTTGTTTCCATTGATAAAAATCACGAATCTGCTCTTGAACCTTTTGATAATGCCAAGGACTCTGGTGGTGTAAACTTTCTTTTCTAGTTCCTTTGTAGCTGTGGCTACAGCATCAGCAATTGCTGGGTTGAATATTCACAGATGTTACTTCCCAAGATAATGACTGTGAAAGCTAGGCTGAAAACAAGGAGCACTGGTGGGGGAACAAAGATATTTCTAGGGCTTTTGAACTTTTTGTCAGTAGAAGTTGGTAAATAGTTGGTGTTAGAGTGAAAAGTGATCCTCTTATGATCCTTTCTCCTCCAAGTTATCAGTAACTAGAAGTAGGGCTGATTTACTGGAAAAGACTTCTTTCCCAGGGTCCTTGGTTTCAGCCTCCTGGGCAAATCCCATCACAGACTGAGGGGGAGTAGTGTTCAAGGTGGTGACAGTGGTTTAACATTCTTATATACAGGAATTCGCATCCTGTCATTCCCTCAGAGTGCCCTTCTGTGTCATGAATGTCTACTCTTTGTGATAGTATTAGCACTAGTAGCCAGTCCCACAGTGGGAGTTGACCTCCCACAGTTTTTTAAGGCATTTATGAAGTGCCTTCCATGTACTAGGAACTGTGCTAAGCACTTCACAAATATCTCATTTGATTCTTGTAATAACTCTGGGAGGTAAGTGCTATTATTATTATTCCTATTTTATAGTTGAAGAAACTGGGGGAAGTCCAAGTTAAGTGATTTTCCCTGGGTCCCACAGCTAGTAAGTAGATTGGGTTCTCCTGACTCCAGGATAGACCCATATTACTCCCCCAACTACCTCAAAGACTGACAGGTAGGCTCAGGATGACTTACCTGTCTCGGCCATCTATCTATGCAAAATTGAGAAGCAAATTCTTCAGAGGACCTCTTCCTAGGTTCCCATTACTCTACAGCACTGATGTCTAACACAAACAGAAAGAGAAACCTAATCCATAAATAATCATGTGTGTAAGGATATCTGCCAGATGCATAATCTACCTTTAAAATGTAATATTGTCTGTTTTCCTGTATCTTTATGTGTATGTGCGTGTGTGTGTGTGTGTATGTATGTATGTATGTATGTATACGTATTTCCAAATAGATTTTAATCTGATTTGCTGTACTTGGAAATGTTGTTAGTTGATATATGATGCCATAGGCATGTGATTGACACTTGTGCTTTAAAGCCCCTCTTCTCTTTTTCTTCAGTTTCCACCCATCCCCATGCACATTTTATCACAAAAATCACTTCATTTTTCCCAGTTACTCAAAAGGGAAAGATACTCCAACAGCTATACTCCAAATCTTAGCTGGCCTTGACCAGACATGAATCCTAATAGGGAAACTTCATATTATTGCTCCCAAAATACTTTGGTCAGCCTGCAGGCTCTTTGATTCTGGATTGGGTACCTACAATATTTATTAGATAAAGTATTCAATCACTATCAGACTGTGGTTTATACTTAAAAGTCATTTTGATCTTTCTGAGCAGCTAGGTAGTACATCTAAATAGAACCCTGGGTCTGGAGTCAGAAATATCTGAATTAAAATCTGATCTCAGATTTTTAGTAGTTATGTGAGTCCTTTCAACTGTAAAATGTGAATAACAGTCTCTACTTTGCAGAATTGTTGTGAGGATCAAATGAATTAGTAATGGGGGTTTTCTGGGGTTTTTACATTAGTATTTGTAAAGTGCTTAGCATTGTGCATAGCATATATTTGGTGTTACATAAGTGTTTATTCTCATCCCTTTTTCTTTCCTCTTCCCACCCATAAAAACATGAAGTCTAGCACACTAGCTCTAAAGGTTTCCTACTATATGCTCTCCAAATAAACTGTGTGGTCATGAGCAAATCATTCTTCTTCTCTGAGTCTCAATTTTCTCAACTGTAATTAGTGATAATGATAATGCTTGTACTAACTAACCTTCCATAGGATGGTGTGAATTAAAACTTTGCAAACTTTAAAGTCCTATACAAATTTGAGTTATTGTTATCATTTATACATAATTGGTGCAGGTCTCATAGTTTTAATATGTGTTCTAAACTATCCTATAGAACCAGGAGAATGTTTCACACAAAATCTAAAATTATTCTTTAGACTAAGGTTTACAAATTCATCATGAAATTATGGCCAAAGAAGAACTAGAAAACATTATGAAATGCAAAATGGATAATTTTGATTACATTAAATTTTAAAGATTTTATACAAACAAAACCAACACAGAAAGAAAGCAGAAAATTGAGAAAAATGTTTTACATCTAAGGGTTCTGATAAAGCCCTTCTTTCTAAAATAAATAGAGAATTGACTCAAATTTGTTAGAATACAAGCCATTCTCCAATTAATAAATGGTCAAAGGATATGAACAGACATTTTTCAGATGAAGAAATTAAAACCATTTTTAGTCATATGAAAAATGCTCTAAATAACTATTGATTAGAGAAATGTGAATTAAAACAACTCTGAGGAATTACTACACATTTCTCAGATTGGCAAAGATGACAGAACTGATCAACCATTCTGGAGGGCAATTTGAAACTATGTCCAAAGGACTATCAAACTGTGCCTATATACTTTGATTCAGCAGTGTTACTACTGGGCTTATTATATCCCCAAGAGATCATAAAAAAGGGAAAAAGACCCTCACATGCAAAAATGTTTGTAGCAGTCCTTGTAGTGGTAAGGACCTGAAAACTGAGTGGATGCCCATCAGTTAGGGAATGGATGAATAAGTTATAGTATATGAATGTAGTAGAATATTATTGTTCTATAAGAAACAATTAGCAGGATGATTTCAGAAAGGCTTGGTGAGAATTACATGAACTGATGCTGAGTGAAATGAGTAGAATCAAGAGAACATTGTACACAGCAACAATAAGATTATATGATGATCAACTCTGATGGATGTGGCTCTTTTCAACAATGAGGTGATTCAGGACAATTCCACTAAGACTTGTGATGGAGAGAGCCTTCTGCATCCAGGAAGAGGACTATGGGAACTGAGAGTGGATCACAACATAGTATTTTCACCTTTTTTTGTTGTTGTTGTTCACTTGCTTTTTCTTTCTCATTTTTTAATCTATTTTTTCTTGTGCAGCCTGATAAATATGGAAATATGTTTTAGAGAATTGCATGTGTTTAATCCAATATAGGATTATTGGATTACTTGTCATCTAGGGGAAGGGGCTGGGAGAAAAATTTGGAACACATGGTTTTGCAAGAGTGGATGTTGAAAACTGTATGTATTTTGAAAATAAAAAGTTATTATTAAGACTTTGATATAATGACATCATCTGTCACATCTGTGACATTCTAATGCTCTGATGAATCAAATCTCTCTTTATTTATTTATTTATTTTTTTTATTTAATAGCCTTTTATTTACAGGATAAATGCATGGGTAACTTTACAGCATTAACAATTGCCAAACCTCTTGTTCCAATTTTTCACCTCTTACCCCCCACCCCCTCCCCCAGATGGCAGGATGACCAGTAGATGTTAAATACATTAAAATATAAATTAGATGCACAATAAGTATACATGACCAAAACATTATTTTGCTGTACAAAAAGAATCAGACTCTGAAATATTGTACAATTAGCTTGTGAAGGAAATAAAAAATGCAGATGGGCATAAATATAGGGATTGGGAATTCAATGTAATGGTTTTTAGTCATCTCCCAGAGTTCTTTCTCTGGGCATAGCTGGTTCAGTTCATTACTGCTCCATTGGAAATGATTTGGTTGATCTCGTTGCTGAATGGCCTGGTCCATCAGAACTGGTCATCATCTAGTATTGTTGTTGAAGTATATAATGATCTCCTGGTCCTGCTCATTTCACTCAGCATCAGTTCGTGTAAGTCTCTCCAGGCCTTTCTGAAATCATCCTGTTGGTCATTTCTTACAGAACAGTAATATTCCATAATATTCATATACCACAATATATTCAGCCATTCTCCAACTGATGGACATTCATTCAGTTTCCAGTTTCTAGCCACTACAAAAAGGGCTGCCACAAACATTCGTGCACATACAGGTCCCTTTCCCTTCTTTATAATCTCTTTGGGATATAATCCCAGTAGTAACACTGCTGGATCAAAGGGCATGCAGAGTTTGATAACTTTTTGAGCATAGTTCCAAACTACTCTCCAAAATGGTTGGATTCGTTCACAACTCCACCAACAATGCATCAATGTCCCAGTTTTCCTGCATCCCCTCCAACAATTGATGAATCAAATCTCATCAACGTAAGTATTCCCTACAACAATTAGATCATCACTTATCTATTCTTATCTGTCTTAAAGCAACTCTCCTCTATATCTTCCCATAAAGGGTCCATAAAAGTTCTTTTTCTTTTTAACAGGCTGACAGTTTTCCTCACATTCTCCTGAAATTGTAAGCATGCCATTGGAGCATAAAGGTTATCTATTAGTTGCTTCTTATTCTCACTGCTTGTCTAGCCTGTCTTTTTCTGGGTAATTCCTCTGATTATATCCTTCACAATACTTTTCCTGCATAACTCCTTACT
Organism: Sarcophilus harrisii; assembly: GCF_902635505.1. Taxonomy (NCBI): domain Eukaryota; kingdom Metazoa; phylum Chordata; class Mammalia; order Dasyuromorphia; family Dasyuridae; genus Sarcophilus; species Sarcophilus harrisii. The sequence goes on from NC_045426.1 coordinate 101,724,967, forward strand.
TTAATTGACTCATAGTTAGGCAATATCCACCAAAGAATATTGATGTTAAAATTATGAGGCTTTGTTTCAGAGAGAAACTTAGGGGGTCACTTAAATTTTTTTTATTTATATGTTCATTTAACAAGCATTAACAAGCATTATGTGGTTATCACGTGACAAGCACTGTTTTAGGCACTAGGAATACAGAAACAAAAATGAAATTATTCTTGTCTTCAAAGAGTTTATATTTTATTAGTGGAGGGAATAGCATGGACACAGGTAAGCAAAGTAGATAGATAAATAGATAGATAGATGTATTCATGCTAGATGTATGATAAATTAATTTATTTCCACAACTCCAGGCAACTCTGAGTTTCTATGTTTCAGAGTTCGTAGTCATTTGAATAGGTATACTGGTCAATTATCTGATCAGTCTTCTCATTCGAAACTTCCTGTACCAGTAATGTCATAGGTGTGTCTAAAAAACACATACACATACAAATAAATAAAACAGGGCACTAGAAAATGAAAGGGATAGAGTTTGGGAAGGAGGTATCATTTGATTTGAGCCTTTAAGAAGGGTAAGAATGGGTATGGAGAGGCACTAGCATGGAAAAATCAGATAAGTCTTCATAGAAAAAGTGATGTTTGAATTGAAATTGAAGATAGTGAAGGAATCTAAGGGGGAAAGAGAAAGAGGAAGTTCTTTCCAAGTATGGCGAATAATCTATGGAAAGGCACAAAGATGAGATATATCATATGTAAGGAAAAACAAATAGACCAATTTGATCTGTGGAGCACATGAAGCAAAGGAATGTGCATTTACTTTGCAAAATTGAATTGTGGAGAATTTTAAATGGTAAAGGGAAAACTGAATTTATTTTTTAAGGTAAATGGGAGCCTCTGGAGCTTCCTGAGCAGAGGAATGACAAGGTCAGACCTGTTAATGATTTGACAGCTAGTAGAGAAGGGACTGAAGGGGACTGAGACTTGAGGCAATGAGACCAATAAGGAGGCTCTTGCAGTAGACCAAGTGAGAAAAGATAAAGACCCAAAATATGTTGATTATCTTTATAGTATGACTGGAGAGAAAAGAATGTAAAGTAGAGATGTTGTGGAAATATAAAATGATAAGCCTAGTTAATTGATTAGATATGGAAGTTGAGGGAGAGGAAAGAGCCAAAAATGTCTTTGAAGTTATGAATCTGGGTAAACTGAAGGATGGTAGTACCCTTAACTGAAAAAGGGAGGCGTTTTTGGGAAAAGGCAATGAGTTTGTTTTGAACATATTGAGCTTAATATGCCTATAGAATATCTATATTAAATTGTCTAATAAATTGTTCCTGATAAAGGACTAGAGCTTAAGAGGGAAAATATGGCTGCATATATAGATCTGGGAGTCACTTGCAGAGAGATAGTTGAACCAAGAGAAACTTTATGAGGGCAGCTAAATAGTGCAATGAATCTGGAAGTCAAGACCTGAGTTCAAATTTGGCCCCAGACACTTAATACTTACTAGTTATGTGACACTTAACCCTAATTGCTTTGCAAAATAATAATAACAAAAATAGAAGATTATGAGATAACTCTATAATTAAAAGGCAATCCAACACATTCCTTCCCTCCTGTTCAATTTCAGGCTCAGCACATTGTCCATTTGCAGAAAAAAGGAGAAAGCATTGTCAAGAGTCCCATCAGAAAAGAGCCTAAAAAGACAAACACATCATTTCAGTAGTTTTATGTTCAAAGTCCATCCTTTTTACATTGTCCAATCATTTCATGCACAATTCTTTACTTAAGGGGATTCAAATAGACCAATCAGATGTTGCATCATCATCTCAAAAAGCAAGTGTCTCAATCCCAATAAACTTGTGATGGAAAGTACCATTCACATCCAGAGAGAGAAATATGGAGACCGAATGAAGGTCAAAGCATAGAATTTTCACCTTTTATTGTTGTTATTGTTGTTTGTTGGCTTGTATTTTTCTTTCTTGTGTTTTTCCCTTTTGATCTGATTTTTTGTGTGTGCAGCATGATGAATAGGGAAGTATGTTAGGAAGAACTGCATTGTATTGCTTGCTATCTAGGATGGGGGGGGCAGGAGAAGAGAGGGAGAAAAAAATTGAAGCACAAGGCTTTGCAAAAGTGAATGTTGAAAACTATCTTTTCAAGTATTTGGGGAAAACACTATTAAAATTTTGAATTAAAAAAAGCATGTGCCTCAGGAAGCCGCTAAAGTGAATACCTAATCCCTAGTTTCATGGGAGAGATTTCTTTATGATAAAAGTTCATGATCAAATGAATTGGAGACTCAATTGACCAGGTGTCCTTAATCAACACTCTCTGTACCCCTACATATGATTTTGACATATGCATGAGAGATACTTTGTGAAAGAGAGATTTTGAAATAGAAATTTACTTTATTCAATTAGATGCTTTTTTCCTAATCAAACAATAAGCACAGTGTTCTCTTGTATTCTCTATACCTTTCAGTCAGTTGTGCCATTGTAAAAATGTAGTCTTCTGTAGTCTTTTGCTCACAAATGTCTTGCTCTTCAAATATCCTCATCTAGGATGCTTTAGATTATTTGTATACAGATTATATTGGATAGCAGTTTTTCATATTCTGTATGTTGCCTTTTGGGGACTAATAATAAGGTTTTTCCAGGCTTTACCATTCTCCTTTCTTTCCTGTACCTTGACAATTAACCCTTTTATTCTCCACATATTGTCTCAGTTCATATGTCTTTCTAAGTCTCTTTGAAATAGTCTACTTCTTCATTTCCTCTAGTACAATAGTATTCTGTAATATTCATATACCCAAACTTATTCAACCATTGCTCAATTGATGCTATATATATTTTTGTACATATAGATTCCCTTTTATTTTTCACTGTCCTCTTTTCTGAATATCTTACTCAGTATTCTACTGTTGCTCAGAAACTCCAGACAGTGTCAAGAATCTTTTTATTGGTACTTTCAACCCAAATATATGCATGATGTCTCGCATTAAACCAGCCCAATCCAAAAGTTTCTCAGGTAAAGAAAGGATCTTTTTGTATCATCTACCTGTATTAGAAGAAAACAAAACCCTCCAGAGTCCTTCCGTTCTTTGAAATTATCAGTGCTCTCCTTGCAGGCCCTTCCTCTTCTCTTTCTTTTCTAGTGTCTCTTACCATATCTTAGGGCAGATATTTTATTTTCTCCAGTTACTGGGATTACAGTTACAGAAACGGGATAAGGGCAATCCATGAAACAGGTTCACCAGTTTTATGTTGCCTTCTGTTTCTGCAGCAATGGTAACAGTGTGTGAAAAAGATGGTAAAGGATGTTAATCAGATTTAAGCTCATTTACAAATTTTAATTTTATGCTATTATTTTTCATGTAACCTCTTTCTTCTCCGAAGAATAAGCTGATACATAGCTGGAGGAATTAAAGAATATCCACACTAAAATTCTTGCAATAAATGTTTTGCGTCCAATAAAGACTAGAGAACTGACAGGTAGACAGAGTATAACTAATGCCATCTAGTGATTCTTCCCAGATCTCAGTGATGTTGAGGGAGTTCAGACTCTGACCTAAGAGTTAGGTAGGGAAAGGGCAGCTGATAAATTCTTCCTTTTTACTCATTTAAAACTGTTTTAAATAGCTAACTATCAAATATGTGTTAGCACTACTGACTTGATTTCATACAGGAAGATTGGAAGGAAATGGAACAGATCAGGACTAGGAAATCTAAATCATTGAGAATTTGTAATCTCAATTTATATTCTTTCAATGTAAATTAGCTATGAATTAAGAGCTAACACATTTAAGAAAGATAAGAATGAAAGAAAGGACGATCTGAAAGGGTAAGCCAATAGTCACAGACTCATATAAGCAAGCTGAGGTAATTGTTCATTTTTCCTGAGGCAGTACACTGAGTTTGAAGGGAAATTCACACACCAGAAGGGGAGTAGGCTGTTAGGGTCTATAGATAGAAAGAGAGGATGGAGGGAATTCTTTGGACATGTACAGGCAGCAATGTAGGTTCAGGAGTGATTGAAAACTCAGCTTCTCTTCCTTGCCAGTGACACCTGGTGGTTATAAATGAACTGAGAAGATGTAAATATCAACTAATTGGATAAATTCTCACCTCATATTCTTGCCAATTACCTGATCAAAGGCAGAGGAGTCTGGGGGAGATTAGTAAAACTGGAGAAAATTATATTGGCTCACAAGCATTAGAAGTCAAGTTTTAGCTACATAATGCCTCAGGAAGAATTTCTGCTGTTTGCTCTCTGGCGCACATATTGGAACTTGCTGACTTTTATACTAAAAGATCCCGTTACTCTGAAGAAGAATGAATGGCACCTCTCTGGCGGCACTGAGAAAATGAGAGCTTGGAGTCAGACGACCTAGAATCAATTATTAATTTTGCCACATAATCATATAACAGTGTCTGTAGAAAGTGAGCTTCACTTTGGGACTGATCTCTAAGATATCTTCCACCATTCTATATATGGCAGATTTAGGCAAGTTCTATTTAGATATGAACAAATAGAAGAAAAACAAAGATAATATCTATGGTAGTTATTTACTTGCCAAGATTTTTTTCCATGCCTACAATATATACTTTAATTTTACGTAATACAACTTATGAAACATGCAAAATTCATTTATCCTTTGTAAACACTGATTTTATAATAGTGTGATAGAGTTGCTGAAAGGTCTTATGTGTTGAAAATAAAATAAGCAACTTTGTAGTTTTTATTCTCCTTAACTTTACCCTTCGACTCCAGGAAGAATTCAAATCCAAGACTATTCCAGCACTAAATCTATGATGATCTCTGGATGCCAAAAATTCTCATTTTCTTCATCTGTAAAGTGGGTAATTTGGACTAAGTGATCTTTGAGGTTTCTTTTAGCCCTAGATCTATGATTCTATGACATTCTTTTGTATTAAACATTGTTCTCTCCCTCTCTTTCCTTCTCTCTCTCTCTCTCTGTCTCTTTTTTTCCTGTCCCTTCTCCTTACCACAGACTCCTCCAGAAGGGAACTTTAAGGTCATCTAATACAACTGTCTTCTACAGATGAATTAAGTAGGGCCATAAGGTAAAGGGACAGCTAGGTAATGTGGTGGACAGAATACTGGGTCTAGAGACATGAAAACTCATCTCCATGAGTTCAAGTTTAACCTTAGACACTTACTAGCCATGGTATGAATGGGCATCCCTGAGATAAACTGAGGCTGGGGAAAGACCTTAATTAGAAAGTCCAAGGTCATCTACTGCATCCCAGGCAATCATTAGGCAGCTTGATTTTTGTCTTGCCATTAGATTTCAATGACTCTGGAGAAAACAGTGAGGCTGAGAACTTTTATCAGTAAATGTTTGATTTGTATTATCTATTTTATATATCTATATACCGGGGGTCACATAAAAATTTCTTGGGTAAAAATAGGTTGTGAATGAAAAAAAATTAAGAAGCTCTGAATTAGATGGTCTATAAGGTTCCTTTAAATATAACAATGTTTCATCAATAACATGATTATAGGATGATCAATTCTGATGGACATGGGTCTTTTCAACAGAGAGGTGATTCAGGCCAATTCCAATGGACTTGTGATGGAGAGAGCCAACTGTATCAGAGAGAGGACTATGGGAACTGAGTATGAATCACAACATAGTATTTTCACCCATTTTGTTGTTGTTTGCTTGCTTTTTGTTCTCTTTCTATTTTTTTTTCCATTTTTGATCTGATTTTTCTTGTGCATCATGATAGCTGTGGAAATATATATAGAAGAATTGTGCATGATTAATATATATTGGATTACTTGCCATCTAAGGGAAGGGATGGGAGGGAACAGAGGGAGAAAAAAATTGGAACACAAGGTTTTGCAAGGATGAATGTTAACTATGCATATATTTTGAAATAAAACAAAAATAAATGTGTTTGAGTATATATAATTGCAGTGGGAAGAGTATTGTTAGAAGTTAGAGGACTAAAGTTTGCAAGTTATTTATTTCTCTGTGCTTCATTTTCTTACCTGTAAAAGAAATGGTTTGGACAAGATAATCTTTTCAGTTCTTTACTTAAAAAATCCTTATACACTACAAAGGGTTGACTAGAAAACTGAACTATTGCCAAATCACAACTATTTTTCTATTTGACCATAAGAGGGAGCTCAAAATCCTCTAAGTGGAAAAGCCTAGACCCTGAGAAGACTTTCCCCATGTAGCTAGCCATGGTTGAGTCATCTGAATATCTTCACCGATAATGACTTTTCCTACAGACTTAGCTGTAATATCAAAAGTCATTGATAAACACAAATAATAACCAGATCTCCTATTATAATCCTAACATTATGATTGCTATAGAGGACTCAAACTACTAAGAACTCACACTTAAGACATAATTTACTTGGACTAATCCAGGATGGGAAGGAAGGAAGTTAGGGAGAGAGGGAGGAAGGAAGGAAGGAAGGAAGGAAGGAAGGAAGGAAGGAAGGAAGGAAGGAAGGAAGGAAGGAAGGAAGGAAGGAAAAAATGTAAGTTCCATATACACCAAAATATTTATAGAAACATTTTTGTGGTAACAGATATGGAAATAAAATGTATGTTTAATGATAGGGAAATGACTAAATGAATTATGGTCCACAAATATAATAGAATATAATATTACTATGCTATATAAAACAATGAATATGATGAATAAAGAGAGGTATGGAAGATATGTGAAATTAATAGAAAGTGAAGCAAGTAAAACCAAGAAAATAATATGCACAATGACTATAATGGAAATGGAAATAACAAAAAAATTTAAATGTCATAAAATTATATTGACCAAACCTGGTCCAAAGGAAGAGATATAAAGGATACTTTTTCCTCCTTTCTTTCAGAGGTGGGAGAAGGAGGTTGTAGAACCCTGAATTATCATTCAGGACTCGGTCAATGTGTTAGTTAGTTTTATTAAAATTTTTTTTTCCTGTCTTTTACATCTTTATTATAAGAAAAGGTCTCTGAACAGGACATGAAGGAGAAGCATATTTGAAAATATAGATGCCAGATGTCAAATAGAAAATATCAATACGATTTTTAATTTAGAAAAAAATAAAAGGATATTTCCTTTCTGCAGCATCTTTCTTATTCTTTGTGATTTTTCTTTTTTAAATAAATCTTATTTTTATCAACATCTTTAGTTTTGTATATCTTCTTTATTTCTGAGTACGTTCTTTCCTTCTTCTCCACCTAGTGAATCGTACTTTCTAACAAACATATGGTTAGGAGAACCTTTTTGACCTGTTGAGCTGGAGCACCTCTCATACATCTGGACATGTCTTCTTTGGGTCTTTGGGGAGGGACACATATTTCAACCCTTTGATAAATAACATGTATGACCAGTAGCTCTTCTGGTTTTCACATGCCCCCATTACTTAAGGCTGTATTAAAAAGGATTATCAACTGAGCCAGCAAGAGCTACCCATTCTATGGGCTCTAAGAAGGAAGAAGAGGTTTCTGGCTCTTCTTGAAGCAATTTCTTCAAAAGAAAACAATGCAAGCTCTTCCTTGAATTTTCAGCACAGGCCTCAAGTCCTTGATTATCTTTTATGATTTGTGTCTCTTTTTTTTTTTTTTTAACCTCTGGTCATTAAACATTGATCCTGAGAAATGGTTATTTTCAGTCTGGTAACTAAGCTCTTAAGTTTAGGAGACTGATAATTGATTTCCCAGTAGAAAAATAACTAATTAGTAGAAGTAACACCTACTTATTAAGGGCCCTGACATGTAGACTCAAACTTTTTTCCTAAAAATTTATGAAACTGTCTTTAAGACATTTGGTGCAGGGAACTAAGGCTTAAGCCACTGGCAAAGCTTCTCTTGGGAGTCAGAGGTTCTTCAAGGTTGGCACTGGCTTGAGTAGATAAGCCACAATAGCAAATGTGGAGGGGAGTACTATACCCCCTGAATCAAGGTTGTGTTCCTGACAAATATCCTTTCCATGATATTATTAAGTAAATCTCTTTTCACTAAATGTTAAATAGTCTTCTAATACCTCCTTTGTTCTATTTCCAAACCTGAAACACCTGGAAAATCTGAGTCAGACCTTTCTCAGAACAAGTTGATTTCTACAACAGTTTCTCAAAGAAGACAAGGCCATGGCTCTTGGTCTTATATATTTGTTAATTCCCTATGTATCTTGGGTTATGTCCTATATATCAGACATACATCATAAAAATGATTTCCCTTATTATTCTTTTCTATGTGGTTGTTTGATAATTAATAGTTGATTGACCATTAAATCTATCTGTTTTTGTTTTTTTTTAATTTCCTAGGATATAGTTGATTTGGGACTGATGACTTAGTTCTTCAAGACCAGCTAAGTCCTCTCTAATTCTCTACTTACCTTGCATTTCAATTCCCTGTTTGTCATTTTCATGTGACCCTTTCTAATCCAAAAGTTGTTCTAGGCAGAGAAAACAGAAGCAAATAATAATAGAGTACTTGAACCTTTTTTCTGTTGTTCTGTCATCAATTACATTGTCTTAGCCATTCTGAGCAATGATCCTGAATTTTATTTGACCCTTCTCTTTTCTCTACAATAGAAAAATAAAAAAGAATAAAAATACTAATATATATTAGTTATTATTTTTATTAGTTATTAGTTATTATTATTAATCCATTTTATTGACCATTTAGTAACTTGAGATCATCTTCATGGTAGTCTATGTTCATTAGAATGAACATGTCCAGTAGAATGTAAGCTCTTAGAGTGTAGGTACTTGGATTTTAAAAATTGTTTTATTGCTACTTCCAGTTGCATATTAGATGTTAAAAAACACATTTGCTATTTCCATTAATATTTAGATCCTTAGTGCTACTGATATTATTCTTATAGAATTCTACCACTCTCCTTGGTATTCATTTTCATTTACTTTTCCTTACCTCCATCTTTTCTCAACCTTTTGTTGTTTTGTGCTATTTTATACATTATTGTCTTTTATTAATGAGTCCCTAATCTTATCTTATAAATCCCTTTTTATCAGACAATTAATGAACATTTACTGAGCACTTCCTATGTCTTTTTAATGTAGCAGAGAAGATTCTGATTTGCTGGTTCTACCAATGATTTTCTGACATAGCTTCCTTAATCCTGATATAGCTTCCTTTTCCCATGCAACTTGATTGATCCCAGATTCCCAGATGTAGCTTGCTGGTCTAGGGCAATAAAAGATCTGAAATCATGTAATTTGGTGAGTACCTGAGACCACTTAAATTGCTATGGCCTAATGACTAACTGACAAGACTCATTTCTAGATGAGGGGACTGCATCCAGAGAAGCTAACTGTCAGTGTATCCTATTTTCATATCCTTAATGGAAGTTTTCAAGAAAAAGTTGTTTTGATTCTTTGCTGGTTGTATCTTAGAAAAGATTATTTTTCAGCCATTGGTTGGACTAACCTTTGATATCTACTGGGATTTTAAAAATAGTTTTATTGCCAGTGCCTGGCACATACTAGAAGCTTAAAAAAAAGTGCTGCCCTGAAGTGAATTGTAATATCTAAAAAGATGGCCAAGGAACATTTTGTATGCTCATTTAGCTAAAAGTAACATAACAATTTAGGGCATTAGCATCAACAAATGGAGATATTCCCCAAATGCCATCATGTGGTCAACAATTCAAATGTACAACTTGAGAAATTAATTCCAAACTTAAGTCAAGATAACCAAGGACAGAAATAAAAGACCATGTAAAAGCAGCCCTATATATACAGAATTTTGCAATTTGAAAAAAATTGACTATAAGTCTTCCATCTATCAAGAGATACTAAATTTTTATAAGTTGAATTCTGTGTTCTCTACTGACTTTCTTCATAAAACAATTGTCACTTAAAAAAAAGTTATGTTTTCTGTTTCCTACTCAAGTTATCTGTCTGTAAAAGTTATTATTTTTATCAACTTGGTTATTTTAGGAGAAATATTAGCTCTTTGTGTCTTAAATGTCTCACGATCTACTTCAATGAGTAAATTCCATGTGATCAAAAGTTGTAGCTACATTTCTTTTCTCTGTGATAATGTAAAAGACACTTTGTTCTAGCCTTGATTTGATGGAAAATTTTCAGCTTTCTGTTACTTCTTGATAAAAGCGTACTCTTTGCTAACAGTCCTAAACATATGCTAAATTCAAGATATTTTCTTTTATTCCTCCTAAAACCCTACCCAAGAACGTCTTTGTGATTTCACCTATGAGGAAAAAAACAACAAAATCTTAACACTTATGCTTTACATTCTCCAACTGATAAATGGTCAAAGGATATGAACAGACAATTTTCAGATGAAGAAATTGAAACCATTTCTAGTCATATGAAAAGGTGTTCTAGAGAAATGCAAATTAAGACAATCTCTTTGATTGGTTAAGATGACAGAAAAAGATGATGACAAATGTTGGAGGGGGTGTGGGAAAAGTGGGACACCTACATTGTTGGTGGAACTGTGAACAGATCCAACCATTCTGGAGAGCAGTCTGGAACTTTGCTCAAACAGTCATCAAAATGTGCATGCCCTTTGACCCAGCAGTATTTCTACTGGGCTTTTCTCCCAAAGAGATCTTTAATAAAAATATTAAAAAAATAATGGGGAAAGGGACCCATATGTGCAAAAATATTTGTGGCAGCTCTTTTTGTAGTGGCAAAAAACTGGAAACTGAGTGGATGCCCATCAGTTGGAGAATGGCTGAATAAGTTATGGAATGTAATGGAATATTATTGTTTTATAAGAAATGATCAGTAGGATGATTTTAGGGAGGCCTGGAAAGACTTACTTGAACTAATGTTAAGTGAAATAAGCAGAACCAGGAGATCACTGTACACAGTAACAACAATATTATACAACAATTAATTCTGATGGACATGACTCTTTCCAATAATGAGATGATTGAGTCCAGTTCCAATGATCTTTTGATGAAGAGAGTCATCTATACCCAGAAAGAGGACTGTGGGAACTGAGTTTGGATCACAATATAACATTCTCACTCTTTTTGTTATTCCTTTGCATTTTGTTTTCTTATTCATTTTCTTTCCTTTTTGATCTGATTTTTCTTATGCAGTAAGATAATTGTATAAATATGTTTACATATATTTAATTTAACATATATTTAACATGTATAACATATATTTGATTGCTTACCATCTAGGGGAGGGAGTGGGGAGAAGGAGAGAAAAATTTGGAGCACAAGGCTATGTTGAAAAATGTGCATATGTTTTGAAAATAAAAAGCTTTCAAAAAAAATCCACTTATGCTTTATTACCCACAAGAGAAATGAACAATTTATAAACAGAGTCCAAAACTTAAGAAAAGAAAAAAGAGTTCAGGTATCTGTCAAATTAGTCATCCATGTTAAATAATCTGCTTTATTGGCAATTAAGAACTGAAGAGTTTTCCATGAAACAATAGTATACTTATCCTGGGGTATATCATTTCCCTTCAGTAAAATATAATCTAATTAAGGGCAGTGTATATACAAGAGATAGAAGTACATCTCTTGAGTGTAGCTGAAGTGGAATGAAGAAAGAGACCATAGGAAATGAGTAATTTGAGGAATTGTGAGATTAGAGTGTTTGAGGGATTATAAATATTTATGTTGAACTTCCATAATATAAAGGCTAGGAGTTGGAGAGGAGAGAGACTGAGCCAGGCACTGAACTCATTGAGGAAATAAAGGAAATATCTTAGAGACTGATAAACAATAGATAAAAGAATTTTGATTGGTAATAAATTTGGATTGAATAAACATCAAAAGAGAGGTTATTGACTGATGGTGGTAAAGGTTAAATCGAAAAGTAACAATCAGGAGCCAAGAATATTCCAACTCCTCTATTTTAACCCATGAGTTGGGTGGAATTGTTAAAAACATTATAAGCCCTAGTAAGACTTATATGAACTTATGCAAGGTGAAATAAATAGGACTTCAAGAACACTTTACACAATCTAAGTAATATTGTGAAGATAATCAAATGTGAAAGACTTAGTAACTGATCAACACAATGATCCATCACAATTCCAAAGGACTCCTGATAAAAAAATGCGAACAATCTTCAGACAGAGAACTAATAAACTCAGAGTATAGAGTGAAACATTTTTGATAGCTTTTTTTCTTCCTTCCTTCTTTTCCTTCCTTTTTTCTTTTTTTCAAACATAGCTAATGCAGAAATTTGTTTTGTATGTATATGTATATATATATATATACATATAAATATATATATATTTGTAAGGGGTTTTGTTGTCTTGACTTCTCAATGGGTCAGGAAGGGAGGAATTGGGGGATTGGGAGAGAGAGAATTGGGAACTGAAAATAAAATAAAATTGAATTTTTTTAAAAAAGAAAGTATTATTAGTTATAGACAATACCTCAAAACATATCTTTCGATAAGACAATTAACTAGTCAGTCAATGATAATAATTGAACAAACATTTGACATGGAAAGGAGACTATCTATGAATATATTTTAAAAACAATCTCCTGAATGGTCAAAGGATATGAAAAGATAATTTTCAGCTGAAGATATTAAAACCATTTCTAGTCATATGAAAAGGTGTTCCAAATCACTATTGATCAGAGAAATGCAAATTAAGACAACCTCTTCGATTGGCTAAGATGACAAAAAGATAATGATGAATGTTGGAGGGGGTGTGGGAAAAGTGGGACACCTACATTGTTGGTGGAACTGTGAATGGATCCAACCATTCTGGAGAGCAATCTGGAACTGTGCTCAAACAGTTATCAAACGGTGCATAATACCCTTTGATCCAGCAGTGTTTCTACTGGGCTTATATCCCAAAGAGATCTTAAAGGAGGGAAAGGGACCCACATGTGCAAAAATGTTTGTGGCAGCCCTCTTTGTAGTGGCCAGAAACTGGAAACTGAGTGGATGCCCATCAATTGGAGAATGACTGAACAAATTGTGGTATATGAATGTTATGGAATGTGATTGTTCTGTAAGGGAGAATTTCTGTAAGAAATTTCTTTCTGTAAGAAATTTCTGTAAGAAATGACCAACAGGATGAATACAGAGAGGCTTGGAGAGACCTAAGTGCTAAGGATGATGATGCTAAGTGAAATGAGCAGAACCAGGAGATCATTATACCTGGCAACAACAAGATTATACAGCGATCAATGGACGTGGCCCTCTTCAACAATGAGATAATTCAAACAAGGTCCAATTGTTCAGTGATGAAGACAGCCATCTACACCCAGAAAGAGGACTGTGGGAACTGAGTGTGGATCACAACATAACATTCTCACTCTTTTTGTTGTTGTTTGCTTGCATTTTATTTTGTTTCTCTTTTTTATTGTGTAGCACAATATTTGTATAAATATATGTATATATATGTTTATATATATTGTATTTAACATATATTTCTACCATATTTAACATATATTGGACTACTTGCCATCTAGGGGAGAAAAGGAAGAAAGGGGAGAAAATTGGAACACAGGGTTTTGTAAGGGCTAATGTTAAAGAATTGTCCATTGTTTTGAAAAATAAAAAGATTTAATTAAAAAAACACAATTCCCATTCAAATAACTCAAAATCTAATAAATTAGCAGAGTGTAGAGGCAAGGGCACTGGGTATAACTCAAAAGACTTTGTCACTGCTTTGTTGGGTGACCTTATGAAATCAACTGATTTCTGTGAAGCAGTTTCCTCCTCTAAAAAATAGCAGAGTTGGTCTATGATATCTCTAAAGTGGCTTCTAAAGACATGTAATATAAAAAAAGCACTAGGTCTAGAGTCTAGACAACCTACATTCTAGCTCTGTTTCAGATATTTCCTTCCTGCATGACTGATCAATCTGAATTTTGAAGATGTGGATCTGGGCCAGTACAAGTATGAAATAACACATATTTAAAGTCCTGGAATACCTAAATATGGCTTGCCAGAAATGAAAATGAGCTTTTGAGGATTTCTTTTTTTTCTCTCCCAACATTATCTATTATCACCTTTAAAGAGAAACTTTATAATTTCTCCTCTTCATCCATTTGCCTGGGACAAAGGGAATCTGACAGGCAAAATTAAGCAGCTAAGATTAGACTTGATGCAATTGTTCAAATTAGAATTCCTAGTAAAGCAGAGAGAAAACATAGGTATCTCCTTCAGTCTTGACTTTGAAAATCTGACATAACTATTTAATTTCTGGTGCTGGTAGGTTTACATACTGTTAGTTCAGTATAAATACAAAGATGCATGTCAAGACCAAGTTTTACTGACACTTAAAATGTTTCTGTTTTGTAGGATTATTCATTTTAAGATGATTATAAACAAAAATAACAAAACAAGTTTTAAAAAAAAGAGACAAGTCAATGTTTCTGTGGTGTACCTCAACTAAAACTCCTGTTATCAGTTTTAAATGACACACAATCAAATAATGGACTTTAAAGTCAGGCTCTAAAATTGCCTGATGACAAGACAGGCAGGGTAATATACCCTGACTCGAAATTCTAGTCAGAGATCTGGCCTCAGACACCTACATAGCTCTTCAGGACTTCAGCTTCCTCATCTGTAAAATGAGGGATGGGAGGGGGGAGGTATTAATGATCCTGATGTGCTTAACCTGTACTGGATTGCTTGCTTTCTTGAAGAGGGAGAAAAAAATTGAAATACAAGATTTTGCAAAAGTGAATGATGAAAACTATCTTTACATGTATTTGCATATAAAATATTATTTTAAAATTGTTCCCATGTAGAGGAATGGGGACCAGGGGTTTATATTAGGCTAAGTATTCTCCAATACTATTTCACTGGTTTTCTTGCTTTCTTGGCCTGTAGGGAGAAAAATGTTTAAGTGCTCTACCCTTGACACATAATTTCTCTTTTGTGAGTTTTCTGAGAATTTATAACAACTGAGAAAATTTCTAATTCTATATCTTGTTGGTTATGTTACTCAAACTTGGTCATTCAAACCTGTGAATATTTTTTTTTCAGTTCTCAGGATATAAGAACATAGCTAAATAAATGAGATCAATGATTTCTCAAAAAAAAAATGTTCCCATGTAAAAGGGGAGGGTTACTTTATATCCCTCAAATGTTAATTTAATTATTTTTCTTTGTGAAAAAGAATATTTTAAGCCCCTAAAAACCCATTTTTGACATTATCAGAAACTAATTTGTTCAAATATAGAAGGGAAGTTGTCTTGTATTTTCTTTTAGCAAAAGACCTTGGGAAAATATGAAAGATCTTGGCAATGGCTACCAGAAGGGTTGGGAGAAACAGCATGAAGAAGCCTCTACCACGGAAACATAGACAGGGAGAAGCAAATGTGTCAAGGTGCCAAGGAAAGAGTCACATTGATCTTAGGGAAGAGTTAGAATATTTTTTGTTCCTCATGTTAAATTCCAGATTCTCCCTTTGCCTCTTTCAAACAATATTTTTTCCTTTTTTAAATTTAACACAATTAAAAATTTTCATTCACTTAAAATTATTGTAACAGAAGTATAACTGGCTCCCAGGTAATTTTCTTTCTTTTTTTTTTTTTTTTTTAAGGAGATCACCACTTGGGTCACCATTTTCCTCTTTTCCTCAACTCCTTCCCTTGTACTAGGGGCCTATAACCATAGTATAGGTATATTGCTTCACTGCCCCCTGTTGGTAGTTGGAAACCAGAGGCTGCAAAACACCTTCATTAACTACTTCAGTCACAGAACATCATAGTTGGTCCTAGGGATTTCAGAGTCCCTAGTCCAGCCTAGTCTTGAACAAGAATTGTCTCCACAAAATAGTTGAGGTCTGTTATCACATGCTCTTAAGATTCTGTGCTTGAGAGAAAGATGATGCAGATACTATTTTAGTGATGGGAAGCAGTGTCTCCTTACCCCTTGATTCATTCTATGACCCGAATGGGTCATAGGACTTCTTTTATATAATAGACCATCTGATTCTCTTTATAATGACTCAAAACTTTTTTCACTTTGCTCTTGAAGTGAATCAATCTGAAAAAACTTAGAAAAAGTCAAAACTGTCCTTCGACAAAATTTCTCATTAGGTGGTTTGTCTTTGTCCAAACTTCAGTCTAAGTGAAGCTCTGATCCACACCCACCACCCTCACTCTTTCACCCCCATTCATAACTCTCCTGTTGCCCCTGGCTAACCAGAATTTCTCTCTGTGGAGCCATATTTCAGTCTGTCTATATTATATTTCCAGACTTTTAGAATTATATTAAGAAAATGACTCAAATGTTCAAACATTTTGACTCAAAGATCCTACTGTAGGTGAAAACTCCAAGGCACATAATGATTTATCATGTTTTCAGAAGATCAATGCTCAAGAATGATATTCACCTATTTATTGCCAGAGAGTCAGTGGATTAATATGAAGGAGAGGCATGTACTTCAGGTATGGCCAGCAGGAAATTTGTTTTGCTTGACTATGTATATTTACTACAAGAGTTTGTTTTTTGTTTTCATTTTTCAAAGAATTATTTTCTTCTTTAAGACTTTGTATCACTTCCAGGATGCAGTCAAGATGGCAGAGAGGACACTTCTGATCTTCTGGACTGAAGTGGAAAAGTACCCCAGATGGAACCATGAGAAACATAATCTTGAAACTCTGTACTTAGAAGTTTGTTACTAGCTCTTCATCCCCTAATAAAGATGGTATTTTTACACTCCCAGATGTGCTGCCCTACAAAAACCTTAAGACCTTGACAACTTGATAAAGATAAAGAAATACTGTCTTAGTGCCATCTGGGAATGGCATCCTTAGTGTGATAACCTTTGCCTTCTGTCTAGGATGAAATCCTTTTATTATGACAAACATATCAAGAAACATTTTGATGTCTCTCTCTTCTTTCTATAAATATGTGGCCCTGAGACCACTCATTCGCTGACTTCTCTGTTCTTGTGGGGTTCAGTCACTAGCTAGCAATAAATGCTCTTAAATTTTCATATTTTGGCTGTCCTGTATTTTCTCTTGCGTGGGCACTTCAGTACAACCCTCAGACAAGGGAGAGTGATGAATGTTGTGTGAATCTTATTCTCATAAGATTTGGCTCAAAGAAGGAATTTTAGATATATTTGGTTTCTCTCACCAGAGGGAGGGGAAAGGAGAAAAGGGAAGGGTAGGCTAAATAGAAAGGAAAACAGAAGTAGTATGGGAATGGTATAAGAAAAGGAGAGGGCCTCTAAAGAGGGAGGACTGCTTGAGGCAAGTAGTGCTCATAAGTAAAATACTGGGGAAAAGGAAAGAAAAAAGCATAATATGGGGTTAATAAGATGGCAGGAAATACAGAATTAGTGGTTTTAACTGTAAATGTGAATGCAGTGAACTCTCCCATAAAATGTAAGCAGATAGCAGACTGGATTAAAAACCAGAATCCTACAATATGTTGTTTACAAGAAACACATTTAAAGCAGAGTGATACATACAGAATAAAGGTAAAAGGTTGTAGCAGAATCTATTATGCTTCAGGTGAAGTAAAAAAAAGCAGGGGTAGCCATCCTGATCTCAGTTCAAGCAAAAACAAAAATTGATCTAATTAAAAGAGATAAAAAAGGAAACTATATCTTGCTAAGGAGTACCATAGATGATGAAGCAATATCAATATTAAACATATATTCCTAAAGGAGGAGTTAAGAGAGTTGCAAGAAGAAATAGATAGCAAAACTATAATAGTGGGAGATCTCAACCTTTCTGTCTCAGAACTAGATAAATTAAACCACAAAATAAATAACAAAGAAGTTAAAGAAATAAATAGAATACTACTAGAAAAGCTAGATATGATATATCTTTGGAGAAAATTGAATGAAGACATAAAGGAGTACACTTTCTTATTGGCAGTTCATGGAACCTATACAAAAATTGACCATATATTAGGAGATAAAGACTTCAAAATCAAATGCAGAAATGCAGAAATAGTAAATGCACTTTTTCAGATCATGATGCAATAAAAATTACATTCAATAAAAGACCAGAGAAAAATATACCAAAAAAGTAATTGAAAACTAAATAATCTCATCCTAAAGAATGAATGAATGGGTGAAACAGCAAATCATAGCCACAATCAATAATTTCATCCCAAGAGAATGACAATAATGAGACAACATACCAAAATTTGTGGGTAATAAGGGGAAATTTTATATCTCTAGATGCTTACTTGCATAAAATAGAGAAAGAGAAGATCAATGAATTGGGCTTGCAACTAAAAAAGCAAGAAAAAAACAAATTAAAAAACCTAAATCAAATACCAAACTTGAAATTCTAAAAATAAAAGGAGAGATCAATAAAATTGAAAGTAAAAAACTCTTGAATTAATAAATAAACCAATTCTTAGTTTTATGAAGAAACCAACAAAATAGATAAACCTTTAGTTAATTTGATTAGAAAAAGAAAAGAGAAAAATCAAATTGCTAGTCTCAAAAATGAAAAGGGAGAATTATCCACCAACAAAGAGGAAATTAGAGCAATAACTAGGAGTTACTTTGCCCAAATTTATGCCAATAAATTTGATAACCTAAGTAAAATGGAGGAATACCTACAAAAATATAGATTTCCCAGATTAACAAAAGAGGAAATAAATTACTTAAATAGTCCCATTTAAAAAAAAAAAAGAAATAGAACAAGCTATTAATCAACTCTCTAAGAAAAAATCCCCAGGACCAGATGGATTTACGTGTGAATTCTACCAAACATTTAAAGAACAATTAACTCCAATACCATATAAACTATTCGAAAAAATAGGGAATGAAGGAATCCTACCAAATTCCTTTTATGACACAGACATGGTACTGATACCTAATCCAGGTAGGATGAAAACAGAGAAAGAAAATTATAGACCAATCTCCCTAATGAATATTGATGCAAAAATCTTAAATAAAATATTAGCAAGAGATTACAAAAAATAATCCCTAGGATAATACACCAAAACCAAGTAGTATTTATACCAGGAATGCAAGGCTGGTTCAATATTAAGAAAACTATTAGCATAATTAATAATATCAATAATCAAATTAACAAAAACCATATGATTATCTCAATAAATACAGAAAAAGCATTTGATAAAATCCAACACCCGTTCTTATTAAAAAACACTAGAGAGTATAGGAATAAATGGACTTTTCCCTAAAACAGTCAGTAGCATCTGTTTAAAGCCATCAGCAAGCACCATATGTAATGGGAATAAACTGGAACCATTCCCAATCAGGGATGAAACAAGGTTGCCCACTATCACCATTACTATTCAATATTGTATTAAAAATGCTAGCTTTGGCAATAAGAGAAGAAAAAGAGATTAAAGGAATTAGAGTAGGTATTGAGGAAACCAAATTATCACTCTTTGTAGATGATATGATGGTATACTTAGAGAATTCTAGAGAATCAATTTAAAAATTATTAGAAGCAATCTACAACTTTAGCAAAGTTGCAGGATACAAAATAAATCCACATAAATCATCAGAATTCTTATACATCACTAACAAAATCCAACAGCAAGAGATACAAAGAGAAATTTCATTTTAAATAACTGTCAATAGTATAAAATATTTGGGAATCTATCTATCTGCCAAGGGAACATCAGGAATTATATGAGCAAAACTACAAAACACTTTCCACACAAATAAAGTCAGATTTAAGCAATTGGAAAAATATCGAGTGCATTTGGATAGGTCGAGTGAATATAGTAAAGATGACAATACTCTCTAATCTAATCTATTTATTTAGACTGTACCATTCAAATTCCCAAGAAAACTATTGTACTGATCTAGAAAAAAATAACAACAAAATTCATCTGGAAGAACAAAGGGTCAAGAATTTCAAAGGAATTAATGAGGAGAAAAGCAAATGAAGATGGCCTGGCTGTATCATATCTAAAACTATTATAAAGCAGCAGTCATCAAAACCATTTAGGTTCACAAAACAAAATAGTCAATTATTATAGCAATCTCGTATTTGACAAACCCAACGACCCCTGCTTTGGGGATAAAAATTCACTATTTGACAAAAACTGCTGGGAAAATTGGAAACTAGTATGGCAGAAAGTAGGCATAGACCCACACCTAACACCATATACCAAGATCAGGTCGAAATAGATTCATGATCTAGACATAAAGAATGTATTATAAACAAATTAGAAGAACATAGGATAGTTGACCTCTCAGATTTATAGAGGAGGAAGGAATTTATGACCAAAGAAAAATTAGAGATCATTATTGAACACAAAATAGATGATTTTGATTATATTTAGTTAAAAAGTTTCTGTACAAACAAAACTAATGCAGACAAGATTAGAAGGAACACAATAAACTGGCTCTGATCCAAAGGCTCTGATAAAGTCCCCATTTCTAAAATATATAGAGCATTGACTCAAATTTATAATAGTTCAAGCCATTCTCCAATTGACAAATGGTCAAAGGATATGAACAAACAATTTTCAGATGAAGAAATTGAAACTATTTGTAGCCCCATAAAAAGGTGCTCCAAATCACTGTTGATCAGAGAAATGCAAATTAAGACAACTCTGAGCTATCACTACACACCTCACAGATTAGCTAAAATTACAAGAAAAGATAATGACGAATGTTGGAGTTGGAGTGGGAAAACTGAGACACTGATACATTGTTAGTGGAACTGCGAATGGATTTAGCCATTCTGGAGAGCAATTTGGAACTATACTCAAAAAGTTATCAAATTGTGCATACCCTTTGATTCAGCAGTGTTTCTACTGGGATTATATGCCAAAGAAATCTTAAAGGAGGGAATGGGACCCACATATGCAAAAATGTTTGTGGCAGCCCTCTTTGTAGTGGCAAGAAACTGGAAACTGAATGGATGCCCATCAACTGGAGAATGGCTGAATAAATTATGGTACATGAATGCTATGGAATATTATTGTTCTGTAAGAAATGACCAGCAGGATGACTTCATAGAGGCTTGGAGAAACCTACATGAACTGATGTTAAGTGAAATGAGCAGAACTAGGAGATATATAGCAACAGTAAGACTATACAAAGATCAATTCTGATGGATGTGGCTCTCTTCAACAATGAGATGATTCAAACCAGTTCCACTTGTGCAGTGATGAAGAGAGCCATCTATACCCAGAGAGAGAACCGTGGGAACAGAGTGTGGACCACAACATAGCATTCTCACTCTCTCTGTTATTTGCTTGCATTTTGTTTTCTTTCACAGTTTTTCTTTTTATGCCTTCTTGATCTGATTTTTCTTATGCAGCAAGATAACTATATAAATATGTCAATGTATATTGGATTTAACATGTATTTTAACATATTTAACATGTATTGGACTACCTTCCAGCTAGGGGAAGGAAGGGAGGAAGGAGGGGAAAATTTGGAACAAAAGGTTTTGCAAGGGTCAATATTTGAAAAATTATTCATGCATATGTTTTGTAATAATAATAAAAAAAAGAAAAAAATGTCTGTATTTTTTTTCTAGTTGGTTGACTTTTTCATAATCTTTTTATTTTTCTTGGATGGTTTTTATTTTGTTTTATTTCTACTTTTCCCTCAATCTCTTTCATTTGATTTTTAAAGGTTTTTTTAAAAATTTCTAAGAATTCTCTCTGGGCAAGGAGGCATTTAATGTTACTCTTTGGGGTAGAAGTTGTTTTTTTTTAATCTCAGTGTCATATGAAGATGAACTTCTGTTTTCTCTAGTCCCATAGTAAATTTCTATAGTTGAGTTCTTTCTTCTTTGTCAGTTTTATTTTTTAAATGAGAAGTATTAGTGTAAACATCTCTAATTATGGGAGGAGAGATGGTTCCTCTTGCTTTACTTTAGCTCTCCCCTCTTACCTAGAATCCCAAATAAAAAACTCTCCCCTCCTGCAGGTGTTCACAGCCAGCAGCATCCCTGCCCCACTACTCCTGTGCTCATTGGGTATACTGATTCCCTCTTACCCAAGGCCAAGTTTCTGTGGTATAGTTGGGCCTGGCAAGTTTCCCTCAGTCTTCCTGGATTCAGATTCATCCTACTGTCTGGGAGGTGAAAAGTTTCTGTGATTCCTGCTGAGACTACCATTAAACCCAGCTAGCCTCAGGAATCACTATTTGGTGTTTCCGTGCAATTAGCCTAGAGATATTTACACTTTGAAACTGGTTAATCCTCAGCTTGGGGTCTTTCTTCAGATCTTTTATTAATTCTTTGAAAATTAGAATTAGGTCAGAGGAAGCCAATGAAGCTACAAGAGACCAAGAAGTAACAAAATGAAATATCAAGAATGAGAAAATAGAATGTGAAACATGTTATAAGGAAAACAACAAATTTGGAGAACAGATTAAGAAGAGAAAATATAAGAATAATTGGACTATCTGAAAGATGTAACCAGAAAAAGAACTATGACACAATAATACAAGAAATAATCCAAGAAAATTGTTCTGGCCAATATCCTGGAGTGATAGAACATGAAAGAAAAAGAAAAATACAAAAAATCCACTAATCACCACTTCAAAGAGATCCTTCCTGGAAAACACATAGGAATATTATTACCAAATTTCAAAACCCCCAGATCAAAGAGAAAAATTTGTAACAAACAAGAAAAAAAAACAATTTAAATATACTGGATTAAAATTGTACAGGATTTATCAGCAGCCACAATAAAAGACTTCAGGTCCTGGAATCATATATACTAGCACTCAAAAGAACTAAGCTTGCAACCAAAAATACCATATTCAAATTATCCATAATACTGAATGAAAAATAAAAAGACATTCAACAAACTTACAAATTTTCAGGATTGTAAACCAAACGTAATAGAAAATTTAACATATAATAACCAATATCAAAGATTAATTTTAAGGAACTTAACATGGATAAACTTTGTATTTTTTTACATGGAAATATATAACATATGTTTAAGATTGACCTTAGTAATTGGTAGAGAAGAAAGAAAGATTGGGGCAAGGCTGAGTATGATCTGACTCTAAAAAAAGCAAAACTGTAGAAAAGGTTAAAAACAGTGATTATGTTATACAAATGAGGTACAGAGAAAGAATAGACAGAGAGGCATTAGAGGGGAAGGAGGGCTCGTAGTTTTGAAAACCTATTCGCCTTAGGAATGGGTTAAATAGGCAACACCACATATATACCATGAAGGATAATACATCCTCCAAAATCTATAATGAAATAAGGGAGGAAGGATAGGCAAACCGGGAAGCAAAGGGTTTGGCAAGAAGACAAGGGAGGGATCCATGAGTAGGGGAGGTTAAGTAATAGTTAAGGAGCAGAATTAAAGTAGACGAGTTAGCAGGGATAGGAAAGAAGAGATATATACAAACATTACAGTAAGGATCAGGAGTAGAATTTTTTAGGAAAAAAAAGTCAAACTATTAATATTGATCTTAGAAAAAGTCAAACCTAAACATTCAACCAAGAGAGAAAGCTATATTATATGTTAGCCACACTAATATTCTTTTAGATGCATATTTATATATGGATAAAGGCATGTGTATGTGTGTGTGTGTATAATATATATATATATATATTATATATCTGTGTTTAACTAGCCTGCTTGAGGAAATGGGGATGGGGATGAAAGGGGGGAAAATAAAATTTAAAAAGTGTGCAGCAGAGAACAAAAGATCAACCTATAAGGAAGCAAAGAAATGATGGACACTCACGAATATAATTTCTTCTATTATTATATATGCTTTCTTGAAATGGAAATTTATTGTTATATAGTTTGAATCCTCCCTGATATCCTGCTGGATACATGACAGTTTTATTTTTATTTTCCTATTCTGTCTTTCTTTTTTTCTATGCTGTTTTTTCTTATTTTGTATTTAATGCAATAAATAAGTTAACCCCCTATGTGGGAAACAGAAGACCCCTACTCAAATTGATTACTCAGAGAGCACTTGAAGCAGAAAGTAGAAAGTTATTTATTATAACTTCTCATGAGAGGCAGGCAGTCCAGCTATGAGAGATAAAGGGAAGTGAAAGTATTCACAACAGGAGAGCTCAAAAGTCAATGAATATACACAGCTTTTATAGATTTTGTTACAAGAGATTACATCACAAACAAGAGAGCATTAGTGGGGCATCTAATTGGTTGTTGCTATCTGGAGAGATTGGAATGGAAAGATTCTAGCTTAGGCCTTCAGGCTTAGACAATTGAGTCAACAGTGGTCAAGCTAATAGACTAAATACCGATAAATGTCAAATATTGATAAGTGTCAAATACTGATAAAAGTTGCTGACTAATTAAGTAAATATGTCTGTATATGTAGGACACAGGGAAATAACAAAAAAGGGGAAGAATTCATACAATACTTATCTTGTAAGTTCTTCATCTTTCCATTTCACACACCCCCAAAATTGGTTCTTAAATTTACTTTACCAGTAACCAGATAAACTAATGAAAGTTAGCTCAAACCTCATGTCTCTATTTAGAAAATGAAATGTAGAATCTTTTAGAAAAGGGAATTCACAATTTTTGATTGAACAATTTCCATATTGATACATATATATGCACATACTTTATAACTTTCTATATTCTCTCTCTCTCTCTCTCTCTCTCTCTCTCTCTATATATATATATATATATATATATATACTATCTATATCTATCATCCATCTCTCTCATCTATCTCCATCTCTCTCTACCTCTATCTGTCTATAATCTACAACAGAAGCTAATTTTACAAAATGAACTCTAATACAAAAATTAATTCATTTAAAAGTTGCCAGATTTAACTTTAATTGTAATAAAAGATTCTGGGATGGATACATACTTCTAGCACTGTTCAAATGAATACCTCCTTCACAAAAGTAATCTTATAAGATCAAACATAAGATATTCTTCTAAAAAAAATTACACTGATATTTCTTAACACAGAACATACAATTTTCATCTTAACTAAATGACAGAATATCCTGACATCACAAATCTATGCATTATTTGTTTAATTATTGCCATAGTATTGAGAAATTAAGGATTTTAACTGAGAATATATAGCTAGTAACAGATATCAAAGCAAAGTACTTAATTGTAATATTCAAAGGACTAAAATTCTAAGTTAAATAACTCAAATCTTATACCAGCATCTTAGGAATGGGTTGAATAGGAACACTACATATATACCATATATATAGTAACTCAGATGTGCTCCCAAAATTAGCTTATATAAGATAAAGATTTAATATTGTCTTCATATTTGTCAGCTGATATGATTATGACATGTTAGTAGCCATAAAAGAATTGGGACATAAGGGAAAGTGTGCCTTTATTTTGACGTAAATTATTGGCAAAAATTGTGTAGATAGCCAATTTGCATCGTGCCTGATGGGATATTTTCTATTCAAGAAATGTCATATAAGTAAAATCGATTCAGTAGAATTCCACCTCACTTCATGTCAATAGTTCTCCCAGTCTTTCCCATAAAAACTACAGCTATACTAACCACCTAATTTTACAAAAAAAGCCCATGCAGTTTAAGTGACTTGCCCAAAGTCACACAGAAAGTAAAATGAAAGATTCCAGGTTTTCTTACTGCAGTCAGAACTTCCTCACCCCACCCCTATGCCATACTAACATCTCAATTGAACCAGTTGTCTTCTGAATTACCTTCCACCTGGAGACATGACAGGTTTACTAATGCACTGTTGGCAGAGCTGTGAATTGGTACGATAAATCTGGGAAGCAATTTGAAGTTATGTGAATAAAATGACTAAACTTTCCTTGCCATTTAAACCACAGATTCCATGGTCAGGCATATGCCCCAAAGAGATCATTGACCATAAAAGAAAAACTCCATATACACGAAAATATTTATAGTACAACTTTGTGTGTTAACAAAGAACTGGAAATCAAGGAGATGTCTGTCCGTTAGAATAATGGCTAACCAAATTATGGGGTATACAAGTCTTGGAATATTACTGTGCTGTAGGAAATAATGGACATGATGAATATAGGTAAGTATGGAAAAGCTTACCCTAATACAAAATGAAGCAAGCAGATCCAGAAAAACAATTGTTAAGGACCATGCCTAAGTGCATTGCAAGGGCAGGTCAGTTCTCCAAAAGCCTCCACAGCTGTGAACATCTGAAGGTGTTGCAAAGCAGCCTTTACTGACACAGGTGTTGCTTGTGGACTGGGAAAATAAATTGGAAGTAGAGGGAAGAGGAAAGAGGTTAGACAACACAATGGCCTCTCAGTGAGTAGGTTGGAGAACAGCAACTGCCTCTCAGTCTCCTGGAATCACCGTCATCCTCTCACAATACCAGAGGTAAAGCAAAATTGTTCCCAACAAACGATGTTTACAATGACAATGTAAATGAAAAGAATAAAAAGCTCAAAATAATCAAAACTGAATGTTATGAAATTATGAAGTACAACATTGACCCCCAAAACAGACATTAGAATAAATATCCTTTGAAGAGATTAGGATATATAGGTATGGATGACTGTTAGCAGGTTTTTTTGGGGGGGAGGAGGAATTGCTGAATTTTAAAATCTTAATCCTAATTTTTTTAATCTTTCATTTAAGTCTCTCTGAGAGGGAAAAGGGGAAGGTTATAACAGGAAACCTAGGTAATGACAATAAAATTTCTTTTTGGAAAGACGTAATAGAGGACATAAGTTTTAAGTAAAGATTTGAATGAAATAAGAATGTAGTTTGGGGGATGTGAATTTTATTGATTATTTCTTCAAAGCATCACTGAATACATTATTTTTTATTCCCATTCAGGACCTTATGAAATAACTTGGATTTTTGCAACAACTTGTTAATTATTCTCCCTATATCTAGATTTTTCTCCCTTCAAGTCTTTAAAAAGTATGACTTGTGAATTTATTTTGTTGTGAATTTAATTATTAACAGACAAAAACATTTCTCTTTATTTTTAGTATTTCCCTCCAGTAGTATTTTATTTTTTTAAATACATTCAAAAATAATTTTCAACATTCATATCTGTAAAACTTTGTCTTCCAAATTTTTCTCCCTCCCTCTTTTACCTTCCTCCTCCTTAAGACAACAAGCAATCTGATATAGATTAAATCTGTTCAATCTTTTAAAATATATTTCCATATTTATCATGTTGTGCAAGAAAAATCAGACAAAGGACAAAAAAACTACAGCAAGAAAATAAAAATGTAAAAATACTATGCTTCAATTCACATTTAGCCTCCATAGTTCTCTCTCTGAATTTGACTGGCATTTTCCATCCCAAACCCATTGGATTTCTTTGAATCACTACATTATTGAGAAAAGCCAAGTCCAGTTCCTTGTCACTACAAAAAGAACTACTACAATATTTTTGCACATATTTTTACAATATTTTTATTGGTTCTTCATATAATTAGGTATTGGACTTTTATCAGAAGTCTAATAGAATAAGAAACCTCTTTTATTATCCCTTTGGGATACAAACCCAGTAGTGAGACTGCTGAATCAAAATCCAGTTTTTTATCCCTCTTTGGGCATAGTTCCAAATTGTTCTCCAGAATGTTGGATCAGTTCACAACTCTACCAACAATGCATTAGCATTTCAGTTTTCCCACATCCCCTCCCACATTTATTGTTACCTTTTCCTATCATCTTAGGCAATCTGAGAGGTATGAGGTGGTCATTTCAATTCAAACATTTCAATAAGCAATAAACAAAAAAAAGCAGTATGAGAAACTATGAACTATTAATTACAGTTTACTTACAAATATATTTGTCTCTATAGACATATATGAATACACATGTATATATTCATACATGTATGCATGCATATGTATGTGTATATATAATTTAACAAGGCAGTAAAAAAAAAAACTGTCCTATTTGTTTGCTTCCTCTTCTGAACTTTTTTGTTTTTCTCCATGAATTTTCCCTCCTGAGGCAATTGGGGTTAAGTGACTTGCCTAGGGTCACACAGGAAGTGTTAAGTGTCTGAGAGCAGATTTAAACCCAGGTCCTCCTGACTTCAGGGCTGGTGCTCTATCTACTGTGCCACCTACCTGCCCCTTCCCATGAATTTTTAAAGAAATATTTTGTTGATTCTATTTTTAACATTTATCATTACTCACTTATTCTTATTTCCCCTATTTCCTTCTCTTCAGGATCTCTCTAATAGTAAAATCTTAATTCAAAGTGTACATACAGTTTGATGACTTTTGAGATATAGTTCTAAATTGTTTTCATCATAGTTGCATCAATGTGCCTATTCTCCCATAATGCTTCCAATAATATCTATTTTTCTCTTATTATAATGTTTGCCATTTTGATGGAAAAGATGTGAAATTTCAGAGTTTTAAAAATTTTATATTTCTTTAATTATTGATGTTGTGTTAGAAATTTGGTAGTTTTTTTTTTTTTTACATGAAAACTGCCACTTAACATTCTTTGTCTATCTCTTGGGAGAATGGCTCAAATTCTTACATACTTGTGTTGGATTTTCATATAATTTAGATATTATACCTTTATCAGAGGTCTAATAGAATCAACAAGCCTTGGCAACTAAATGAATGTGGTAGGGGTAGGGGAGGGAGGATGAGAGAGGGGAAAGAATCAGGGATGACTCTGGGATTGTACTTAGGTGCCTGGAAGAATGTTGTTTCCTAATAAAACCCAGAAACTCCCACTTGAGAGAATTGCCCAGATCACTCAGAAATTAAATTTAGTTCCCAGGTTCACACCACCATATCTATATGTCAGAGATGAAACTTGATCATGGGTTTTCTTGGCTTAAACACCAGCTTTCTGTAAAATACTTCTCAATGAAACAGACATTGTAAAAGATGCATAATGTCTCCAACCATGTAAATAGGAAAAACGACAACTAAAAATAAATAAGATGCTGTATTCATAAAAACAAAACACAGAACTAAAAAACTATTGATTTCCATCTTAAACAAGTATTCAAAACAAATTAGAAACCAATGTAAATAGGAAAAAAAGAATGCTTTGGATTTATCATCTGCTCTCCCCTTGGGAGGAAGTGGAAAAGAACAGGCAAGTATCACTTCTAAAGAAAGAAAACGGCAACAATCAGTTCACCTCAGCCATGGTCTCAGGATGCTTCTTATGGATGTAGGGACTTTGAGGAAACTGATGCTGAAGTGCTTTGTTTGCTGCTCACATATGAACACTTCTGACTACCTCATTTTTTTTTCCAGGGCCCATCATCTCCTCATTTCTGCAGAAGAACTTTGTCCAGATTTCTTTACCTGTCTAGGTTCTTACTTCAGACTAGATTTTCAGTATCACAGACAGGTTCTTAGTTACTCTTAAACCTGTGGCAGGATCTTATTCTTTAACTTTTTAAGGATATCAGTTCCTAACTGTTCACATCACAGAAGCTGAAGCAACACTTTCACTTCCTTAAGGAAGTTAGACTTCCAATACCTTCTGAATACCCCTGAATTAGGGCTATTGTGAAAAGTGGAATCAGATGAGCATAGCACTTTGGGTAAGATTTTCATTGCTGTCATAAAAAGGTAAATGCCATTTGGTAACCTCAGGGATCAAAACGTCTGTCTGAGGCAAACATAAAAAGTCGAACCACTGGTTGGCTTGACCTACTTACTATAAGAATTGATAACACAGTTCATCTCCTTGAGCAACATCCTCTGTCATGTGTTAAAAATTAACTTAGGTCATTTCAGTCTTACACAACTCTCCATTGTACGTGAGAAAAAGCTTGTTAATGTTTTGAATCATTTCCCATTTAAATTTTGTATCCACTTAAATAGTGTTCAAGGTCTGTGAGTCTTATGATATTCCACATGAATAACTTAGTAACTCATCTTTGGCACTGAGACTTCAATTCTGATCAGGCTAAGGGTTGTGATTACACATTCAGCTCAGCTCACATGTTGTGGACTTTTAATGTCATAACAGAAATTAATGTTAGTATTGTCCTTCTAATCTTTCAATACTTTAGCATATCCATAGATCTGTGATCATTAGACTGTGAGCAAAGTGAGGGCAGGGACTATCTGTTGATTTTTCTTATATCCCTAGTCCCTAGAATAGTGCCTATAACATGGTAGGAATTTAATAAGTGTTTATTGATCAACTGCCTGATTTTATCATTATGAGTATTCCCTGCACTGCTATAGATGGCAACCTTTTGTGTCTCATCCAATGGCAGTTTTGTTAATGTGTTTCCACAAATCTTCCAAAAAGGATCTACCAAATATGATGGAAGTCGTCCTCTGATTATTTTAATATTTCATGAATATTGGAGTAAAAATTATACATTTGTTTATTCCTTTCTCTTATTACATTACTAACCCTATCTCTTTTTCTAGTCACACACTTAAAACTTCATAAGCATTATTAGAATTTTTTAAAAGTTAAAAATGTATACATTTCAGCTACATAATAGAATTTCCCAATTTTTGGAGCCCATGGTACAATTACAAGCTTACAGTAACACATAGCTGTTTACCAGTCTTGCAATCTATCTATATGCTCTTATGTTTAATCTCATGTCTTCTTTTTACATGTATACACACACACACACACACACACACACACATACACACACACAAAATCTCCAAAAATATCCCCCTTCTTGTCTTACCATTCCTTTATGCTAGATATTTCAAAAGTTCTAGAGCAGTTTTAAGTTATTAAAAATTCAAATCTTTTAAGTTAAAGATTGACTTTGTATATAATATTGACTCTCCTGGAATTGGCAAATTGGAATAAAAAAGTAAAGAATGCTATTATCTATTCGTCAAAATAAAAAATAATTAGAAGCAAAATAGATGGACTTGGTTATACAAAAAAAAGGGGGGGAAGATATACAACAAAAACAATGTATTCAAAGTAATAAAAAGAAATTGAGAAACAAATCTTTTTAGTGGCTATATCTGAAAAAAGAATGACCAGAACCTATAGCAAATCAACAGATTTATAAAAGTAATAACCATCTCAATAAATAAACATTTATTAAGTGCCTAATATGTGTAAAATAAATAATTTTTGAATGTATAGCTCTTTTTTGTTTCAGTATAATTCTTGGGTAATAGTTCTAAAAGCAGTAGCACTGGGGCAAAGGACATATCAGTTATGCAATTTTTACTGTATGTTGCAAGATTGCTCTTTATAAAGATTACAACAATATGTAACTCTACCATCAATAAAATAGCATGCTTGCTTCATCACTTCCCTTTCTTTCCTCAATAATTTTATTGTATTTAATTATATTTGCTTATTTGATGTGTATAAGATAGTATCTTAAATATATCTTATTTTGTTTCTCTGCTTAGTAGAGAGCCTGAACAATTGTT
The DNA here is from genome assembly GCF_902635505.1 of Sarcophilus harrisii. Taxonomy (NCBI): domain Eukaryota; kingdom Metazoa; phylum Chordata; class Mammalia; order Dasyuromorphia; family Dasyuridae; genus Sarcophilus; species Sarcophilus harrisii. The sequence continues at coordinate 101,756,161 of NC_045426.1, forward strand.
GAATAATCATTAACAATGAACAGTTTATGTTTATGTTAAAAACACTTTGTACCATTTTATCCATTATCCAGCACTTAGAACAATCCCTTACACATAGTAGGCACTTAATAAATGTTTATTTATTGAGATGGTTGTTTGCCCAATCTCCTGTAGGAGATTACATCAATTGTGAATCTGGGGTGTGTGTGTAGAGTGATTACATTGTTGTCTTACATGAATTATCTTGCTTCTCTATTTTAATGAAATATTTTAATATTTGACTTATGGTACTTTTGTGGCATGTGAATAAAAAATAAGGATTGGATTGGAATAAGAACTTAAATTATATTCACATATTTAAGATTACCTAGAACACTCTGACAGATTAAAAGTAGCCAAGATTTACATATCTAAAGGGGGATCCTGGTTTCATAAGGAAACTCAGAATGACAGAATGTAACAAATCACTTCATATACTATGTACCTATACGAAAGTGCCTAGGAAACAATACTATCGAAATTAATTCATATAATAGTTGGAAAAATTCTAGAGAACACCCTTAGCCCTGATCTCTCTTAGATGTCTTCAGTGAATTTCCAGGGAATCCATGTCAAACTAGGAAAGCAATGGGATACAGTGGAAATGGGATACTGGCTTTGGGTAAGGAGAGCTTTGACCAAATCATGCTCTGCTACTTATTGTGTGCATGACCTTGGTTAAAAGATTTAACTTTTCTAGGATTCAGTTTCCTTGTCTGTAAAATGAGGGGATTGGATTAGGTGAGTTTTAGGGTCTCTCAGTTCTAGTTCTATGTTTCTTATCTAATCTTATGGAGCTATTGCTAGTCCTCATAGGCTAAGTATTGTGCCCATTCCTTTCACCACTAAAGGACCCTTCTGTTCTAGACTGGATTCACTCCTATGAGAGTCTGGCCCCTCATGAAAGGGTAGGATCCTTTTCTCACACTCATCAATCAGTTTGTTAAACCTCCAGGGGACAAATTATTTAAAATTTAGGTTTAGGTTCACATCTAAAGATTCCTCAAAGTGGGGAAATAAAAAGGTAGTATCAAATGTACAATATGAATCACGTATGGGACAAGTGTTTATTTCCTATACACATACAAATGTTAAACATAGAAGACTCACAAGTATACACTTAACAAAATACTCAAATGGGTTTGTGATCTCATCAATTCAAGAGTTCCCTCTAAGAATATAAATCACTCATGCATCTACCTTGTGTGATTGTAGCTTAAGCTCTCTCAAAAATTCACTACAGAAGGTCCACTCAACATGTTGAAGGCCTTTGTCATTTTCTCCCAACATTATTAGTGTACCAGTAGATCACTCTGGCTGTCCATCTGTCATGCTTCATTCACCAGCCCATTTTCTCTTCCTATTATACTTTTTCTTGATGCTATTCTCCAAACAGGTTGAACATTTTACTCACTTTCTTCTGAAGTTGTGAGAGTAATCTGGATGTCAGCTTTTTCTCTTGACAGCTGACCAGTTCAACTCCTCTTCCTATCATAAATTACTATGATTCTTCTTTGAAAGTTTTTTGATTATCTTTTGCAGTCTGCTCATATTCCCTTGCTCATATTTTTTCCCTTTATGTCCACAACAGAACCCAAAATTATAGATTCCTGTGATAGATAATATAAAAGAGCCATCAAGTTTTGTGGGAACTATTTGAATTTTGATACATTCATTTATCTTCACAGCTTACCTTGCCTTCCACTTGGAGAATTTCCCTTTAATGGACAACTGCAGTTTATTTTCCTTTACTCTTAGAGAATCTAAAGATTTTCTTTGCAATTTCTCGTAAGGTTAAAAAAATGAATCTGTTAAACCCAATGGGTGAGAAACTTAAGAGATGCTTTTGGTCTCAAGTCCTCTTCTAAATTAAAGTTTGAAAATTTGTCTGATCTTGGAATATAAATTCCATAAAATATGTTACAAACTTAGAAACCATTATGTGGATGGTCAGTTCTACCAAGTCACACTTAGGGGTGGGGACTACTGGGTTAAAAACCCAGATTGTCATAAGGCCTTCAGGACTTGAGACCAAAGGCATTTGCTATAGTTTTTCATTCCTTATCTCAATATGGACTTACTTTAAAAAAAAATCTTCCTAATTAGTTATGAAGAACATAGAGTTTAATTTACTTAGACTGATTCTCTGAGTAGGGGAAAAAAAACTCTCAAAGGGGAATTCTTCAATTATGAAGCAAGGTAAGCCATGAAGATAAGTGAATATGAAAAACAAGGAAATTACCTCCCACAAAATTTGATGACTCCTTCTTCTTTCCCCATCACTAGATGGGGATTTTCCTCAGGCCATGAGGAGAGTTAGTAATAGCAGAGGATCAGGGCCAAGGACTTGTCAGTAATACAGAAATAGTCACATGAGCAAGAGAAGAAATCTTTGTTCCACCAAATTCATACCCAAAGGAGCCATTGCTGCCAGATTTTTTTTTTTTTAATTGAATTAAGGTCACACAGGCTATTCCCAAAAATCACTCCTTGCTCCTTGAGGCTTGTGTCAGCTCTATCATGGCTAACTCACATAATTTCAAAAAAAAGTAGATCCACGTTCTGTAGGGTTGAAGTACATACAGTAAACCAGCATGGATAGGGGATGGTAAAGGTGTAATGGGCTGAGGTTTGAGTTGATGCACTGAGGTCCCGAGTATGAGAGGCTAAATAGTAATTGGGCTATACTCTATTAATATACATGATTGGATAAAGAATGGCCCCCGCCCATTCTCCGTGCAAGTCCTGATGTGTTGTATAGGAAATGACGATTTTGGTGGGTGGAGGAAGAGAGAGAGACAGGAAGAGAAGCTGGGAGAGATTGGGCTCCTGGTCGTATGGCTGTTGCTCTAGCTAGCTTCTTGACGCAGCTACACACATTGCTATTGCCCATTCTCTTCCACCTCTGATCCTTCTTCACTGAGAATAAAGACTGATGATTTTCCCCTAACCTGAATTCCTGACTCTGGCTGATTTTAAAATACGCAATCTTCACATAAAGGTCAAAGGTAGAGGAAAGAACAGATCAAAGGAAAGTGAGTTTTCCTTCCCTGTTTTATCTATAAAACATTCTTCAGATAGAAGACCTTTGATTCAAACTCAAATCAGAAAATTTTAACCTATTTGAATATTGATAGTTCAAAACACTGAAGTAGAAGATTAAATTAGACTTTGCTAATAAATCAAACATTGAAACCCTTAGTGGGGAAAAGCATTAGAAATATTTGTCCTTTATCCATGGAAATAATCTACAATGAACCATTTACTAAATGAAAACTTTGGGTTAATTAGGTAGTAGTGACTGGGTACAGACAATACCTGATTTGGACATTAGCTTAAATTTCAGCTCTTCCATGTACTAATTGTGTGATAGTGATTGAATAATTTCATTTCTCTGAAATCCCCACCCCATTTCTGTTTCCTTATCTATAAAATGAGGAAGTTGGACTAGATGAATTCTAAGGTTCCTTCTAATTTTAAATCCTTAATATGATAATTAGATGATTTAATTATCTTTTTGGTGTTCTTTCTTTCATCAGGGTATATCCTGACCCATCTTATCCTATGCAATTTTCATCTATAACTTTGTAAAACTTCTTTAAAAAGAACTACTTAAAGTACTAGAAGTTTTTCCTCTGGTTCCTTTAGTATTTCCTGTGTTATCCTTTAGTTATCTGTCTATTATCCCTTGCTCTCACTACAGGAGGGTCCCAAATTTCTTTCTGGTCATACATTTCACAATTAAGTCTTTTATAGTACCTTTCATGTCTGTCATTGTTGAGAAAGTGCTAAAATTTTATCATTCGTCTTTTCATCATCCTTTGGGTCACCTGTAATTTTAAATTGCCATAGGATTTGGAAAAACAAAAAAACAAAACAAACAAAAACCTATGATCCTTTTAGGAGAGGGAAAGGGACTAGACCTAGGGGCTTTCCAGGTGAAGAAACTCCTTCCTATGTATGCAGTTTGGTAACATCTCTGCAATCTATATTTTTGGATAGCTGCCTAGAGTAATAAGAAGTTAAATGTTTTACCCAGGGTCACACGCTACTATAGCCAGTATCTATCAGAGGCAACATTTGAACCCACGTCCTCCTGGTTCTAAAGCAGTTCTACATCCATCCATACAACTCTGTCTCTTAACAATTATTAATAGAGATTAATCTCATTGTCTTTCTTTCATATTTAGAAATTATTCTAAGTTGCTGTCCCCATTAGACTGTAAGATTCTTGAGATCAAAGACAATTTGACTTTGCATCCCCATTGCATTATAAAGAAGTACTTAATAAATGCTTATTGATTGACATGAAATTCAATTTCATAGTCACATTCTATTTTCTTTATAAGCAAAACCTTTTTTGTTTTGGTGTAATTTTTACTTTTTAAATTACATCCTCAATTATGGCTTATTTAATAATTTTGTAAACACAGTAGCTAATGCCATAGCCCTTCTGCCTGGATAATTTTCACACAGAGATATAAGACTGTTATATATCTTCCAGACAGGAGAAGATTGGTTGTGGTGAGCCAAGAGAAAATGTCACTATAGTAGAATGGGGACATTGTAAGGTTGGGGGAAATGGAATACACTGTGCACTATTTGGAATAAAGCAGTAGGAACTAGCCCATATTCACATCTACTCTTTTCCTGGAATATCTTGGCTGTACCCTGACTAATTGTTAGCATTTGGTTAATCTCCATACAGCCTTAAGCTCCATTCACAATGTTTTTTAAACTATTTTAATCCAGTTCAAACTAGTATTAGCTGGTTTGAACTAGTTTAAATTGGTTTGAACTGGTTTACATTGCTGTTTGAACTGATCAATGCTGCTTTGAATTAATTTATATTTTTTTACACTGATTTTTACTCTTTTGAACTCTTTTAAATTAGATTGAATTTGTTCAAACTGGCTTGCTTTGGATTAAACTAATTTGAATTTATTTTCACTGGAGTAAACTGGCTTGAATTTACTACACAATTTTTCACTGGATTAAACTGGTTTGAACTGCTTTGTACTGGATTAAACTGGTTTACACTGGATTAAACTGGTTTGGACTTTATTAAATTGGAGTCTCGAGAGAGGTTACAGCTACTAAATAGTCAGGATTTAAACTCAATTCCCTTAACTTTAGATACAATGCTTTTTCCCATTGTGTGTATGTAAGAGAAGGGATATATGTGTCGAGGAATAAGATTCTTGAGCATATACACATAAACTCACCTAACAATGAAATTAAATTAACTAGATTGAAAGCTATTTATGGCCAGATACTCTCAATTTTTTCTTTTGTAACCCTCACAGCATCTTCTATGGTGTAAAATGTATAGTGAGGACACATTAATGTGCCCAGAAAGATGGATTTGGGCATTGATTCTGAGGTACAATAATTTTTTTTAGCATTTCCTAACTTTACTCCAATATTTTCATTCTTGGATATTCAAAATTTTACCTAACAGCCCAAATGAAAGAAAACTAGTTATTTGACTAAGCTTAGACTTGCATTATTGTTCTTTCCAAATTCCTAATGATTTCCTATGGCTTTTCTTGATCCTCATTTTCCTTGACTTCTCTGGAGTCTTTGACACCACTGATCACTTTTTCCTCCTTGATACTCTTTGCTCTCCAGTTTTTTTTAATTACTATTCTGACTTTCTTCCTACCTGACAACGTTGTCTTTCTCTTCTTTGTTGAACTCTCCTCCAACTGATATCTTGTAACTGTAGATGTCCCTCAGAGTTCTCTCACCTTTCCCTCTATGGTGATCCCCTTTGCTCTCATGGATTGCATTACCATTTATATGCTGATGTTTCTAACCTCAATCTCTCTGCTTATCTTTATTTTTGCATCTCCAACTGTGTTTCAGACATCTCAATATCCAGCAGACATCTGGAACTCAATGTACCCAAACAAAACTTATTATCTTTCCTTCTACAGCCTCTCTCCTTCCTAATTAACCTATCACTGTAGAAAGCAATACTATCCTCCCAATCCCTCAGTCTTGCAGTCTAGCAATCATCTTAGATTTCTCTCCATTCCTATTCTCCACAGCCAATGTATCACATTTGTAACATTAAGGACTATGTCTAGGTGAAGGGGCAAATCAATTCTCGGAGAGTCTTCACAGCTTTGAATCTTAACATCTGAAGGAGTTGCAAAGCAGCCTTTATTTACACAGGCATGTGTGGATTGGGAATGAAATAAATTGGAGGCAGAGGGAAGAGGAGAGAGGTCAGACAACACAATAGACTCAGTCAGAGAGGTCTGAGAACAGCAACTTCCTCTCAGTCTCCTTGTATCATCATCATCCGCTCATATGAAAAGTTCCATTCAACAGGTCTGAGTTAGACCTCCAGCAGCCACTGGCATTACACATCTCTCAAATATCCCACTTTCTCAGCTCTGATGTTACTACTCTAGTGCATCATCTTATATATGGATTATTGAAGTAATTGGATTATAGTTCTCTGCCTGTTTAAAGTCTTTTCCCATTCCAATCCATCTTTTACTTAGCTACTAAAGTGATTCTCCTGTCTCTTTAAATGTCTTTCCACTTCCTTCAGTATGAATCTATGATATTAAGAAACTCCTAAGGCAGATTGGTTTCCTAACTTATTTGCTGATTGAATGAGACATTTTGTCAGATTTAAACTTGAGGGGAAATGGAAGTCAAACATTTTTTTCTTTAGAGACCCATCGTGTCATTCCACTACTCAACAAACTCCAGTGGCTTCCTATTGCCTCCAGTAACAAATACAAAATGTTCTGGTATTAAAAATCCTTCATTATGTAGTCTCCTAGTTTTCCAGTCTTCTTTTGCTTTTACTTTCTCTCTCTTCCCTCCCCCCTCCTTCCACTCTTTAATCCAGTGGCACTGGTGGCTGCTCTAGGTCTTTCTTAGGATCGCCTTCATGCCTATAATGCTCTTCCTTCTCTGCTCTGACTACTTACTTTCCTATCTTTCTTAAGTCCCAAATAAACACAAAACAACCTCTTATATTTCCAATGTCTTCCCTCTGTTAACGGTTTTCCTTTTTATTCTGTATATAGCTTGCATATATACATTTGTTTGCTGTTAACTTCCCCATTTGATTGTAAGCTCCTGCAGGTTAATGACTCTATCCTCAGAATTTTGCTTAGGGCCTGGCATAATAGTAGATACTTAATAAATTTTTATTTATTGATTGGATATTGTTGGTATAAATTAACCCAGAAGGCAATTGGGCCCTTGTCTAGTGATTTCTGGGATAAGTTGTACCTTTCCTACAGTTCAGAGATGAGGAGATATCAGTTGGCTGGCTGCCAGCTGAGGGAAGTGTGATCCTTGGTCTAAAGAAATTTGTCCAGTCTGTACTGTGGTGATAGTCTGACCCCCAAAATAAGGAAATATCTTTAAAGAAAAAGATGTTTGACTTCCATTTCCTCTCAAGTTTAAATCTGATACAATGTCTCATTCATTAGCAAGTAAGTTAGAGAGCCAAATTGCTTCAGGAGTTTCTTAATGGCAAAGGCTCAAACGAAGAGATGGCAAAGGCAAATTTAAAGAGATTAGAGTGGATGCGATTTAAATCTGATAAAAATTTAACAATTGAATTTTCTATTTATCGGATATTTTAACAAAGATCAGTAAAGATAATCTAGTCAAACCGTGTGGTTCAAGTTAGTTTTCTGAAAGTTAGAGAATATGAGTCACATTTTCCCTGGCTGTCCCTCATGCCCAGAACTCTTCTCTCCCTCCTCATCTCCTTCTAACCTCCTTAACTTCCTTCAAGTTTTGGCTTAAGTGATATTTATGCAAGAAGCCTTTCCTAGTATGTCTTAATCTTGGTAACTTCCCTCTGAAATTATCCCCATTTCATCCTATATATATGCTTTGTTTATACACTTCCATCTCTATATTTTCTCTCCCATTAGATTGTGATCCCCACCCCACCCCCCAAGAAAGTAGAAAGTTTTTTTTTTGCCTTTTTTTTTATCCCTAGCCTTTAGCAAAGTGCCTGCCACATAGAAGGCTCACAGTAACTGCTTGCTGTTGATTTGATGATATATGCTGTCAAATTCTGAAAATAAATGACCAAAGAGTCACAGGTTAAATCAACTGTTAACTCTGAAAAATAAAATAAAATAAAACCACAGAGCTCACGGAGGTTAAAGCAAAATGCCTTCTTTATTCCATCGGAGGAGGGAAATTAGTAATATGTGCCCAAGGCAGTGAAGTTAGCAAAAGAGCCAGTCAGTGAGGGGTAAAAGCAACAATGAGGCAAGTTTTCTTAATGGGAAAAACAAGTCTATTCATAGCAGGGTTTCTTAACCAGAACACAGTTCCTGCAAGAGCTTATTCAAACTCAGGGACCACCTAGGGATGACTTGAGCCAATTCTGTGATTTAGCTAGAAAAGTGTTCATCCAAAAGGTGAGCAAAAAGGATTGTTATGCTAAGCTCAGAGTATAGTTTATTTGCTGGGCCTTAGCTCTGGAAAATAGGGTGTCTCCTAATAATAAAAAGAGAGTAGTAAAAAGAGAAGGGTGGTCTTGAATATCCTAATAATACTATTGAAAGCAGATTTACAATTTGATATAATATAAAATGCTTTCCTATGTGTGATGAAATTGCCTTAACTCTGAGTCCTTGACTAAACATGTTTTCATTCTTGATTTTTATCTTTCATTGGAAAACAAGTTATAAATTAAGCAATTGTATTTCAAGAAATTGTACATGTTAGAATTTAACAGGTAAGTATGGAACACACTGAAATGCTAAGAAGGCCTAATGAACAGCCAAATGGATTAGCTAGTAGGACAGTTGTCAAAGACATGGTCTATGTATCCATAAATATGAGTGTAGCTCACCTCTACACAGTCTATAGCAGGGTTCAGCAGGGAAAACATTAGATTTGGCTTTCTTCAGATGACTTTCAAGGGTATTCTAAATATTGGAAGGCCTTCCCTTGCAAAGGAAGTTGGAATTTAAATGAACCACTTCATGGAACTGCAAATGGGTCACTAGCATGCTGCCCCTCAAACTATTCCAGGAATAGTCCGTGTTTGGCCATGAAATTGAGAGGCAGATTACTTCTGTGAATATAAATTATGAACTTTTCAAAACTTTTTCTATTACCAGCCTGTTTTTCTATTATAAACTTAATTACAATCAACAAATAAAACCAAATAAACAGAATGAAGAATAAAGTTCCAGGTCATAACAAAATATAAACTACATTTTGATAAAAACAAAAACAAAAATACATTCACATATATGTATATATTTATAAACTTTAGCCAAAAAATAATTTCTTTTGCTCTCTATGCCAGGAGCATCCCTTTTACATCTGGATACTAATAGGGGTTTATTTTAATACAGTTTTACTCAATGTACATTTTCATGCCACATTTTATTTATAAATGTTTCCATAGTGCTATATATTCTCTGTATACAGTACATTTAAAACACAGTGTAATGGAAAGAACATTCAATTCATATTCAGAGGAACTAGGCTCAACTACCATTTCTGCTGCTTACTAGCTCTTTTTGGTATATAAGTCACTTTGTTCCTTTGGATTTCAGTTGTTTCATCTGTAAAGTGAAGAGATGCTAGATAATCTCTAAATTTCATTCAGGAAAGCTCTTAATCTTAAGACTATTCTATGGCAGTAATATCCAAAATATATTTATCCTTTCTCCAATTGTTGTTTGCCAATGGGTATTGGCACATTAATACAAGATTAGTGTTTAAGATTTTATCTTTAAAAAATCAGCTACCATACTAAATAGTAGTTTCAATTTTTAATAGATACTAATAATTAGTGACTTGTATGTTTTATTATTTGTAGTTACACTAAATAGGATTGTAACTGTCAGTAATCTCTTCATTATTCAGTTTACTATTGAAATCTATATATAATGCCTTTGCATTTGATTATCATATTAGTTAATTGTTCTTATTAATTATCTCAAGATGAAGTTGATTATATGAAGTTTAATTCTACCTTCTTAAAATTATGCCAAATTTGGTGTGATTGAGAATGTTGAAATAGCATTGTGTGTATTCTATCCCACCACAGTGGCTTTTAAAAGTCTTATTACCGCTCCTCGAGTCTTGCATGATTTGAGATCCCAATAGCATCATTTAAAACCATCAGCAAGCATCATATGTAATGAGGATAAATTAGAACCATTCCCAATAAGATCAGGTTTGAAACAAGGTGCCCACTATTATCATTACTATTCAATATTGTATTAGAAATGTTAGCTTTAGCAATAAAAGAAGAAAACAAATTAAAGGAATTAAGGTAGATAATGAGGAAACCCATTATCACTCTTTGCAGATGATATGATATTATACTTAGAGAATCCTAGAGAATCTATTTTAAAAACTATTAGAAACAATTCACAACTTTAGCAAAGTTGCAGGATACAAAATAATCCACACAAATCATCAACATTTTTATGTTACCAGCAAAGTCCGCAACAAGAGAAACAAAGAGAAATTCCATTTAAAATAACGATAGGCAATATAAAATATTTGGGAATCTACCTGCTAAGGCAAAGTCAGGAACTATATGAACATAATCACAAAATATTTTCCACACAAATGAATTCAGATCTAATCAATTGGAAAAATATCAAGTGCTCATAGGTAGGCAGAGTTAATATAATAAAAATTACAATACTACCTAAATTAATTTACTTATTCAGAGCCATACCAATCAAACTCCCAAAAAGTTATTTTATAGAACTAGAAAAAGTAATAACAAAATTCATCTGGAAGAACAAAAGGTTAAGAATTTCAAGGGAATTAATGGGGAAAACTGCAAATGAAGGTGGCGTAGATGTATCAGACCTAAAACCATATTATAAAGCAACAGTCATCAAAACCATTTGGTACTAGTTAAGAAACAGAGCAGTCAATCAGTGGAATAAGTTAGGTTCACAAGGCACAATAGTCAATAACTATAGTAATCTAGCGTTTGATAAATACAAAGACCCCAAATTCTGGGATTAAGTACTCATTATTTGATAAAAATTGCTGGGAAAATTGGAAATTAGTATGGCAGAAACAAGGCATTGACCCTCTACCAAGATATGGTCAAAATAGGTTCACCATTTAAACATAAAGAATACTATAAGCAAATAAGAAGTACAAAAATAATCTACCTCTCAGATCTGTGAAGAAGAAAGGAATTTTTGGCCAAAGAAGAACTAGAGTACATTATGGAACACAAAATGGATAATTTTGATTGTTAAGTTAAAAAGTTTTTCTACAGACAAAACCAATGCAGAGAAAATTAGAATGGAAACAATAAATGGGGGGAAATTTTTTACACCCAAGGATTCTGATAAAGGCCTCATTTCTAAAATACGATACAATAAATGCCTATCAGATTATGACTTGCATCTTCTAAAGTCAATCTATCATTTCATAGAAAAGTACTATGGGTGAGCATCCTGGATACAAAAATGAAGGCTGAAGAGATCACATTAGTTTTTGTTTGGACGTTTCTACATTCTTTCGGTAATCCCAAACTGCTCCCTGATGGAAAAAAAAAGTCGTTTTTAGACGTATGAAAAAATGCTCTAAGTCGCTATTGATCAGAGAAATAAATGCAAATTAAGACAACTCTGAGGTATCACTACATACTTCTTAGATTGGCTAAGATGACAGTAAAAGATAATGATGAATGTTGGAGAGGATGTGGGAAAACTGGGATATTGATACATTGTTGGTGGAGTTGTGAACTGATTAAACAATTCTGGAGAGCAATATGGAACTATGTCCAAAGAACAATCAAATTGTGCATATCCTTTGATCCAGCAATATTTCTATGGAGCCTGTGTCCCAAAGAGATGATAAAAAAGGGGAAAGGATCCACATGTGCAAAAATGTTTGTAGCAGCCCTTTTGGTAGTGGAAAGAGACTAGAAAATGAGTAAATGTCCATCAGTTGGAGAATGGATGAATAAGTTATGGTATAAATGTCATGGAATATTATTTTTCTATAAGAAACAATCAGGAGGATGATTTCAGAGAGGCCTGAACTGATGCTAAATGAAATGAGTAGAATCAGGAGAACATTGTGCACAACAACAGCAAAATTATACGATGATCAATTCTGATGGACATGGCTCTTTTCAACAGGGAAGTGATTCAGGCCAGTTCCAATGGTCTTGTGATAAAGAGAAACATCTGCACCCAGAGAGAAGGACTGTGGGGACTGAGTGTGGATCACAACATAGTATTTTCACTTTTTTGTTGTAGTTTACTTGCATTTTGTTTTCTTTCTTGTTTTTTTTTCCTTTTTGGTCTGATTTTTCTTGTGTAACATAATTGTGGAAATATGTATAAAAGAATTATATGTTTAGCATATATTGGATTATTTGCTGTCTTGGAGAAGGGTGAGGGGAAAGGCAGGGAAAAAATTTGGAACACAAGGGTTTGCAAGGGTGAATGTTGAAAATTATCTGTGCATATGTTTTGAAAATAAAAAAACTTCAATAAATAAAAACATTTTAAATGATTTGAGGTCCCCATTCTCTCAGCTGAGAATTTTGACTCATATTTCACTAAAAAAATTCAGAACATTTGTCAAAATTTCTCCTCTCCCTCATCTTATACCACTCAGAGATGAATTCCTCTACTAAGGAATTGTACTTTATACTTGTCTCAAATGAAAAGGTGGCCTTTCTCCTTGCTATGCCAAACCCCTTAACTGCACAGTTGATCTACTGTTCTATTCCTTCCTTTCCAGCAGATTGCCTCTTCAATCATCCCTACTCTCATTTAATGTCAATATTTCCCTGCTTCTTCTCTACTGCCCACAAGTCCTCCCATGTCTCCTCATCCTTAAAAAAAAATATTCACTTAAATACAGTCACTAGTTATTCATTCTCTTCTCCTTTATATTGTCTGTCTACATTTTCCTAACAATGATCTCTCCTAGTTCTTCCCCTTTTTGTGACTGAACTCTTTTCTCAATATCACCAATGATCTCTTAATTGCCAGATCTGATGGTCTTTTTTCAACTTTCTTCCTTCTTGACAATTTTTCTAAATTCTCTTCCTTCTGCAGCCTTTGACACCATCAATCACTCTCTTCTTTAATATATCCCTAGGTTTTCAGTGACACTGCTTTCTCCTGGTTCTCTTAGTGTCTATCTGACCATACTTTTTCAATTCTCCTTGGCTGAATGTTTACTCACATTGTGCCCACTAACTGTGTGTGTCCCCTTAGTTTCTATCCTGTGTCTTCTTCTCTTGTTCTTTTATACTATTTTGTTTATCTTCTCAGTTCCCATAGATTCAATTAGCATCTCTACAAAGATGACTCTTGGATTTGTCCAGCCTCAACCTCTTTCCTTACTATTAGTCTTATGTATCTAATTGCCTTTTAGACATTTAGAACTGGATATCTTATAGACATCTTGAACTCAACATAGCCAAAACTGAATGCTTTATCTTTTTGCCAAACCCCTCTTCCTAACGTCCTTATTATTGGGGGTACTACCATGCTTCTAGTCACCCAGTTTCACAAGCTAAATTGTCATCCTCCACTTCATATTTTCTCTAATAACTCTTCCTCACTTCCCAATATTCAATGTAATGCCAAATCCTGTCAATTTTGCCTTCATTATATCTCTCACATATGAATCTTTCTCTCCTCTGATGTTGTCCCAATTCTAGTGAAGGCCTTTTTTAATGGATTATTGAAACAGCCTGCTGATATACAATGATTCAAGACAATTTCAAAAGACTCTTGATGGAAAATGTTCTCCACAGATAGAGAATGAACTTTGGAATCTGAATGCAGATCAAAGCACGCTATTTTTACTCTGTTAGTGTTGTCATTTCTTTCTCATGGGCTTTTCTCTTTTGCTCAGATTCTTTTTTTGCAATATGGCTAATGTGGAAATATCTTTAACACGATTGTATATGTATAACCTAAATTAAATTGTTTGCTGTCTTGAGGAGAGGGAATAGGAGAGAGAAAGGAAGAAAAAATTAGAACTTAAACAAATGTTGAAAACTCTCCTTACATGTAATTGGAAAAAATGCAATTAAATGAAAAAGAAAAAGAAAAGAAATAGCCTGCTGGTTAAGTCTCTCTGACTTGGGTCCCTCCCAACTCAAGTTCATCTTTAATTCATCTATCCGCCATAGATCTGAGCATATTATCTCCCTTTCTCAGTAAATTCCAGTGATTACTTGTCACCTCCAGAATCAAATATAAAATCTGCTTGGTTTTCAAATACCTTCATGGACCCGTCCATCCCTATCTTTATAGTCTTCCTCCTCATACATACACCTTCTTTCCAGTGACACTGGCCTCCTTGACGTTCCTCAAACAAGACACTCAATCTCTCAACTGTGGGCATTTTTCGTTTGTTGTTCCTTTGCCTGAAATTTTCTCTCTCTTCATGTTTGTATCCAGTCCTCCCTGGCTTCCTTTAAGTCCTATGTAAGATTCCAACTTTTAGCAGAAACCTTTCCTGATCCTTTTGATTCTATTACCTTTCCTATGGTATTTCCAATTTTTATTTGTGGCCTGTTTGTACCCACATATTCAAATCTTTTTTTTTCTCCTTTAGACTATGAGTCTTTCTTCATAACCTTAATACTTACCACAGTGCCTGGCACATAGAAGCTTAAAAAGTGATTATTGACTGTCTGACCTATCCTATTAATACCCGCATGACTCAAATGATTATTTTGGAAACAGGCAATAACACATTCAGGAATGACTAAAACTAGATCTGATTAATTTTTCACTCTGCAAATATAGTAGACTTGTCTAAATATGATGATACTTCTACTATATGGGGAAAAGGTCATTTTCCTAACCACATCCTCATTTGTTATTTAAGTCCTATAAAGACTATTTCAAGAATTCTCCTTACATCCTTCCACTGAATTTAATATTTTTCAGAGTGTAACCCCAAGATTGGAAAACTAATTTTGGAGTAATGATTTTTTTTCATAACTACAATATGCAAATAAGCAGAGAAACAGGAGAGAGCAGAATGAGAATAAATAGCAAAGAGAAGTTCTGTTAAACTGATACATAGAATATATGAAGGAAATAATAGATGAGAATAGAAACAGATTGGGGTAGGAGTGGGGCCTAAATGCCAGAATTAAAGATTAATACATTTTTTAACAGAAGCATCATGTATATAATAAAAATATTGCTTGCCTTGGTCACAGAGAAAGATTGAAAAAGCTAGCTATTCCTCTTCTTTAAAAGAGTGACAGACTAGAATGAGTAATTTTGGGAAAGATATAACATCTCTGAATTTGATCTATGATTTTACTGAAAAACTAATAGATGTAATTATCAATTCAGAGGGTAAGGTGATCAGTTGCAAATCTTTAAGTTCTAACTCCCTTCTCGATTTAATCATCAACACATGATTTAATTATTATCTAACTCTTTAGTTTTGGGCTTCTGCAGCCTAGAAGATCCATACCACTTCATATTAAGTATGTCTTTCCTGAACTGTGTATAACTCTTTAAGAACTGTAAGGCAAAACTAATTCCTCTTCAGACTCTAAGAGCAAGATAGTCCCAAATCACTCTTCTGAGTTATGTGAAAAACACAAAAAAAATCATAATAATTATTGTTGTTGACACTAACAAGTATTTCTATGTGAAAGAAATACTTGTTAGTGTCAACAACAATAATTATTATGAACAATAATTATTATAATCACAAAAATTCACAGATACTGGCAGATATGATTAATGTTCTGATTTGGCTGAACATTGGCCAATGTTCTTCTCTTTCTTACAAAGGGTGATTTATTGGGTAGGAAAAAGATGGATTTATCTGGAAATAAAATCACTGTCTAATCAAAAGATTAACAATAAAAATAAGTTTTGGGTTTTATGTCTGTGTGTTGTTTCAGTTGTAATCTACTACTCTTCATGACCCCATTTGGGGTTTTCTTAGCAAGGATAATGGAGTGGTCTAGCTCATTTTATAGATTAGGAAATTTAGGCAAGAAGGGTTAAGTGATTTTTCCCAGGGTCTTATAGCTAGTGTTTGAAGCTGAATTTGAACTCAGGAAGATGTCTTCCTGACCCTGGCTCAGCACTCTATCCATTGCATCACCTAGCTGTTCTCTTTAAAGAATGGTTTAGCTGTATGAAAAATGAATTGGATAAGCTATAGACTGGAGGCACAGAGACTCACAAGAGATTAGGGTCTAACCAGGGCTTCTTAAATTTTTTTACACTGATAATCCTTTTTTGCCTGAGAAACTTGTAGGCAACCTTGGGTATATAGGCATATAAAATAGGTATACATATCAAACGTTTGCTGATAATAAATCATAAATTTATTTTAAAACAATTTTTGGCATAGATATAATTTTATTCTATATAAAGAGGGAAACAAATTTGCATACTGAGATAGATGTACTTGTTTATTTTTAGATAAAGAATTAAAACTTGGCTGAATTTTTTATACTTTTTATCATTGCCAAGTTTTATTGATCCCTCAAATTTAAGAAGTTTTGGTTTAAACTTGAGTCTTTACTTCAAATCATTAAGTACCAACAAAAACATATATAGATAGATAGATACACACACACACATATAAAACAATAACAACAAAAAGATGGCATAAGAATATGTAAATTTCATTACATTCAGTTTTAAGTATATATCAAATTTAACAAATTGCTAACAAAGTGATCATTTGTTTCATCTCTTTTCTTTTTGGTTTCTCCTGTGTATTTCCTTAAATTTCCTTATTGCTCTTTTCTTTCTTTTTTTTTCCCTTCAATTTTACATTTCTAATACAACCCAAAGACTCACCAACATTAATTCACCAATATAGTCATTGAGACTATCCACTGTAACAAATTATATAATTCTACAAAACCAATCAATACATTTCTAACCTACCTTCCCATAGGATGGACTTCATGGCACTTTCTACAGTCTAGAAAAATTGAATTACTTACTCGTTGTACCTTCCAGTTAACCTGCTCTCTCCCAACTCTATCTTTGCACATGAATTTTTACCATGTTTGAAATAAATTATTCTTTTAGAGTCTCTAGCCCTCCCTATTGAAATCTTTCCCCTGTTTTAAAGTCCAGCTCAGGTGCCATTTCCTCCATGATACCTTTGCTTACCTTCCCAGCACAAATGAATCCTCCCTTCTTGAATACTTCAGGAGAAATTCATCTGACCTCTATGAAATTCATTATTTTCTGACTTGTATTAAAATTATTTGTGAACATGTTTCACTCCTCACCATATTTCAGTCTTCTTGAAGGCAACAATCATGTTATTTTGTCTTTGCATTTCTAGCACTAGATAGAACATGGGAAATTTGGGAAATCTAGCATTTACTGAATTGGGAACCAGGGATTATTTCAATCTCTATGGGAAGTTCCCCAATCTATTGTGTGTTAGTGCTATAAATTGCCATTTGGGGAGTGTGAAGGCGAAGGAAGAGAAATTCTCTCTGAAAGAAGGGAGAGGTTTAGCAAAAAAAAAAAAAAATCTTTTTTTTTTTTTAAACAGCTATAGTTGATCATAAAGGCTCTTCTAAAAAAAGCAAAACTAGTCTATCTTCATTCCCCATCCCATTTTGGATAATTTATTATTTTGATGGAATTTCTCAGTCATTGGGAGCCAAAAAAGGTAGAAAGGGCCAGGGTACATGTTGAACTTCATAAGAGGTATCTCCAGTCCAGCAAATTAGTACTTTCATCATCCCTGATATGTATACCTACCTACGTGTGTGTGTGTATATATGTATGTGTGTATATATATATATATATATATATATATATAGAGAGAGAGAGAGAGAGAGAGAGAGAGAGAGAATTAGTGCTTAACTAGCATTATTGATTTGAACTGAATTTATAGAATCATAAGACTTAGAGGCAGAAAGTTCTTCTAGCTAAATTTATGATCCTAATCCAACGAGCTCATTTCAAAGATGAGGATGCTAAACCCCACTCCAGAGGTTCAATGTCATACTCAAGCATGTAGTCAAACTGGAATTCAAATCTAGGGTCTTCCAAATCCAGTGACCTCTTACTCACTATATCATGTGTCATTGATCTCAAATTTGGGAACTAGCTTTATCTACCTCTTGAGTTTACCCAGGGCAGGCAAATATGATCTATGGCCTACTTGTCAGAAGGAAGACCAGATCACTCAGCACAAAGGTCATCATGTAAAAATAAAAAAGCCCTATGAAAGAGTTTACCAATCTAAAAACCTCTCCACTCCTACAAATCAAACTGATTGCTTTTTGACCTAGAATCTTTGCAGTGGGTCCTTTTTCAGACTTTGGGCCTTGTCGATTAATCGATCTTGATGTTCAGTCACAATTATTGGAATATTTTACATGATGTACATGTATAATGGACATTTTATTGCTTGCCTTTTCAATAAGTAGGGGTGGAAGGGAGAGAATTAGGAATGCAAAATTTTAAAAATAAATAAAATGAGGCATTAATGATGAGTTTAAATTTTGGTTAATTTAAGCTAACAGAAACCAGACCTAGTTGTTCATATCAAAGTAATTTGAACATTTTCATTTTTAAAAAATTCATGAGAATCAATTACATTAACCAGTTGTTGGGGTTGTTCCCCATCTCCCCCTTCCCCTTATACTCATACTCTGGGAATGCAGTATAACTAGTAATGTGACTGTAATTTCAGTAACACTGTTTGAAGGGGGGATGATGTGATTGTGATCTAAGGAATATTGTACCACAGCTCCAAGTTGTCTTTGTATTATTTAGATCATATTAAGTGTATACTTTTTGACTCCAAGATGTCTGCTTTAGGAGGTTGTTGTTTGTCCTTAAGAATACTGTGTTAGTTTAACTACAAGGGAATGCTGGCATTTCCTAATGGAAATGAGGGCTCTGGATATAAATGAGGGCTCTAAGATATAAAATGAGCATATCAGTAGAATGCGGCTTTCTTTGAAACTAAGGAAGTTTAATGTTAGTACCCTAAAGCCAGTGATCTAAACAAATAAACTAACAAACAAAAAAACCCTTTTAACTCTATAAATATAATTGGTTCTCTTCTACTTTCTCTTTTAGAATTTAGCATGCTGAAATGAAATGAATAGAACTAGGAGATCATTATACACACAACATTAATATTTTAAGACAATCAGTTCTGATGTATGGAACTCTTTCCAACAATGAGATGATTCAAGCCAGTTCCACTGATCTTGTGATAAAGAGAGCTATCTACACCCAAAGAGAGGACTGTGGGAACTGTGTGGTTCACAACATAGCATTTTCACTTTTTTTGATATAGTAAGTGTCAGGGGTCAAATTTGAATTCAGGTTCTCCTGACTCTAAGGCCAGTGATCTATCCACTGTGCCAACTGGCTGCCCCTGCTTCCTTTGAATCTTAACTAAAATCCTACCTTTCTAAATCCCTCTCAATTCTAGTGCTTTACTTCTTTTAATTATTTTTGATTTCTCCTTTATATAGATCACTTTGTATATATTTATTTCTATATTGACTCTCCCATTACAGGAATTGTCTTTTGCCTTTTTTTTTTTTTTTTTGGCATCCCCAGCACTTAGCCCAGTGCCTGACACATAGTAGGTGCTTAATACATTTTTAGTGAATCAAAAATTTTAATTAATCTATATTTATTAGGCACAGCTGGGTAGTGCTGAGAATAGAATGTTAAGCCTGGAATCAGAAAGGCTCTTCTTTGTGAGTTCAGATCTGGCCTCAGACCTTAGTGAATAACCTTGGGCAAGTCACTTAACCTTGTTTGCCTCAGTTTCCTCATCTGTAAAATGAGGAGAGGGAATTGACAAACCACTCTTGTATCTTTGCCAAGAAAACTTCAAATAATGCAAACTTCTTGATAGTATGGATTGCTTCTTTTTTTCTTTTTGCACTTATTTCTTAGCACCTGCATAGTGCTTGGCACATTGTAGGAACTTAATAAATATTTATTGATTGAGTGGGATTTCTTACCAAAGAGATTTTTATTGATACATATTATTATAGTCCCACAAAGCAGAGAAAAAATTAAATGAATTCAGATCAAATAGAAAATGTTGACACACCCTGAGCCAACTATGTTCTGGTGGAGAGGAGACTTGGAAAGAAAGCTGGAGTTCTTTCCCTTAAAGGTAGTGACAAAGGGCAACTGTTCTCCTCATTGTTCTTTCCTGGACAATTCTTGGAAAAAAGTCCCATCCCCCAAAGGGATGCTTCAGGTCCTTGATTAAGGGAAAGCCCTGCCAATTGGAATGCCTAAAGGGAAGTATTTCAAAAGACTGGCTCTACCCATGCTCAGAAGGAGGTAAGGGTGTGGGAGTAGATGCCAAAAGCCTACAAACCATCCCCTCCCGCCATGTCAGATTAAACTCAACAAAGATTTCTCAAGTGACTATCTTTGGGTAAAGCCCGGAAATCAAAAAACAGTATAAAGCCCTCAATCACTTACTCTCAAAAGTGCACAAATAATTATGTTGTACAATAAGGTGATTCAGACTAATTCCAATAGACTTGTGATAGAGACATCTACATCCAGAGAGAGGACTATGGGGACTGAATGTGGATCAGAGCATAGTATTTTCACTTATGTTGTAGTTATTGTTTGCTTGCTGGTTTTTTTCTCTCATTTTTCCCCCTTTTTGATTTGATTTTTCTGGTGCAGCATGATAAATATGAAAATACATTTAGAAGAATGTGTTTAACCTATATTGGATTACTTGCTGTCTAGGGGAGGAGGGAGGGAGAAAAATATGAAACGCAAAGTTTTGCAAGGATGAATGTTGAAAACTATCTTCACATGTATTTTTTTACATTTATTAGCTCATGTAGTGCTCCCAAGAACCCTGTGAGGTAGGTGCAATTGGTATACAGTTTTTAAATATATTTTTATATATTTTACAGTTTTTTAAAAAACAGCTTTGTATTTTCAAAATGCATGCAAAAATAGTTTTCAACATTTACCCTTGCAAAATCATGTTTCAAATTTTTCATCCTCTTTTCCCTCACCACTCCCCTAGAAAGCAAGTCATCCAATAAAGTTAAATATGCACAATTCTTCTATATGAATTTCCACATTCTTTGCATGTATTTTGAAAAATAAAAAGCTATTATAAAATAATTATATTATAAAATAAAATAGAAGTAAGAGAGAGATCCAGTCAGAGTATTCTAGAGAGTACTTTCACTTGAGAAGGGGAGAAAGGATAAGGGAAGTCTTCATGGAGGAGTTTGTACCAAAATTGAGCCTTGTAAAAAGAAAAAATGGTTTTAACAGGCAGAGATGAGGAAGGAGTGTGTTCTAGGAATAGGAGAAAGCCTGAATGTCCCACGCAGAGAGAAAAGTAAAGGACAAGTTTAGGCAGTTCAGTTTGGCTGGCATGGAAACTTTATGACACGGAATAGAGGGTAATAAGGTTATTAATCTAGATTAGAGCAATATTACGAAGAATTTAGATCATTTGTCTCACTAACTTGATTATAGATTCTCTAAAGGCAGGGACTTTGTACTACCCACTGCATTCAGTATATTGCATCACAAACAGTAGGGATTTCTATATCTGGATCTGTTAGGATGGAAAGAAATTTCAGCAGTCACACAGACAGACAGACAGATACACACAAACACACACACAGCATGAGAGGATCTAGGTTCATATCCTAGTTCTAGTTTTTTGTGTGTCTGAGGACAATATTCACTTTTCTTCTTGGGGACCTCAGTTTCCTCAGTTAAATGTACAGAACACATTGAGTACAATTGTACTGGAGGAGCTCTAATGTCTCTTTGACCTCTATACTTCAAAATCACATATGTTTGTAACATTTCTCCATTGTGGGTTCTCTGGTTAAATTCAAACTCCCTTAAAAAAGAACCAGATAGGTCCTGTTGGAAAGCTTATGGTTTACAGTCCAGGGGTCCTCAAGCTATGGCCTGCGGACCAGATGCAGCAGCTGAGGACGTTTATCCCCCCTCACCCAGGGCTATGAAGTTTCTTTATTTAAGGGCCCATGAAACAAAGTTTTTGTTTTTACTATAGTCCGGCCCTCCAACAGTCTGAGGGACAGTGAGCTGGCCCCCTATTTAAAAAGTTTGACCCCTGGTTATACTTTCAAATTGAGGTCAGTTTTCTCATCATACCAGATAAAAAGTAAAATAGGTTGTGTGTAAACTAGGTTGTTTATAAGGACTTCTTTATTAAGACCTCTTTTAGAACTGTTAGGTTCTGCACACATATATTATACCTAGGATATACTGTGACATATTTAACATGTATAGAACTACTTGCCATCTGGGGGAGGGGTGGAGAGAGGGAGGAAAAAAATTTAAAAAATAAAATTTATAAATAAAAAAACCTCATTAAAAACAGTTATATAATTTTTTTTAAAGACCTCTTTTGGAATTTCATGGCAAAATCAAAGAACTCTTATATTCTTGAAGGCTGTGTCATCAGAGCACGAACTCTAAGACATCTTCCTGGCCCACAACAGATGATATACTTTTGCTACAAGGACCAGCCTAGCTTCATGTGGAAGAGAAGTTCAACACCAGGTTGGCCACCAATGCTTATTTTGGAGGGTACAGCAACTCATAGCATGGGGAGGCCTTGGTCTTACATAAGATCAGGGAGTTATCCATACTTAGAGGGAGTGTATAACTAGACACAGTCTCTATATAATAGATTAGGGGTTTCATCCTGAAATCTAGCAACTATATGTTATATTTTCAATGTGTTGTATAATGCTTTCAGAAAACATGACTCCTACAGAGAGGGGAAATGAATCAGAGATTTTGCAGAAAATAAGAGAAATATTTTGTAGCTGAAAGGGCAAGAAGAATCGCCGTAAAGAAAGAAAAGTATTCCAAATGAGTTTAGAAGGGAATTCCTTCTAAAAAAAAAAGCATACTTTTATCCTTTTCCCTGAACTAGTGGGTTCTGCCTCAATTTTCACAGTGTTCTATCTTCCTTTGATAGTTCTTCCTCCTTCTTATTGTTAAAAACAAAAGCAAACAAAAATTCTCCATCTCCAACATATCCTTCACATCCTTTTCATCATTTAATGCTCATTAAACGCTGGTTGTCTTTAGAATTACAAGCTTCCAATTCTTTTTCTTACTCCTTTACTTTTTTTTTATCTGTTTTCTCTTGTGCACAAGAGAATTGTACAAATATGTTTATACATATAGGATCTAACATATATTTTAACATGTTTAACATATACTGAATTGCTTGCCATCTGGGGGAGGAGGTGGGGGAAAGGAGGAGAAAATCTGAAACACAAGGCTCTACAAGGGTCAACGTTGTCAAATTATCTGTGCATATGTTTTGAAAATAAAAAAAACTTTATTAAAAAATTAAAAACAATAGAATTACAAGCTTCCTGAGAAGTTATACATTATCAAAAGTTAAAAAAAAATGTGTATAAAAAAAAAAAAAACCAATACTCCTATTCAAGCAACTTGTATTCCAGTCAAACTTTTTTCTTGCACTTTGCATTCTCTTATCTCTTTATTCATAAGAGTTCATCAGAAAACAGAACAACTTACACCTTATCTTTGCCTCCTGGAATCTGGAATCTTTTTTTTTTTTTTTTTTGCAAAGGTCAGTCAGCTTAGGTGCCAACCTTTTCCTTTAACATTAATCCATCTCTACTTTCTCTCTGCTGAAAGTAAATTTTTCCTTCTCAGATTTTCTTGAGTTTTTTTGTGTCTTTCCCCATCATCATCATATTCTATTATTTCATACTTATTTCTGCAAATCTATTTTACATTTATTATTGTAATTATAAATTTTTATTATTATACATTATTATATATTATTATACATGTATACATGTATAGAGTATACATACTCTATTATACATTAAGTTTCTTGATAACAAGAACTCTTTTCTTTTTCATCCTTTAACATATTTCATAGAAAATACTGCAAGGTCTTGACAAAATTTTAAAGCTTTCATATTTTTTTTCCAGGTGAAGCTTAAATTAAATTTTATAAAATTGATCAAAAATATCATTCTGGGGATAAATTAGGTACAGATCTTGCCTAATTCAATTTAATAAACATTTACCAGCCGGAAGAAAGGGATAAACCAGATGGCCTTTTACCTTTTCCAGATCTATACATTTTTATTAAAAAAAAAAAAAGTTATTGGGGGTGTGGGATTATCTATACACCTGCGTGATTATCATTGATACTATATCAATAATGCCTTTGAAAACTTAAATTTCAGAGTTCCAAGGCCAATTCTTCTTTTATCAACAGGAGAAGGGAAAATCTGTTCTCATTTCCAAAAATTCCCATCAGTCTGATCCCACTAGGGTCCTGTCTTTACCAGCGCACTAATGATAATTGCCTTCGGAACAAGGACGGGGACGCATCATTTGCATCACTGGTTTAAATAGGCCGCCTGCCCAATGGCCTTTGAGCTCCCCCAGCGCAGCCCTCTTGTTTTTTTCAGACCCGAGAGGTTTCGCGTGATTTGTGTAACGTGCCCATTCCGAGACTGCCGCCTCAAGCTTCTCTCACTGCCTTAGCAGCAAGGGTAGCTTTAGCTACCCCCCCCCCTCCCCCACGCTGGACTACGGTGACGCGCACACACTGGGGCACCGGAGGGAAGAGAGAAGGCGAGGGCGGCGACCGAGACTTCGCCCAGTGACGTAACCGCCCGGCCTGGGCCCCTCCCGCTGGGAAGGCGGCCCCCACCCCCACCCCCACCCCCCCCCCGGGAAGTCTCGCGAAGGCGGCGGGGGAGGGGCGGGATCTCTGGACACCTATTTAGCCGGCCCGAGGGTCGCTTAGCCTACGTTTGGGAGCGCGTCACCGCCTCGGTGGTCTGTGACATTCCGCCGCCGGTGACTCTCGCTTTGCAGGGAGCAGCCAGCCAGACGCCCGTTCCTAGCCGCAGGTGAGTGCCGGGGAGGGGGCCCCCGGCCCCGCGGCGCCTTTCGGAGCTGGGGTTCCGCGGCTGCCAACCTGACGGTGGCGGTGGCCGATTGGGAAGCGGGGGTAGGAGGCGGGAGGGGTAGGGTTTCTCGGAAACGGGAGGAGGTTAGGTTCCGGGTGCTCCCGAAAGGCCGCTCTGCGGCCGCTTTTGTGGTGCTGGAGCCGGCTTTGCTTATCTCGGCTCGCTTGGTGTGGGAGCCGGGAGTGATCGTGGGCACGGCTTTTGTCCGTTCTGCAAATCAGGCTTAAGTGGCTCTCGGCCCCCGGTTACTCAGTTCCTGCAATTCCCGGGCCCGGGACACAAGTATACAGAAGAAAGCTAGCGCCACTGGTCATGGATCTACGTTCTAGTGTGGGGAGGGTGCTATAAGTACACGTGTAAGGGTGAAATACACACGAGAAGTGTTCTTCGGGATCCTGCATGCATAAATATGCATATCAGTGATCCTGTGTGCATACATATGCATATCAATGATGCATACAAACTTTTTTTTAATCCTCTATATACGTCATACACATATAATGTAATAAACATGCACAGGATCAGCGTTAGGAATATGAATACAAACTGCCTAATAGAAGAGAGTTTGGGAGGGCATCAGTATTCTTGTAATGGAGAAGAAAATGCCAAGTTTTGGAAAAGGAGACCTCGCTCCATCCTCGAAGTCTAGGGTCTAAAAGGGGGGGGGAGGGAGAGGGCTCGAGCCAAACTGGTTTTTCCTCCCCTGAGCTGTCTATATGTTTTATGTCTTATGGTTTCAGTGACCATAGTTAGAACATTAAAGTTGCTTTTATCTGTCCTTGCAATTTAAATGTCTGTTTTTTGTCTTATACCTTTGCTTTTGCTAAGTGCTTTAGTAAAGTGAATCATTTTTTTCATTCATCCCTGAGGGTTACACAGCTCCCAAGCCTTGTAGCTGAGATTCCACCTTCTAAGAGAATGTTGGAACAAAAGCTTTACCGTGTTCTCCCACTGACATAAGTTAAAAAGGTTAGTGGAGCCTTAGGTTAGTGGAGATTTGGGCAACCCCTCAATTATTAAAAAGAGACAGACATATCTAGAGTGCTCTCTCTTTTTTTCTTCCTCTCTCTCTCTCTCTCTCTCTCTCTCTCTCTGTTTTTCTTTCTCTGTCTGTCTCTCTCTCTTTCCCCCTTTTTCTTACCTTCTCTCTCTCTCTCTTCCCCCTCCCTTTCTCTTTCTCTCTCCCTCCTTTCTCTTACCTTCCCCCCCTCTCCCTTTCTCTTACCTTCCCCCCCCTCCCTTTCTCTTACCCTCTCTCTCTAGTCAGGTTAGTTAAATCTTAAGGAAGATAGTGTATTCTACAAATTGAACCTCAAGGGAGAGAAGCAAAGGAGGAGGTGCTTTGAGTACCTGGGACATATAACAAACCGTTATAAGCATCTACTCTTTCTTTTTTTTTTTTTTTTTTTTTTTAATTTAATAGCCTTTTATTTACAGGTTATATGCATGGGTAACTTTACAGCATTAACAATTGCCAAACCTCTTGTTCCATTTTTTCTCCTCTTATCCCCACCCCCTCCCCCAGATGGCAGGAAAGCATCTACTCTTTGCAGGAAAAACACTTGTTTAGTTCAGTTTTTGACTATTATAAATATTACATACCATGAGAAAAGCAACATAGATCAGTGTAATGGAATATTTTGTTATCAGTTCCTAATTTATATGATTAAACATGGGAAAAATGATATAAATGGAGAATGATAAACTTAAGAGTACAAGGCAAGGAGTATTTAAATAAAAATAAAGCTGAAAAACTTAAGTCTATCCAGAAAAGAACTCAGAAAATAAACAGAAGAAATTGTTTTATCTGTTATCTGTTAATTTAAAAAAAATACTAATTTTATGACTTTTTTGAAGGAATTTAATTCCTTATGGTTACAGTTTGATGAAGATAGGACTATATTTATAGATCCTAGAATCTTTACTATTTAGCTATTATAAATGCCTTCAAGTGTACTTCACCTACTTAAGTTTTTTTTTCCCCCCCTCCTGAGCTATTTTCCCCACTGTTGTCAGTCGATATGTGAGATCGGTGATCTCTGGAATCATCTGAACAAATGAAACGGATTTTTCACAAACCTGATCTTAATATGGGAAAACATATATTCTAGCCCTGTTGAACTATTCCAAGAACTTGATATGCATTTGCTATTAGTCTTATGAGAATGAGTCAGTCTCTCTTCTGAATTAACACTACCTACCTAAATTTCATGCCATCCTGGTAAGCTTGAATTTTAAGGATGTGTGTGTGTGTGTGTGTATGTGTACACATACATATATAGGCACACATACCTCCTTATATTGAGAGAGATTTACTGTGGATTCTAGAATTCAATGATAACTTGCTCTTATTCCATATTCAACCAATTGGCAAATCTTGTTGATTGCTAAATCTAGACCATTCCTATCTCAACTCACATAAACCCTACTTTAATTTGTGCCTTTAACACTACCTAAATTTTATTTCTCAGTCCACTCTATTCTTCAAATAACTACCAAAGTCCTTTTTTAAAAGTGCAGCCCTAACAGTAACACTTATCTTATTCAGACTTCAGGGACTATGCTTTCATGATTGAGTATGTTGGCCCTTCCAGGTATTTTGCATATTGTTCCTCAAAATTCAATCTTCATTGGGACTGTTGGGAAAACTGGTTTAAACCAAGCTATAGGTAAAAGATTTAAAGATTGAAGGTTGCCTCTGAGCTTGATCTTGAGCAGAGACCTGGTGTTTTAAAACAAATGCTTTTTGTTTGCAGGTTCCACAGATAAGACACTAAAATGGCTTCTGTTGCAGTTGATCAACAACAGGTATTTCTAAAATTAAATTCTATTATCAAATTTTCCCAACTCCTCTTCCTTCTATGCTCAGAAGACAAAGCAAGAAAACCAAAAATCTATTACAAATATATATAGTTAAGCAAAACAAATTCTCAAATTGTCTATGACTCAAAAAAAAAAAATCTAATCTTCCTTCTCCACCAGCTGTCTGTGAGGAAGTTGACACCATATTTCATCATGAATCCCCTAGAATTGTGGTTAGTCATCATAGTGGTCAGAGTTCCTAAAATCTTTACTTATTTGTCCTTATGATATTAGACAATAGATATGTTTCCTCTTCTTCCCTCTGAAGGCTTTTTTTTTCCCTAGGAAGACTTAACCATTTTTTTATCCTCCATTTTGGTCGCACAGAATGTGGTAACTAGAGTGGCCAACCTTCCCTTGGTGAGTTCAACTTATGATTTGGTGTCATCTGCTTACATCAGCACAAAAGATCATCACCCATACCTCAAATCAATGTGTGAAATAGCAGAGAAGGGAATGAAGACCATCACTGCAGTGGCATTGACCAGTGCTTTGCCCATCATCCAGAAATTGGAACCTCAAAGTAAGTCCTTGTGTGCTTAAGACTGTATGAATTCCAGTGATATGAAGGAAGGGGTTAAGAATTGTACTAAACAAGTCAACTTGGGCAATGATAATTCTTGAGTTAGATTATTTTTTTCTTATTCTCAGCCCTCACATAAAATTCTTCATTACTTAGAAGCGATATGTTCTTCTGGAAAGAGCTTTGGACATAATCAAGAGACTTAGATTCAGACTTGACTGATATACTAGCAGGATGACATCTCACTGTTTTACATATATTTCAAATTAATACTTATGTAACACCTATTTCCACTGAAGAATTGGGAAGAAAGTGCTTCATATGTTAGAGAAATGTGAGGTTCTTGGGGAGGAGAGAGAGGTGGTACATATACACATGAAGGTTTTATTTTTGTTGTTGTTTTTTTACTAATTTCTTCTTCTTGGGAATTTCCTGACATTTAAAAGTTGCTTATTTTACTTCCCATCAGGAACTCACAATTTACTCATATTGACTCGTTTGCTATTCCTCAAAACTGTTAGGAGCATCTGTCACCTGGCCTTGGCTCTGGTTATCCCCCATGCTTAGAATGTTCTCTCTCCCAACCTCATGACTTTTAGAATTCTTTGGCTTCCTTTGAGATTCAGTTCAAACACACTTGTTGCTGAAAGCCTTTCCTATTCTATGCCCTTCACCCCACAGTTGCTAAAGCCATGCCCTCTATAGTATCTTCCATCTACTCTGTATTTTCACTATCATATATTTTAATATATTTACACACACACACACACACACACACACACGAAACCAAATCTCTTAAGAAATTTTATCTGAAACAGTGACAAATTTGCTTTAAATATTTTCATTCCATTTGTCTCAAAAAAGCAATAAATAGCAAATGGTAAATACTACTACACATGTATATGCATATGCATAAGTTATAATATTGTAATTGTAAATTGTAAAATATCTGCAGTGTGTGTGAGTATGTGTGCATACATGTGCACATACATATGATTTACCACATCTTCTTCATTACAATAGAAGCTCTTTGAGGGCTGGGGACAGGTTTTTTGTTTGTTTTGTTTTCATTTTTTTATATTCAGGAACTTAACACTGTGCCTACCACACACAGCACTTAATAAATGCTTTTTTAAAAAAAATTTTACTTTTTAAATGAATAATTTATGTTAGGCTGGTGTAACATTAGTATAAACAGACTTAGGAAAACTGGATTTTGAGAAAACCTGAGTAAGTAATTCTCTGATTTCTGAAATTCTTTGAGCAAGATACTTAGAGTGAACACTGACTTAACTTTAGGATAATAATTTGTAATATTGTTGAACTCTGTAAGGCAGGATATTTAATGAAACCTAATATTAAACTTTAGCATAGTCTCTCTTTCTTGATAATTAAACTATCTTTCCTGACTTACAAATAGAACCCTTTTCTCTTATAAACTTGTGTGTTTGTGGTGAGTTGGGATGGGAGGGAGGGATGGTGGGGGTGGACAGTAATGGTAGGTCAGGAGGAAAGGGGAGGGAGGGAGAAGCTTATGAAAAGTTGATTTTAGCAAATTGTTGGATGAAAGTTCAATGAATACTTTTTGTATTTGACCTTGCGTCTCAACACTTTTTGTATCTGAACTTGCATCTCAACACTGTCTCTTTACTAACTCTTCCATCTAGTTGCAGTTGCCAACAACTATGCTTGTCTAGGATTGGATAGAATTGAAGAAAGACTGCCCATTTTGAATCAGCCAACTGATAAGGTAACCTTTGTCAGTTCAGATGGATGTGCTTTCTATATCCTATTAGTCAAGTCTTTACAGGGTGGTTGGGGTGAAGAGAAAAGAAACTAGTTCTTCATCGAGCAACTTGGACAGTACTTAGTTCCTCATTCTACATCTTGACATGGACATTGAACTCCTACTCTTATGGGGATAAATCTCATTACTTGTATATTCTTAGAGAGCTCTAACAGTTAGTTCCATGGCTCCCTCTCATAACAGGGCAAGCCCCAGGTACCACTGCCTCATAGGTCATATTGTTAACAAAATTGATATTCTTGGTCAAGCATTGTAATGGCAGTGGTAGTGTAATTTCAGGATCTTAGTTATTTTGGGACCTTTATTGAGGTCCATTCAGTGAGATAGTGGATGACCATGATTCCTGTTTACTTAGTGGCTGATGGTTGGCAACAGCAGAAGAAATGAGGGAACATTAAACTCTGGGCTAAGGATCCTCTGAAAAAAAAATTTATATGTAACTGCTTATGTAATTTCAAATATGTTAGTTACAATTTAAATGGCGGCAACTTTAAACTTTGTTTTTGTTCAACAATAATGTATTTTTAGAAAATGTTAATAGATTTAAAGGGAAAATATTAAATATTCATAAGATCTGTCAAAAGGAGAAGTAAGCAGTGTTGCAATCAAGGACAGAAGATAGTTGTTCCCTTGTTTAAAAAGAAAAAAATAACATGTGAAACTGAATGTCCAAGAACTCTTATCTGGAACAGTGACAAACTTGCTTTAAATATTTTCATTCTATTTGTCCCCAAAGAACAGTAAGTATTAAGTGATAAATATAAATATTAAATAGGAAAGCCACATCTACTTTGACTATTCCCTGACAAAAATATGACTGACACACTATGAAACTAGTATTTCCAGGGGTGCCATTTTTTTATATGACATATTTATTTGTGTATTATTGCCATGTAGAAGACTTGATTTGGACTTAGATTAGATTAGATTAGAATGTGGCTCAAAGTTCTTAGGAAATTTCTTTACTGTTTAGTTATGTTTTCTCTTAAAACAAAGAAGTGGCAGTACAAAAATGAACTCCAAGCTTCCTTCCCATTCTTAATTTTATGATCTTTTATAAGCTTCTTAACAAATCTTAATTTTTAAAAAATTTTGAACTGTATAAATATTTGCATTTTCTTATACAAAGAACAGAACAGAAAAGGATTGTCTATGACTCCATAAATTTACTAATATTACAATAGTGCTTCCCTTGTGAACCTCTTTTTGTACTCTCTTGTCTTTGATATTTATATCCTTATCTCCCCACTCACAAGCCAGAAATAAAAGCCCTTATAAGCACACAAGTCATTGTTGAAGTCTAAAAGTGTATTGTCCTAATAATTTTGAGCATCTCTTGATCCATATATTTCTAGTGTTTCCTAAAATAGATAAAAAGGTCTTGAGGACTAGATGAATTTTTTGTTTTTAGATTAATTGTTCCTCTAACAATCTTTAGAATGATCATGAAAGATTTCCCCCATCCCTCGCTCACTATGAAGAAATCCTATAATCAGGTGACCTTTCTAAGGTACACAAATATCCCAAGTATTTTTTAGTAATAAAATGAGACAGGTTTTCAGGGGCCCCCAAAAAAAGCAAACCCTAAAACCCAAGAAAAATAAACCCCAAACCTATCAAGCCAGATTATATCTATTTCTCAGTTTTCATGGGATATCAGAAAGAAGGCTTTTTTTCCTGATTTCCCTGCCAAATGAAGCATAATAAATGATATCTTCCTCATATGAAGGTCACTTCCCTGACATTCTCTATATAATTTAGAAACCAGAATTTAGCAGTAAATAAGAAACCTCAGAACAGGCAGAAAAAAGGTCACAAAATTTGTGCAGGGTACACATTGTATTTTCTGTGCACAGATTGTTCAAATTCTTACTAAAAGCTCATTTGTAATTTTGGATCTAATGGGCTTGGCTCTTGGACTATTAGAAAGGGCCAGTACAGGCCTGTGAAAAGTAAACTCACTAGGATGATAGAAATATAAAAAGCACACTGTTAAGGGCCAGCTGGCCTGTGCTCATTGCCTCTGCTTTTTCCCCACCATATATTCTTCAGCCCTTTGAAATTTAATTTCTGGAAGCCCACTAGCTTTTTTACAAAATCACTTGCATTAAATAAAATGTGTTTTATTCCTCTTTCATCTTCCTTGATCTTGATAGTAAGATATTTAGAACCACTCTTTCATCCTTTCTCTTCTCATCATATTCTTAAGTTCTTTCCTTTTGTCTACTTTGCTGGTGTTGCACTTCTAAACTCACAAATATGGGTTTCCAACATTCTCTCTTGACTTTTTCTTTTCTCTACTTTTTGCCTCAATCTCATCTAAGACTTAACTTTAGTTATCTCAAGGAGTCTGGAGTCTACAGATGACTCCAAATTGTGGCTGTCTAGCCTCAGATGAGAAAATAAGACATACATGTATACTTATTGTGTATCTAATTTATATTTTAATATATTTAACATCTACTGGTCATCCTGCCATCTAGGAGAGGGGGTGGAGGGGGTGGGGGTAAGAGGTGAAAAATTGGAACAAGAGGTTTGGCAATTGTTAATGCTGTAAAGTTACCCATGCATATATCCTGTAAATAAAAGGCTATTAAATAAAAAAAATAAAAAAGAAAATAAAAAAAAAAGAAAATAAGACATAGAATATCTGTTATACATATAAAGTCATGTAAAACATCAAAATAATAAATTTTTTCAAGGTCAAGGGTTCCAGATGAAGAAACCTGGTAAAAAGCTATTAGTTTCTTTTATAGTTCTGAATGTAGGTTTGTCACCCACAGGGAAAGTAACAAATTAAATCTAACTTTAAAATTTGGCTGCTTAGAAGTCTCCTCTCATGCCTTACCCATCATGACCTCCAGTGTGCCAGCCCTAGTTTAATGTCCCTTCTCATACTTAGGAAAAGTATATTGAACTTGAACTTGAAGTCAAATCCTCTTCTCTTGTAGATTGTTGCCAATGCCAAGGGTGCGGTATTTGGTGCAAAGGATGCTGTGACAACGACTGTGACCAGTGCCAAGGATTCTGTGACTAACACTATTAATGGGGTTGTGGGCAGGACAAAAGGAGCAGTTAATGACAGTGTGGAAATGACCAAGTCTGTGGTGAATGGAAGCATCAACACTGTTTTGGGAAGTCGCATGGTACAGATGGTGAGCAATGGAGTTGAAAATGCGCTTAGCAAGTCAGAGTTCCTTGTGGATCAGTATCTTCCACTCACTGAAGAGGAACTAGGTAAGGTCAGCTTTTGTTGGTACTACTTTAGAGAAGCTTCTTTTAGAAGTTTTGGATAATTTTAAAACTCCAAATTTTATGAATAGAGTTGAATTGTTGGGGGGGGGGGGGAGTAGGAGGAGTAAAATAGGAGTA
This sequence comes from Sarcophilus harrisii, assembly GCF_902635505.1. NCBI lineage: Eukaryota > Metazoa > Chordata > Mammalia > Dasyuromorphia > Dasyuridae > Sarcophilus > Sarcophilus harrisii. The sequence goes on from NC_045426.1 coordinate 101,789,710, forward strand.
AACTGTGATTTCTATGAATTAAAAAGTAGTCTAACTAAACTATTAGTGTAGTGAGGCAACTAGACAGAGCACTGGGCCTGGAGTCAGGTTTTAAATTTGATATCAGATACTAGCTTGAGCAAATCTCTTACTATTCTTGGGCACAATGTGACCTTGGGCAGTAAGTTTTGCCACCGTTTCCCCAACTATAAATGAGGATAATAATAACATCTATCTTAAATGGATTGTTGTGAAGAGCAAATAAAACAATATTTGTAAAGTGCTTAGCACATAGTGCCTGGTACATAATAGGTGCTTTATAAATGCTAAGTATCATTTTTGTTGGCATTATAAAGTTAGAAGACTTAGGATCAGTTTCCAGGCCTGTGTTTAGTGAGTGTGATGGTCATTTAACTTCTGGATCTAAAATGAGGGCACAGTGACATCTCAGTCCTGTGATCTTAATTATACACAGTTCCTGTAAACTGATAGTGAAACTAATTCAGATTCTTCTTCCTTCCCTCTCCCCCATCTCAAATTTCAGAAAAAGAAGCAAAGAAAGTTGAAGGGTTTGATGTGGTTCAGAAACCAAGTTATTATGTTCGCTTGGGATCTTTGTCCACCAAACTCCGCTCACGTGCCTACCAGCAGGCCTTAAGCAGAGTTAAAGAAGCCAAACACAAAGGCCAAGAGACCATTTCTCAACTGCATTCCACTGTGAATCTGGTAAAACAAAAACAAAAACACACACACACACACACACACAAAAAAAAACCCCAAAACTTTCTTTAATAAGTTCACTGACTGTGATGAATAAAATTAGTTGGGAGAGTGGGGTAAGAGTAGGAGTGGAATGGAAGCACTAACATGGGTAACTTTGTTTTCAACTTTGTTCTCTCTAGGATCAAATAGAAAGTTTTTCTTATGCTAAAAGCACTTGATAATCTAGCCCCAATCTAGCCTCAGTCCACTCCTCTTTTTTATGTGCTGCAGACCAGCCAAGCTTAGTTAGTTTGTTCCTTCTCATTCATCCCACAGTATCTGCATGAAAGGTTCTCTGCCTTCCCCAACTCATCTGTCCATTGTGTCCCCTACCTGCCTCCTTCTGTTCCTCTTAGACTCTCTGTCTCTTGCAAATTTCAGCTCAAATGCTGCTACCTGGGATCCTTTACATTTCCCCTCCCCATATTACCTTTATTATATAGATTTCTTAAAGGCAGGTATTAGGAGTTTTGTGGGTTTTTTGGGTTTTTTTTGTATTCGGAAAGGCTAGCACATCTTAGATGCTATTTAAATACTTGTTGGAACACTTAATGGAAAAACATGATTGCATGCATATCAGCTTCTCCTATTTTTGACCATTTTAACTATTGGAGAATGGCTCATTGTGTTACATAGTTTAGCTAATCAGATTTTTTTTTGGTACAATTGGTACTTCTGTCGCTTAAAGAGATGACATGCTCTTGTTCTGTGCCAATTGGAATAAATAGTTATGAACTGGATTGGAATACATTTTTTACCCAAGTTAATGTTAAATATGTTGATAATGAATGGTATTCTTCTTAAAACATATTTATCAAATTGTTATCACTCTATCAAATTTAATTTTAAACTGTAGAATAGGGCATATTACAAATAATTGATGAATCCTAATCATGATTCTAGACAACTTGTAAACTATTCTAGACAAACTTGTAACTTTTTCAAGTTTATGTCAATATATGTCTTTTTAATTTGTATTTTGTATGCTAATATTTTTGTGTGTCTCCTTAATCTATGTAAATGATAGAGATAAATTTAATGGATTATTATTTTACCAATATATTAGATTGGTAAAGTACTTTTGAGTACCTCAGAAGATACAGGTAGGAGGAAGCATAGCAGAAATAAAATTGGAATGGAAATTAATCCTCCCTATCTATAAAATTCTCTTAGAGTCCTCAACTGCATCACTAGTGTAAGTTAGACTAGACTTCTAAGGCTTCTTATAACACTAAAATTCTTTATATCCCTTAATTAGAAAACCACTGTATTTATGCTCAGATTACATGGAATTTCTCTCTTCCCGTCCCCCCCCCCCCAAAAAAAGCCCTAATCAAAATTGAAAATAAATGGATTAATTAACCTTAGTTTAAATCATTTTAAAAGTTCATAAGCATGATGTTTGACCTTTTAGATTGTAGATTCTTGAGTTCATGATAGTTCTATTTTTACTCTAACATGGCTGTTTCTATTTCTATGCAACATAGATCGAGTTTGCCAGGAAGAATGTTAATAGTGCCAATCAAAAACTACAGGATGCCCAGGATAAGCTATATCTCTCTTGGCTGGAATTGAAGAAGAGTATAGGACATGATGACAGTGATGAATCCCATTGTGCTGAGGTAAATGACAACTTGGACTAAAGCAAAGATGTCATATTTATTTAAAAATTATTGAGTAAATAATATAATAAATATAACCTAATTTATCTATTGCCTTTTCTGGCATTTTGTGTACTTTAATACTAAAAGTTCATGTAATTTTGCTGCCACTTTGGAGTTTTCTCTCTTAGTTTTGGTCTTCTGTACATACAAGATAATGGTTCTATGGGCTCAACAGCTAACTTTCTGCTTATTTCCATTCCTCTATGGATTATTGTCTTCATTTGTTAAAGAGGAAGTCCAGGCTTTCTTTATAATATGTAATCATATATTCCTTATAATATGTATTATCATTTTCATGTCTCCAAATAACAGAGTGATCTATGGGAGATTAATTTGAGCTATGTTTCTTTTTCTCTCTTCCTCTCTCTCTCTCTCCCCTCCCCTAGCATATTGAATCCCGGACTCTAGCTATAGCTCAGAACCTGACACAGCAGCTCCAGACTACCTGCCTTACCCTTATGTCCAGTATCCAGGGACTACCCCAGAATATTCAAGACCAAGCCCACCATGTTGGAGCAATGGCTGGTGAAGTCTACACAGTATTTCGAAATGCCACTTCCTTTAAGGAAGTATCAGATGGTCTCCTCAGTTCCAGCAAAGGGCAGCTGCAGAAAATGAAGGAGTCTTTAGATGATGTGATGGATTATCTTGTTAACAACACTCCTCTCAACTGGCTGGTAGGTCCCTTTTATCCTCAGCTAGCTGAATCACGGATTGCTGAGCACCAGAATCAATGGCGAGAGATACCCAGCCACGAGGATAAACAGCTTGAACGCAGCACAGCTTAACTTTTTACATGACATTATTTTCTTCTGCCATCTAGACACTATAACTCTTCTAAGTTAAAAGTATCATGCTGCATTGGGGAGGGGAGAGCTAATGAGCCGCATCCTTTCTCAGTTTTAGAGAAATCTCAGCCTTAAATCTTGCTTGAAGAATGGGAGGATGGATTTTAAATTTTAAATGGTTTTGGCAGTTCACAGGGAATTTCCACTGCTCATCTGGCTGGCTGTCAAGTTCTCTTTGATAGGCAAAAAAGGGAGACTTGAATGTCAAAGTTTGATTAGAACGTCCTGAACAGTGCAACTACTTGAGGGTTTGCTAGGGCTAGAAGTAGCCCTACAATATATTCTGGCTAAGCAACTGTATTAAATAAACCTTCATAAAAAGTGATTTCCATAACTAGTAAACTTGTTGGGGCCCTTTTTAGGTTGGGGTTTCTTAATTCTTTCTTTCTCCTCTTCCATTTATGTGAGAACTTTGACAATTTATTTTGACCTAAAATTTTTTTGTTCTATCAATAATATTGAAAATTAATAAAAAGTTTCTTACTAGCATCTATCTTCAGATTCATCCTGTTTGTTCTAGGTATTTTGTGTCTAGCCTTCTATCAAGTTTATCAGATTTGTTCTTGTGCCACATACCTGTTAAAGCATGAAGTTGGCTGGTTAAATTATAGGAAAAATAGCTACATATTAAAAACTTATTTAAATGCTTTTTAAAAATGAAAAGTTGGAAATATTTCAAATGTAGTTTGTGGCTAGAGCTCACTGACCCTTTCTTAACTTCTTTTTCCTCACCTTTTCATTTATGAGATGGGCTCTTTGTGGTTGATGAGTCATTCTTACTCAGACCTAAGGAAGAAGATGTCAAACCTGACTTCCCATTGGAATTGGGGAGTTAGCATCCTAAAAAGAAAGGAAGGGGACTTAGTACTGAGAGGAATTCCAGAAATTAATTAGTACTCTAGTACTTAATCTCATTCAGGAGTAGGAGTGGTAAGGGGTCAGTCATTTTTATGGAAATTAAGGTCTCCTTAAGCACTTCTCTACTTCATTATTTCTTACTCATTTTTAATTTCCTATTTCTGTTCAATAATACTCATCATTACCTATTCACTATCTTCACTGGAAGACTAAAACTAACTTGCCATTAAATAATGAACAGTGAATAGATTGACTTTCTTCCTTGGAAAACATTTTGGTTCTTTTAAAAAATGATTAATGAAAACTCTTAACTATGGAGAGAAGGCAGCATGATATAATAGCAAGGAATTTTTGCTGTGGGATCAGATCTAGGTTCAGAGTCTACTCATGAGCCATTAACTTTGGGTAAATTTCTGCCCCTGTTTTCTGACCTAGAGTAATACAGCGATACCTTCCTCATTGACTTTTTGGGAAAATTAAATTAAAAAGTTGGCTAAAATCTTTAGGTATACTAGTGCTTATTTAACATTTTCATGAATAATGGCAGTCTGTCTTCTGTTCCTAGTAGTCTTCCAAGATTTGTGTTTTCTTGTTTCAGGTGCCTGCCATGTCAAAATTAGGAAGGCATTATGATATTTTATATAGGTAGACAGGGTGAATGAATGTCAAAGTGACCTCAAAGTGTAGATATAATAGTACTCTCTCATACACATCCTTTTCTTAAAAATAGAGATTTCTGAATTGGAAAGTTGAATTTTACATGAAACTTAAATTTGTTGAGCCCCCAGGTGACAGAACTGGAACAAAACAAATTGTTCATGTGATAGCCACTATCATTTGAATCGTTAGCAGTATTTTAAATAGGGATTTAATGTTGACTAGATATTAAATACAGACTAGTATTTACATGTTTTGTGTATTTTATAAGACTGATATTTAATCTGGAGCTACATACAGTCTAGTGGATAATTATGAGGTCAGAGCTGATTATGGATTTAGAGCTGAAGGGAATGTTAAATTTTGAGGTCATCAACTGTATCCCACCCAGGTGAAGATACTACTTCAGGAGCTCACATACAGCTGATAAATGAAAAGTGGATTTGAATCTAGTTATTACTGATTCCCAAGTCTAATATTGTATTTGCTATAATAGATCTTTTGATCATGAGGCCCAGATTGCAGCCTAAGTCTGTATTTGTGAAACATTAAAAGAAACAAAAATACATTTGAACATAGGCAATGTTGATATGTGGTTTTCTAAGTCAATGTGTAACTCTCAGGAATCCTTTATGTACAGTTTAATGAATTTTAATTTGACATTACTGCACAATACCTTTGGCTTGTCAGTACTGACCGAGTCAGGAACATCTGAGTGATACTGGGCAAATGACTTCTTTGACCCTCTTTGTCCCTTGTAAGATGGGGCTAATAGTGTATCTCTCACAAATTTGTTATAAACAAGTATATTTTAGCTAGCATAAAAAACTAAAATTCCAAGTCAGACTTTTAGGAGCAAAATAGAACATGAATTGATGTGCCAACATTAAGCAGTTTACATTCTACAGGGAGATAGATGTGAAGAGCAAAATAATGTACCATGTAATGTTGAAAGTGGCACTAACAACTGGTAGAAGTTGGAAAGACCTTTTAAGTCTTCCTCTTTTAAAGAAAACCCACAGGTCTAGTTGTAAACAGTTGATTTTTATTCCTTAGTAGCGAGAAGTTTTCATCTCGAATTAGTCTAGCAAATAAGAGACCAAGACATTGGAGAAAGAGTTCTTAACCTTTTTTCTATCTTGGATGCTTTGGCATTCTGCAGCTTATAGATGCCTTGTTAGAATGTTTTATAAATATAAAATAAACTTCATAAGGCTACAATCAATAAAATAAATATAATAAAGATGTGATCTTTTTTCTCTTTCAAGTTCATTTGACCCCAAGTTAGCCTCTGAGTTAGAACATATTCAGAATGGTAGAGCACTAAAGATTGTCATGAGGAATGGTTGAATGAACTGCCGATGTCTGCTCAGGTGTATTACACACACACACACACACACACACACACACACACACACACATATAAATAATATATATATTATGTGTATTATAACATACATATGTGAAGAATTTGGCATGTGGAAGCAGGATTGGATTTCTGCTGTACCTATAAAGCCTGGAGCTGAGAGTGAGTGGGTAGAAAATGAGAAAAGTAGCATATATTATCTTAACTCAAACATTTGCCTACTATACATTAAACCTTCGTGGTTTTTCATGACTTTGCTGTTCAAATGATTTTAGTTTAATTTTTTCTTGTAACTGCAGAACTTGTTTTATATAAGCAGAAGACTAATCTGGCTTTGAACAAGGGAAAGAGAACCAGCAATGAAGTTTTTCTGTTTACTTGTCCCCAGAATATATAGTCATTGAGAATCCAAGTTTTCTTAATTACCTGCAGTTCTTTTCATAAATCAGTGAAGGATTTAAAAAAAAATCTATCTATATACAAGTGTCAAGAGATAAAGTTTGGGCATTTTCTAACTTAAAAGAACCTGGAAAGTTTAGGTGAATGTATGATTAGATTCAAATATCTACTTTCTAGGAGACAATTTGTTAAAGTTAACATCACAGTAAATTGTTCAAATTCCCCAATAAAGAGGAGTATCTATAATGCAAATACGTACTTCATATGGGTTAGAGTAAATCAGATTACCAGGTAATCAGTGTCATCAATTTTTAATAAAGTTAACGGATTTCTTTATCCCTGGTTGAGCCAGGTGAGCTTAAAAGATGAACCAGTACTTCTGTTTAAATGAAAAAAAAAATCACTTGAAGTATGATTTGTTTTATCATTTCATTTCATTTGTGTCTGACTTTTTATTTGGGATTTTCTTGATAAAGATATTGGAGTATTTTGCTATTTCCTTCCTCAGTTAATTTTTACAGATGAGGAACTGAGGTAAATAGGGTTAGGTAACTTGGTCACACAGTTAAGTGTCTGAGGTAGATTTGAATTCAGAAAGTCTGGGCTTGGGGCAGCTAGTGGTGAAGTGGATACAGCCTCAGCCCTGAAGTCAGAAGAACCTGAGTTCAAATGTGGCCTCAGACACTTAACACTTCCTGGCTGTGTGAACCTGGGCAAATCATTTAACCCCAATTGCCTCGGGGAAAAAAAAAAAAAAAAAAGTTTAGGCTAATGAAAGCAGCCTTCCTGACTCTAGAGCTGGTGCTCTATCCAGTGCACTGTCTAACTTCCTATTTTGAAGTCTGATGGAGATCCCAAAATTTTGTGTCTTATGATTCCTGGAAAAAAAAAAATAATATCCCAAAAGTCTCAGTGAAGTCTTAAGCTATTAAAGCTTCTGTATATCTTGTATTTTAAATATTTTATTCACAAAGGAAACCCAATATGGTAACTGGATTTCCTTATCCTAAAAACTCATCTTTATGGCCTGCCAGAATGTTAACTTAAAGAATGTACCTCTGAATATCTGAATGAATGCAACTTTCGGATAGAATTGAAGTTAATCTTTTAAAAATTAAATCTTTAGTTTGGTGAATGATTTTAATTTTACTTAATTCTTGTAAACTCTATCTTCTAGTTTTTCCTAGTCTAATTGTAAGGCCAAATCATAGTATAAAGGAAGAGGCCTCTCTTCTCCGTCACATAAATACATACACAATAATTGTGCCAAATTACTTGAATAAAAATTACAAAGAAGAGGGGCTGGGACTGGTGACTGGTATTCTTATCTTTAAATTGTGAGCAAATGACCATGGTGCATAAACACTAAGCATAGTGATGTAAAAAATTATGATGGCTTTCACAAAACAACTTAATGGTACATATGTGCACTAATCAAGGTAATGAGGCATCAGTGATAATGATCAGCAGTTCAGATGAATAATATTGAATACAATTTTTAGCTTTTTACCTTTTCTACCATGACAAAGGTCAATGAAAACAATTTCTTAACAAACACTCTTCCATGCCTTAAATAACACTGAACAATTAAAGTTACCTAGCTCTCACTTTGTTTCCTGTCTCCTCCCAGGAGTGAAATTTCCTTTTATGTAGTGTTTCCCTTTTCTTCACTTTGAACCCTTAATGGTCCTGGGATTGGAGGAGACTTTGAATCCTATTTCTGACCCTCAGTAGCTATGTTGCCACAAGAAAATACCTCATCTTCTCTGGGGATGATATCCAAAGTGAAATAGTATTTATATAGTGCTTTAATGTTCTTAAAGCACTTCCATAATAAATGGGAATTCATATTCCCATTTGATTCTCACAACTCTGGAAGACAAGTGCTATTGTTTCCACTTTATGGATAAAGAATTGGAGGCAGAGAGATTATTGGTTGCCTCGTGTCACATAGATAGGAGCTGAGGCTTAAATTGGACTTGGGTTTTCTTCCATCACAATTCTCTGTCCACTTTGCTACCTGGCTGCCTGAGATATGGAAATAGCCTGGAAACCTTGAAGATTGGGATTCAAGTGTTGCCTCTGACACATACCTTCCTATGTGACTCTGGGCAAAACATTTAAATTCTTAGAATTCTATGATAATAGCTAGCATTCAAATAGAGCTTTTAAAGTTTGAAAATTGCTTTGCAAATATTCTTTTCTTTTTTTACAACAGTCTTGGGAATAGTTAGATGCTATGATTATCCCAATTTTATGAGGATAAATGGGGCTGAGAAAAGTTGAGACATGGCCAAAGGCACACAGGTAATAAGTTTCTGAAGTTGAATTTGATTCCACAACTTCTATACCACTTAGCTTCCCCTCCTTCCCCTAAACAACAACAACAACAAACCCACAACCATTAAATCATCTCTATTTTCAAGGTCATTAGGTGGCACAGTGGATAAAGTGGCAGGCATAGAGTCAGGAAGACTAATAGTACTTACTTTCCAGAGTGAAGAAAGAGGAGACCTGGAGATGCCAAAAATTCACAGTATTCACTTAACAGCTTTTGTAAAATAATCCTCTGGATGCTATCTTATTGTGAAGAGATGAAGTTAGGTTTTAGATTAGCTTTGTCTCAGATATGAGTCCAGAAATTAATTCTTCCTCAGATCTTTGCTAACTGGCTAAGACCAAGACTGCCTATATTTACATCGCATGGACTAACAAGGCATGTATAAGCATTTAGGCCCTATTGTATATAAAGAATTTGTGCTCAGTACTAAAACATAGAAAGACAAAATGAAAAAGCTGCCCTTGCTTTCAAGGAAATTCCATTTTATTCAGTGGGACACAACTTGTACAATTAAGTAAATATAATTTAACTGAGAGGAGAGTATGTGATGAGTTTAGGGAGGGTAGTTATTTAAACCCAAGTAGATAGTTCCTTTCTCCTTTTATTCTGGATATTTCAGGGAAGACCACTTTTAATGTTTTGGGTTTCTGGGGTGGTGGGGGAAGAGGAGTCAACTATAAAGAGGGAAGGAAAAGAAATAAGCATTTATTAAACACTATTTCAGTGCTAAGCACTTACAACCACCTCATTTGATCCACAGATGGTATTATTATCCCATTTTACAATAGAAAAAACCAAGAGACAGATTGAATGACTTGGACCAGGGTCACAAAGCTAGAAAATGTCTGAAACTGCATTTGAATTCAGGTCTTCAGTACCTTGCTGCCTCTGATGATAGGCACCTCTACTTTGTTGGTATTTGTGGACATAGATAACCCCAATCTCTCTAGGAAGTAGCTTAAACATCTCAGTCAATTGGCCCAAAGAGATTAAAATTAGGACTTATCTGAGGAAATATCGACAGTATCAGTCATAGGATAAAAGGATCAAACGAATTAGAACCAAAAGGTCGTATAGTTGAGCATTTTACAGATGAGGAAACTGAGAGATCTAAGTGACTTGATCCAAAATCAGATAGGTTGTTAAGTAACTAGGAATTGAAAACAATTGGTTCCAAATGCAGTGTTCTTTCAGTGATGCCCAAGCTCTTACTGAGTCTATGTACTTTTAAGTTAACCTCTGTGGAATAAGGGATAGGGACTAAATCTAAAATTTCATCAATATAGGGAACTCCCAGATGAGGAAGTACCCACTACCAATAGGTACTTTCTTTGTAATATAGAGTTGCTAACAACACTGAGAGTTGACTTGCCCAGGTTTACATCATCATCATATATCAAAGGTGAGACTTGAACCTAGGTCTTTTTGGCTTGAAGCCTGACTTTCTGGCTATTATGCCGTGTTAACAATTTAGGGTTGTTTACACAGAGACAGGTGAAGAATGGAGGATTGATCCACTTGCAAAGAGGTCCAGGCAAGTGACTGGCTTTAGAAAGAGCTGGCAACAGGTATAGGGGACTCAGTACTGGGAAAATGATTGTTTCCTGAGATGGCATAAAAAAAAATTCTAGTGGGAAAGGGAATTTTGGTTCCTGAAGATAACAGGACAATTTGATTCTGAGGATGAGGTAGAAATGTAGTTACAGGAGAACAAAATGGGAACTTACGGAAAATAGAGAGTGGAGGCACAATACCATGAGAGTAGCCCATTGTTTTGTTTAGAAAAATCTTGGCATAATGGGAAGAACAATGGACCTGGAGACAGAAGCCTTGGTCTTGAATCCTGCCTTTAATATTTCTTAGCTCTAAAACCTTGAGGTAATGATAGTCACTTTACCTCTGAATCTGTTTCCTCATTTTTTTTATAATGAGAATTCTAAAATTTGTATTACTTAAATCACAAAATTGTTATATACTTTGGTTTCTATCTTGCTTCATTTAGTTGTGTGGTATTACTTTTTTTTTTTAATTTAATATTTTCCCCCAGTTACATTAAAAATAATTTTTTACACTTGTTTTTAAAACTTTTGAGTTCCAGATTCTTTCTCTTATCTCCATCTTCAGCTCCCATTAAGAAATCACATATGAAATTATGCAAAAAATTTCCATAATAGTCATGTTATGAAAGAAAACAAATCTCCCATCCTTAAAAACAAAAGTAAAAAAAAAATACCTCAAGAAAAGGAGAGACACATACAGTAGAGAGAGTAGAGGAGAGACACAGAAAGAGAGAGATAATGCTTCAATTTGTATTTAGACCCAATTAGTTCCTTCTCTGGGTATGGATAGGATTATTCATCATAAATCTTTCAGAGAATCATGTACAACCTCATTATTGCTGAGAATAGCAGTCTTTTATGGCTTGATCATCTCAGAGCATTCGCAAGTCACTTTTTAACCTCACTCTCAGTCTCCTCTTTTATTCTGGAAAGTGGGGGTAATATAGGACTTTCTTTACAGAGCACTTGTGAGGATCAAATTAAAGTGTATAAAGTGCTTCACAAATCTTAAAACATTCTATAAATGTTGGCTATTATTACTATTTTTTATTGTCAGGAAAGTTTTTTTTTGTCAATTTAATAATGCAATATAATGGTGAGTTTTTTGAGATGTAGAGCACTTTTCATACTCTATAGGGCTATCAAAAAAATTTTGATTCTTCCAGTTAAAAGTGGGATAACTTGAAAGGAGAATAGTAGTCTCTTTCCTAAAGATCTACTTAGGATTCCCCTACCCAAAGTTAATGTTATTGCTTTCAGAATTTGAGAGGAAATTGGGGCATATGAAAGAATCAGAATCTTCTTAAGAATTAAGTAAGCTCTTTCTTCAAGAATATTAATTATTTTTGATAATCAGAAATTGATTTTCTCATCCTACCATTCCCCTCTATTAAAAAAAAAAAAAGAAAAGAAAGACAAAACCCTTGTGACAACTATGCATACTCAAGCAAAACAAATTTCTACACTGGCTATGTCCAAAACCATGTTTTATTCTGCATCTTGAATTAGTGACCTCTGTGCTAGGATATGGATAGCACTCCTCTGGAATCATGTTTGATTATTTCATTGATGATGCTATTAAATTAGTATCAGTAGCTGAAATTTTCATAGTATTTTAAGATTTGTAAAGCACTTTATGAACATAACATCATTTGGTATCTAAGAGATAAGCTCTATGGCTTTTACTGCTTCCATTTTACAAAGGGCCAAACTGCTTTCATTGACTTACTACATAGCTGCACACGGAATAAATGTTAAAGACAGGGTTTCAAACCATATACTACAATATTCTTATGCTACACAATTCTAATCATTTAAATAATAATCACTTATTGCATTTTCCTCTTAGGATTCTTATAGAGAGATCGAAGTTAGTTCGTTTTAATTTTAATTTCTCTAAACCCAATTTTCACTTAAATCTTTTGTTTTGATATCAGTTTTAAATATATCTCTCCTGGGGCATCTAGGTGGCACAGTGGATCGAGCACCAGCCCTGAAGTCAGGAAGACCTGAGTTCATCTGATCTTAGTCACTTAACACTTCCTAGATGTTTGATCCTGGGCAAGTCACTTAACCCCATTTGCCTCAGCTAACCCCCTTCCCTATCTATTGATCCAGAATGAGGGGGGGGGGAGGTAAGGAGGAAAAAAAGCCGATGAGACAAACTAACCAACACTTCTATTGAGTCTGACAATGTATTCAACATCTAACATATATGGGTCCCACACCTCTGCAAATAAAGGAGGGAAGTTTATTTTGAAGACAGACTAGACAAGGGCTTCTATTATAGATTCCTTTCAGGGTATAATTTCTCATCCACTTTTTTCTTTATACTCAAATAAGCTTTGTTGGAGACCTTTGGGGACTTTAACTATAAATTAGATGCCATTGTTTGATCTTAATTGTCTACAAGGACTGGATATCGGGAAGCTGATCTGATTTGAGTGGTTCTTCTGAGAAATTAACTTTTTTTTTGAAAATTTTGTGGAAAATTGTGTTTCAACACATGACAATTCCCATCTTGTTCCCAGCTGAATCCTTCACAATGCAAAAGTCATTGAAAATAGTTAAATTAAATATCTGAGTGATTTTGATATGTACATGCAACTTTCATCTTTAACAATTTTCCATTTCTTAAAAGAAAAATTGCATATTTTAAAGGTAGTAACAATGTTTCCTGTAGTTTTTGATTTGAGATTTGTTACTGTTGAAAGTTGTCTTATTTTTTAAGGTTGTAGCGTTCACATTGTACTTTTGACTGTCTTTTGTTCAGTGTGTCTCATTTCATGAACTCTTGCCATATTCCTTTGAATTCCTCAAGGTCTATTTTGTGTTCTAATAATATTCTGTCATATCCATATAACACAGTTTGACTGGCTGTTCTCCAATCATTAGTCATAGAATTTTGTTTATTTTTTTTGGTGGGGTGGTGGTGGTATTGTAACAAATCATACATTTCTTAATATTTTTATAGGTCTTTTCTTATCATTAGCCGCTGCAGTGCATAAATCCCACAGTCAGATCACTGGGTCTGAGGTATTGAACTTTTTGAATCTTTTCTAGCATAATTATTTTCCAGAATAGTTGGGTCAAATCACAACTGATCTAGTGCATTAAATACCTACCTGTTTTCCTATGTACAAAAATGGTGACTTTTGAAACTATTTCAGGTGTTCTTGGAGATTATAGAGAGGGTCAGCTTCTCCAAGAAGTGGGCCTTTCATGAAGGGCTTTGAGCCTTTTGGAGCATTCCATGTTGAGAATCATAGGCAAAGACTCTCTATCCCTATAGGATTTTGCCTGCCTAGCAAACAGACACTTTTAAATAAATGATCAAGAGAAAAAAATAGAGTTGTGAGATCAACCTGCTAGACTGAGCCCCCGAGTCAGCAAATTAAACTTCTTCCAGATTGCTTTCAAATAATTAATCCAGTAACCATTTATTACATTTCCACTGTGTAAGATGTAATGGTTTGTTGCCTTCTTTAATGTATAACTTCTTGGTGCTATTAGTGTGCTGGTAGGTACACTTACTATTATTCCTAGAATTAGCTTCTTCTAATTGGCTAGGGGATGGGGAAAACATTACCAAGATTATTAGAATTGTGTCTGAAGGAGAAGTAAGGTTTTGATTATCCAAGAGTTTTTCCTATAGAACAACATTCATAAGCTTTACGACAGATTAAAAAAATACTAAAGGCCTTTTCTATCTTCTGTTTGCTTGTGGATATGTTTCAGAGGACTGCAATTGCTGGAAGTTTGCCTAGGGATTATTACTTTACTTTATTACATTATTACCTTAAGGTATAAACAAGTTAATACTCAGTGCTAAAAGTCATGAGTACTAAGTTCAAATTATCGATCTTCCATTATTAGCTTTGTGCTCTTAGGCAAGTCACAAGCTCTAGTTTCTCTCAGTATCTTCAAATGCAAAATGGGGATAATAATTGCACCTTCCTCCCAGGGTTGTTGTGAAAATCAAATAAGATAAAATCATAGAGCTCTTAGCAACCATTATTATTACTTTGACTTTGGGCAAGTCAATTAGGGACTCAGTTTCAGTCTTAATCAGCTCTACATCTCTGATACTTTTATCCTTGTTCTTGTTCAGTTATTTCAGTTGTGTCCAATTCTTTGTGACTTTGGTATTTTCTTGGCAAAGATAGTGGAATGATTTGTCATTTCCTTCTGCAGCTCATTTTACAGATGAGGCAAACAGGGTTAAGTGACCTTCCCCAGGGTCACACATTTAGTAAATATCTGAGGCTGGATTTGAACTCAGGTGTTCTTGACTCCAGACCAAGCATCTGGCACCCAATTATCTCGACATAAACAGCTAATAAGTATCTGAGGCCGGATTTAAACTCAGTAAAATGAGTCTTTCTGACTTGAGCCTAGTACTCTACATTGAACTACCTAACTACTACCTCCCTTTTATCCTATAACTATAGATTTGCAATAGGAATGCTTTATACTTTAAGAAAATCTGGTACATAAAAATCTATATTTGTGTAATAAATTACATTTTTTAATTTTTGAAAGTATTCTTATTTGGAAAGTTTCAAAGATAGATTGTCTTTGTAAGACAGGTTTTCATTCTCTACAGTTTTTTGTTTGTCATTACTTTTAATATTTGTTTCTTCTCTTTCAGGTGCCAGATTTTACCATCACTGACTTATCTTCTGAGACTTATGAAATTCCAGACATTTTAGCTTTGGATGAGGAAGATGAAGCTGATTATTCACAGTGTAATGGATCTGTTAACTCAAGTCAGAATAATGAATAAGGAGTGACAAATTGATCTTCTTGAATATACCATTTTACCTTGTTAAATCTAGATTTCTCCAAATATTTATATAGTTTTTAGGAGTGATAGTAAATTTTACTTTAATCTTATTGATTCCTTATTTCATACCCTAGAGTAATTGTTACAAACTCTTTCTTCTTTATTCAAGTCCCCTGCCTCACTCCTGTTCTCCATGCTTATAGCAAATACTCTGAGAAAGACTGTTTGACCCATGTTCCTCCAGCCCTCCACTCTTCAAAACTCCATTCCTCTGTTCCCAATCTCACTCATTTCTGTAATCTTATTCTAAGAATTAGGCTCTCTCTAGATATATCATCCCCTTCCTTCTCATTACTTCTTTGATTTTGTTGATCTTCCCATCTTAGCTAGCTACAGTTCAGCTTTTTTGTCCCTTAGATTTCTTGAAAAGTTGAACAACTCTCTCATCACTTCCCTCATTAACTCCATTTAACTTGCCTAATGGAACTCCTCCCAAAAGATAAAAATCAGTCTTCTTTTACTGTGGACCAGGCACTGCTACATGCTGTGGGCACAAATACAGTGAAAGAAACAATCCCTATTTGAAAGGATTCCAACTTGATCCCATGATCTTTTACTTTATTGTATCAACATTATATATCTTTTAAATTTTCCAACATTTTTTTTTCTCTCATAGTAAATCTCACTGGGTGAGGAGGGTGAAGAAATAAATAGAAAAGAGTACTCTCATAACAAATAAGCATAGTCAAGCAAAACCAAATTCTCCTACTTGTCATGTCAAAGAATGTCTCCTTCTGTTTCATCACTGCTCTTATTAGGAGGTGATTAGCATCTTTCATCAGCAGTCATTTGGAATCATATTTGATCATTGTGTTGTTCAAAGTTCTTAAATCTCAAGGTCTTTTTTTTTTTTTTTTTTTTTTTTGAGTCTTTGGGGCATTTGCCCCTACTGATCACCTTTCTTCTTTTGGATTCTATCTCTTCCTTTTACTTTTTAAACACTCTTATTCCTTCTACATCTTTAATCTCCTTTTCTCTATGTCCTCTGCTGGCTCTTCAGCCCTGAATTGAATTGTTTATTTTGTTCTCAAAAATACTGGAAGTCTGATTTTTTTTTCTTTAAAAAAAAATGTATGTGTAAGAAATTCTGATTATGAAGGTTATTAATTTAGCTTTATAATTTCATCTTTGAAATGCTTGAAATAAAGTTTGACTACTGCCATTTGATAATTTGTCTTTTATTCATTATGAATAATGCTATTTGAATAGCTCTTATCTTTAAAGTTAAAGGAGTGAATTCAGAAAGACAAATTGGATACCCAGGATTGCCTTATTCTACATTGATATTGTACATAGAACAAGTATCTCCTCCCTACCCCCATCAGAAGTGAATGTAACAGTTATAAAGATCAAATAAGATTTAAATGGATATGAAAATTCCACCCCCCTTCCCACCTCTTCAGCACTTTGTGAAACTCGGAAGTCCATGCGTATTACATATAACACATGTTCTTGGACTCTTTTAAAAAGAGTCCAAGTTGTCAGTTGTGTTAATTTTTTTCCTCTTTAAAATAATACTATTCATTATATAGAAAGGGTCTCTGGGAGAGGTGGGGACAGAAAATGGGGATATCTATGATGATATAAAAAAACAATAAATACTTATTTTTTTAAAAAGAGACTACTACTTTCAAGACAATGAAGATGTAACCACAAAGAATCAAACAATCCCTACTCCTAAAGAGCTTATATGCTAATGGAGGATACCACAAATAAATGCAGATAAATATGTAGCACTCCCTCTAGGTTCATTTTACCACCTCAAACTGGATGAACAGGTTGAATCCCTACAAAGCTGACTTCTTTTTCTTCAACGGTAAAAATTTATGATC
This sequence comes from Sarcophilus harrisii, assembly GCF_902635505.1. Classification (NCBI taxonomy): domain Eukaryota; kingdom Metazoa; phylum Chordata; class Mammalia; order Dasyuromorphia; family Dasyuridae; genus Sarcophilus; species Sarcophilus harrisii. Next base: position 101,806,821 of record NC_045426.1, read on the forward strand.
TTCTAGGACTGTTGTTCAGAAACCTGCATCTGTTGTCATCCCCGCTGATTATCAATTACTTGGCTAGAATTTATTAGCTTTAGAAAAGGATGTTCCTGAGACAACATTGCTACAAAATTGCTACAAAGAAGAACACCACCTCTCCAATCTAGGACACTTCCACAATTACATATTTTCATGAGTTTTGATTGATGTTTGCTTTTTACATCAAGATAATTTTCCCTGGGATACTTCAAAAAGTTCTCCTTTTGTATAACTCTGGGGCTTCAAGAGTTGATGCTGTTGTTGAATTTTGTTGTCTTTGGTAAGTCAATTCTTAATGAATATTATGTCCTATGCTGTTCTGGGATATTGCTACTGATACCCAATGACTGTTTTGATTTATAATTTTAAAATTCATAAAGTTGTCTTCTGGTCAAAAGTGGAGAGGGAACTCAATTCTTCCCACTCTCAAAGGGAGGGAAGCATTAGACTGATGTGCTGCTGGAATACTCATGGTGGAATTTTCTGGGTCATTATAAATAAATCTAGATGTACATCTGATTCTTTCTCTAATCCCAGCACAATGCCATTTGATTTAATCTATGATCAAATCACTTCATTCTTCCCAAGTTGATTTTTTCCAACTAGTTTATGCCTTTTAAAGATGTCAAACTTCTTAATTTTGGTCTTGGGAATCAAATGGTAGAATGGGAAACAATGTGGGGAGTTTCTATCCACAAATTCCTCTAAACATATTTAACAAATTCACCAAATGGAATTGTGATAGGGAAATCTGTTAGAATTCTTACAAGGTGCTAAGTCAGTGGAATTGATAGAGACAATGATTGTTTATCAGGGTGCTTAACAATTCTCTAAATGTACTTAGTACTTACTACAGGTCCACAAGATTCACACCTTTAAGAGACCATATATATAAGCTAGGAGCCTCAACCAGGATGCACCTCGGGAGATTCAGAGCCAGGATTCAGATGAGGAGATTCACAAGTCAGAGAACACAAGCCCTCTTGGAGGCTGAGTCAGATTCATTCCATATTCCACCTTTGTGCTGGGCAGAGGCTGAAGCTGGCAGCGGCAAAGGACTAGTGACAGGAGCTCTTGGAACCAGGGAGAGGGATAGGCCCCTAAGAAAGCTAACTGGGCCCAAGGAAGGACAAGACTTCGATGGAAACAATAAAGGATTTGGACTTTAACTCTTGGCTGCATTTGAAGTGATTATTACACTGAACTTAAAGGAAGGCTGCTCCCAGAAGCCCCCCAGGGCTCCCAGAGAACTTTATATTTCTAAACATTACAGAGGAACATTACAGAAATCCAGAAAAAGTCACAGTGAGTACTTTGTCTAGTCCAGTCTAGCACAGAGACAGAGACATCTGCAGACCCTGGGGTGCCTTCATATTCTATTTAAAGAAATATTAAAAGAAAACTGCCCATATTTCTTAGAACCAGACAGTGAAGTAGAAACAGAAAGAATTTTCTGGTTACTTCCTAAAAGAAACCCCCAAAATGAAACTTTTTAAAATTGTTATTATTTCACAATAGATTATGTAAAAGTACTTAAACCATATTCAATACCTAGTACCTTTTAGTTTACAAGATACTTCTATTACTTACACCCTTTTAGAAACCATTTCTATAATTTACACCAAGTTGGTATAACAGAATGCCTATTGAACACATCAAAAATGTGGCTTTATACACTTAAAAAAATCATATATATATATATATATACACACATATACATATTTATACAATTATTGGGCCATACAAGAAAAAAAAAAGAGAAACAAAATAAAATGCAAACAACAAAAAAATTAAAATGCTATGTTGTGAACCACACTCGGTTCCCTGTCTTCTCTCTGGGTGTAGATAGCTCTCTTTACCAGAGAGCTTTCTCTACAAGTGGATAGTCTCCTCTTTATTAGATGAGTGCCACTGAACCAATTAATTTTCTTTCTGCACCTCATTTTCTTTGTAAAATAAGTGAGGCTAGAGAATTTCTCCGCTAAAAAGTTTATTATTTTTAACATGAATTTAAAAAAAAAATTAATTCCAAATTCTTTACCTCCCACCTGCTCCTCGTCTACCCACTGAAAAGGCAAGGAATGTTATACCAATTAGGCAAGTTTAAAAAAAAAAAAGCAAGAGATATAAAAGCTCTTTATCAGAGAGCTATCTACAATTGGAACTGGTTTGAATCATCTCATTGTTGAAAAAAGCCATGTCCATCAGAATTGATTATGGTATAATCTTGTGTTGCTGTGCATAATGATGTTCTGGTTCTTCCCATTTCACTTAGCATGAATTCATGTAAATCTCTTAAGGCCTCTCTGAAATCATCCATGTCTTTCATTACAGAACAATAATCTATAACATTCATCTACCCTAATTTATTCATGGGCATCCACTGTTTCCAGTTTCTTGCCACTACAAAAAGGGCTGTCACAAACATTTTTTTTTATTTTTATTTAATAGCCTTTTATTTACAGGTTATATGCATGGGTAACTTTACAGCATTAACAATTGCCAAACCTCTTGTTCCAATTTTTCACCTCTTAGCTCCCCACCCCCTCCCCTAGATGGCAGGATGACCAGTAGATGTTAAATACATTAAAATATAAATTAGATACACAATAAGTATACATGACCAAAACGTTATTTTGCTGTACAAAAAGAATCAGACTGAATTATTGTACAATTAGCTTGTGAAGGAACAAAAATGCAGGTGTGCATAAATATAGGGATTGGGAATTCAATGTAATGGTTTTTAGTCATCTCCCAGAGTTCTTTTTCTGGGCATAGCTAGTTCAGTTCATTACTGCTCCTTTAGAAATGATTTGGTTGATCTCGTTGCTGAGGATGGCCAGGTCCATCAGAACTGGTCATCATATAATATTGTTGTTGAAGTATATAATGATCTCCTGGTCCTGCTCATTTCACTCAGCATCAGTTCATGTAAATCATTCCAGGCCTCTCTGAAATCATCCTGTTGGTCATTTCTTACAGAACAGTAATATTCCATAATTTTCATATACCACAATTTATTCAGCCATTCTCCAACTGATGGACATCCATTCAGTTTCCAGTTTTTAGCCACTACAAAAAGGGCTGCCACAAACATTCGTGCACATACAGGTCCCTTTCCCTTCTTTCTGATCTCTTTGGGATATAATCCCAGTAGTAACACTGCTGGATCAAAGGGTATGCACAGTTTGATAACTTTTTGAGCATAGTTCCAAACTACTCTCCAAAATGGTTGGATTCGTTCACAACTCCACCAACAATGCATCAGTGTCCCAGTTTTCCCACATCCCCTCCAACAATCATCATTATTTTTTCCTGTCATCTTAGCCAATCTGACAGGTGTCACAAACATTTTTGCACATGTGGGTCCCTTTCCCTCCTTTAAGATCCAAAGTGAAACTTTCAGGAACAGAATAATCCAAATCTAGAGCTTCTAGATCAAAGGAAAAAAAAATACTGCCAAGCAATCAGAAAGAATTGAAGAACTGAGGAGTCACTGGCAGGATCCCATATGATAGCGCTATGAAGGAGTAGAGAAGTTGAAATTGAATTATTCCAGAAAACAAAGGCAGCCAGAAATAATTTATTCTGTGAAACTGATTATAATGCTACAAGGTTGGGGAAAAAAAGGAATCTTAATGAAATAGAGGACTTCCAAGCATTCCTGAGATAAAGACCAGAACTGCAGAAAAACTCTACAGTTCCAATACAGAAGTGAAAAGAAACAAACCAAAAAACTAAATATAAATTCACAATGATAAAGGACAAAAGAGGGATTATCAACTCCTGATATTCAAATATAGGACGATGATACGTATGCCCCTTCTGAACCCTAGATTCCAATTAGACAAAGTCTGGGAGTAGTTCTGTTATGTATTGATGTAAGAAAAGGATGGAAAGAGAAGGGAAGAACTCACATTGTGGGTGAGGGGGGATGTAAAAGGTTTAGAAAATTGCCATTTAATTAGGATACAAAAGGAGACAATAAGACTTGAATTGCATCCTCATCAGAAGTGGTCAAAAGAAGCAATGTACATATATAGAGAATAAGGTACAGAAATACATTTCACTCAACAGGGTGAAAATAGAAGGGAAAGGGCAAGGGACCAGGTGCAGACCGATAAAAACATTCATAGCTCTTAAGAATTTTATTCCTTTTTAACACTTTTCTTTTAAAAATTTGAATTTCAGATTTTTTTTTCCTCTCACCCTTCTCCACGCATTGAAGAGACAAACGATATATCAATTATAAATGTGAAACAACGCAAAATGTAATTTCCACGTTAGCCATATTATGAAAAAAAGAGGAAAAAGTGATAAATTATCCTTCAATTTTCACTAAGGGTCCATCAAGTTCTCTTTCTCTACAAGTGGATAGTCTCCTCTTTATTAGACGAGTGCCACTGAACCAATTAATTTTCTTTGTAAAATAAGTGAGGCTGGAGAATTTCTCCGTTAAAATTTTTAT